>NC_057811.1:95089854-95402333 GCF_018294505.1 Triticum aestivum | reverse complement strand
AGCGGCGGACCGGCAGTGGGGAGTGGTTTCGGGGAGGGCAGGCCGGCCACGGGCGGTGGGGGCTGGCAGTTTGGCCGGTGGTGGCTGGCGGCTCAGGGGGGTGGAGTTTGATGATAAACTGGAGGCCCTTGATTTCGTATCCAACGGCTGGAAATCTAATGACCAGAGATGAAAAAGTCAGTCGACTGACGTGTAGCCTCACCCCGCACGTACACATGCACGCACGCAAGACACGCACGCATGTAGGCGTGCCACACTGACATGTACACACGCACGCATGCTGGCGTGCAACACTGACACGTACACATGCACTCATGAACACACGCACGTACGCACCCATGCATGCAACACTGAAACGTACCCTTGCACGCACGCAACACTCGCACGCCTGCATGCACACAGCACACGACGCAAGACACACGCTCAACCTATACGTGCATGCACCCTTTGTTAAGGACATGGATTGTTACGGGTATTAATCAATCTTATCTGTGATAAGCAGAACATTTATGTTTGCAGCGGTCTTTATGAATCACAACGTATCGAACGGGCTATCAACATAGTAGGCTTATCTACATGAAAAAGATGACGTCACACTCAATGAACAATCATCGGTTTATGAAATGCCCGCTTCTGACCGCCCTGGCCCACCAAAGGTTCCTCTGTTGTGCGCTGCCTGCGTTGGGTCACTGACATGCAGGCCATGCACCCAGAGAGCCCACACGTCAGTGGAAGAAAGGCGCGGTGTCCTAGGTCAGAGTCGAGGGCGCCACTCGCGGCACGCCCGGCTGAACATGCCTCCGTGCCGCATTCAAACACATCCATGAAACCCACCCGTCTGGAAGCCGAGAAACCCACTCTGGACACACGTCCGTTCATGACCGGGCCGGCGTTAAACGCAACGCCGGCCAAGCTCCTCCCGTCCGCCGTCTATTTAATCTCCTATTTAAACGAGGCCAAACGCCGGCCAAGAATCGCACACCTCCGCCGCTCCCCTATCTCCCCCACCATTTTGTCCACTCTTACAATGGCTTACGAAGAGTAGTTATTCCGCATCCAAGCCGGCTGGGTAGCCCGCCGGATACGAGCTATGCAGCTCGCTGATCCACCTCCCTCCCCTTGCCCGACGGAGCCAGTTGCCGCCCCAAGCCGGCGCGCGGTTCAGCAACTTGCCGCTCCAGGCCAGCTCGACGAGGAGCAGCGCACGGGCGTCGTTGCTACCGTCCACGCCGCCGCCTCATACCGCGTCTCCCGTTTCTGTGGCCGAGACTCCCATGCCGGCGGCTGCGCCATGCAAGCAGCGACAGAAGCCGGGTGCGCGGAGAGCGACGAGTCGGTGGCCAGCGCCTCCGCGTCCGCCGCCATCATCGAGGAGAAGTAGAACACGGGAGGCCGCCGCCGCTTGGGTCCCATGAAGGCCACCGCGGAGGCGACGCCGGCGTACACAGCAGGTGTCTTGCCGGATCCTTTTGTTGCGAGGACCTTCGTCGACCCCGCATGGGCTCCACGGAAGAGGGGAATGTTAGGATGAACTCGAGCCGGTGCCGGCCATGCCAAAGTAGTGGCCGGTGATGAACTCGAACCGGTGCCGGCCACCATCATCTTCGGCACCAGCCAATGATATCAGTTGGGCAGTGGGGAAGCGAGCCATCCTTTGCGGTGAAGCATATACCTCCAGGGCTCCCGGCAGTCCGGTGATCGTGCTGCCGGACATGAGGAACACAAATCGATCGGCGGGCGACCATTTAGGCCAGGTATTATATACATCTGCTGTCCAGAACTAGCACCGCGTAGTTCATTTGAGTGTAATGAAATCCGTCATGTTTGTATGAAAATCTGGTATTTTATATGATTTCCGTCATTGTTTATATGAAATATCAGTTTGTCTACGTGTTTGCGTGAATCTCGTCCGGTTGGTTGAGTTGCTGTCATAATGTGTGCGGCTACGGTTGGATGGCGTAATTTGCGGGTCGCCGGTCGGTCTGCGGGCGGCTCGGGCGGCGTTGTGGGACAAAAAAACACAGCTCGTACGAGCTCGTCTCCAACGTGCGCGCTCGAGGATGCATGATAGCATGAGCACCCGAGCCATTCCTCGTTCATCGGTGGCAAAGGCACCGGTGGACAAAAGGGTCGCCAATATTTTGGCTACCCCGGGCAAGATGCAAACAGCCCCTCCCAACATATTCAAATCCCTCGTTTGCCATGGAATATTGCCATGTGTTGTTTTCATGGACTAGCAAGATGCCCGTGCATTGCACGGAACATCCAGATGCATTTTTTTACAAATTCCCGCATGCATGCAAGGGATAATTAATGTCCTCCTTTGCTAGTACCACGAGGCAAACACCATTAATATTGCATCGATTAGTGTTAGTGGCCTTGTATATCTGCAAATTGTAATTTTGATAGTGGCCCCTTGTATATAAAAATGGAGGGAGAAAGATGAGAGATAAGGTGAGGAGGAGTGGGGCGTGGTGGTGACTGGTGGTCGGACTGGGCGGAGGCATGGGGATGGACGGCGCATTATGTCTAGGTTTGTATCTCTCTCTCACACACACCCACATAGGTGGGGGGACGTGCACGAAGACAAGAGGTGCACGCACGGCGCACGTACTCTCGTCTCTTTCCAACCACACCCGCGCGGGTACACGGTGGAGCTCATTTCTGTACGAAAAAGGCAGCCCACGTGGTAATTTGGCACGTGTACTGGTTGTCCACTTGGTGGAGGGCGGATCGTCTACCACGGGTGAACAAACAAATTGCGACTTGACGCGTTATGTTAAATTAAAAAAAGAGGCAAACCATGTGGGGCCTACCTTAGAGGCAAGGCTCTATACACTGGAGTACTTTTGATGTGTCCCGTCAACTCGCATAACGAGGAGAAGCTTGCTTAGTACGCCGTCTCCCCCGCCCACGGGCGCGGTGGCTCGCAGGATGAGGTGAAGCTGGCTTACGAGTAGTAGTAGTACTACTACTACTTCTGTACGCCTTTACGCCCGCTCCCTCGCCCACGCGCGCGGTGGCTCGCAGCACGAGGAGAAAATTTTACTACTCCCTCCGTTTACTCCTCGTCCCTACTACGTACTTTGGTTAGTACTCCCTCCATTTACTTATACAAGGCCACTATAAAAAAAATAAATTTTGCATCTATACAAGGCCACAAATAGTAATCGAGACAAAAGTTACTACCCCCTCCTTTCCAGTTTATGGCTCAATTTCAAAATCTCTCCAATCAAGGTAGACGGTGAGTGGTCGAATTAATTTCGTAGTTTGCACAAGTAATTAGTACGCTCGTTTTCTCAAGAAGTTATGTTTACCGAGGCATTAATTAGAACGAATGCATGAATGACCACTAAATTTCCATGAACTTGTACATGCATTGGTTAGTTTCCTCTTGACACTGCTTGCGTCGGGTGATCTAACGCACCTCGAAATCCGACATGTAATCGTACTACTGCTAGTATAGTAGAATTGAGACTTATCAAACGGAAAAATGAATGTTTTTTAGATGAGCCCTATAAACCCTAGTGGGTACGTACTCCGTAAAAACAGATTTTTCCAAAACTAAGCCGCTCCCTTTCATGAATTCTGTAGTATACTCCTCCGTCGACGCTCCCTTTCATGAATTCTGTACTTCCTGTCGCCGACATGTGGGACATATAGCAACCAGGTCGACGTGTCAAGCACCAAATAACAGTGCAGAACAGTAGGGGGGACGCACCCCACTCGTACCGGCCCAGTAGTAGTAATGAGCAATGAGACGTCAAATCACAATGCCGCACCTTCCCAGACGGACGAAGCAACCATTATTTCACACTTCGGTTCGCCATCATCTCAAACCATGTAGTATTGCTTCTGCCTCAAGAGGGACACACGCATCACCTTGGTACATCATGACACGTGGGACCGCATGACAGGCCATGCTCCCCCGCTGATCGCTCGGTAAAATCACCTCATTTTTACTATACTTCCTCCGTATCGGTTTACTACATGGCATGCACGTCATTCTAGGGTTAGAATTTAACTAGCTATATATGTGATGGACAGTACTCTAGCCTTTTAAAAAATGTATACTTTTGTACAGTAGTACTATCGATGGATTGCGCCATGGAGCAAAAATTGAAATTAAAAAAAGGTGGTACATATAGAGAGCGCTCGTCGCCAAATTATGCATATAGTACTATTAAAACAGCTAGTACGTGCTTAATTGGGGTGCTAAATTCTATTAAAGAAATACTAGTAGTATGTACATACTAAAGAGTTAAAGTAACGAGAAGAAACATAACATAATTCTGCTGGGGGCTCAGCACAACACTCCCCTCAAATTAAACTAAGCACACCTGAAATTAAACTATGCAACTAATCCGGTAGACACTGCATTAGAAGTTTAGAACCACCATGAGCAACGACACTGCCACCTTACTCGGAGTCCTCGTCCACGTCCTCGACTTCGTCCTTGTCCCTCTTCCTCTTGGTCGATACTTCTTTGCTTGAACCGCACACTTGGCTGTTGCTCTTCATCCAACCCTTATAGATATTGAAACAAAGGTAGCCATCCATTGCAGCGTAGTGGATGTGGTCTATATCTAGTACATTCCGCTGCCATGCATGACGATGAAACGTGTACTGAGGTTTCTCCAGTTTACGGTACGAAGGATGAACCATGGCTCCTGCCAGGGTCAGCATTGAAGGCTGACGAGAGGGCACCAGCCGATTCTTCCGGAGGTCGAAGGGGTTGCCTACAACGAGGCCTATCCGACCCAGGACTTCTTTGTCGTTCTTAAAGTCTACAGTAACAAATTTCCCTTTTTTGTCCTTGAGGAAGTTCTTAAAATCCTGGCACTCAACGTCGGCATGGCATATGTGGTAGACCAAGAAAACGTTATGTACGCAAACCTGGATCACGGCGGGCTTCTTCCTCTCTTCGTCCTTTAGATCCTTCTCTCCTCCCAGGACTGTGGTGTACTCAACATCTAGCCCAGCGACCCACTCATCATCTGAGTTTTCGAACATGCGTCTGAAGCGAGAAAGGCATCCTTTCACCGTCGTGGAAGAACGGGTGTAGATGACATCGAACTCATCGCCGGTGATGGTTCTAACCTTGTACTCACCGCCGATCGTGAAGATTTGGGACGCCATGGATTTGGGAGGAAGGTTAGGATTAGTGGAACTACCGTAATGTGAATGGACGGACGACTAGGAGCGAACCGCCGTAGTATTGAAGGACGTGCGGGGACGAGTAGGAGCGAACTGCCAGCATGCGAACGGCAGGGTAGTGGCTTTCCATTCTCCCATGATACGGGCTTCCGAGAGCCCTTGGATCTGAGATCGAACGGTTGCATGGCATGATTCTAGACCTATGGGTGAATATCCTATCCTGGAGGGTTATTCTGCAAATTTTTAGCAACTTAGCATGCGACCGTTTGATCTCAGATCCAAGGGCTGCCAGCAGCCTGTATCATGGTCGCGCCTACCACGACCGTCGCGTCGCTCGCGCCCTTGGAGATTTAACACCGTGCGTTAGGCTATCTGATGTTGGCATGTCATACATAGTCATCACTTAGTCACTCATACTACAACAAGGTTGGCTATAAGGTTGGCTATAAGTGTAATTTTTTTTTACTCCTCTCTATCTCTTTCTTCGTACTCCCTCCGTCCCATAATATAAGAACGTTTTTGACACTAGTGTAGTGCCAAAAACGTTCTTATATTATGGGACACAGGGAGTACTAGTATTTATTGCATTTGCCAAGGAGTGACCTCTTCCAATGAAATGGTGTTGCTAAGTTTGCTTCATTTAACTATCTATAGACTCAAAATTGTCTTTTCGCCTAGGTACACGCGCTTAGCACCATTTCTTCCTTGGGTCACCAAACTAGTCTCTCTCTTCTTGATTAACTTGCCACATCAGACTTTATGCCTATGTGGCAAGCTTAAGCACCTGTAGGAGCAAGTAAAAGTAAGTACAATAGTGCGCTTTACATGGCATTTTTGCATATGTGGAGGAAAGAGAGGCAAGGAAAAAGTGGAGAAGTGGGCTCTCATGCAAGAGCCAGCCTCTACTACATGGTGGAGCATTGGGAGAGGCACCTGTATGGAGGTGGTCAGGAATCGGGAGACTCACACCGGTCGTAGCGCCGCAGTTAAAATGATAATGGCAAGTCAAATCACAGGGCCCCACCTGTCCAGCAGTAACTCACTGTCAAATCACACAGCCCTACGTTTGCAGCAGCCTACTCCCTCGTCTTCTCGCGTCTCTGTCGAACCGACTAGGCGGAACTACCCCGCCTACCGCGCAGGAAAAGCCCCGCCCTCGACTTTTAAATACAACTACATCCGCTTAAGAATCCAATGATATACTTTTTGTGACATAGTAACTCATATTTAGTTAGTCAAATGGATGACCTAGAACTACGTGCAGGCCCTACAAACCGAGATGCCTAAAAATAAAAAAACCGAGACAGAGAGGGTAGTTCAGCACATATCTTTTTAGATCAATATTGTCGGGATTCACCAAGGAGCAAAACCAAGTGGTAGGCTGCTCCTGTCGTGTTGGCGTAGCAACTCAAGCAGGGTCAGTCCGCACACGAAATGGAGACACACTTAACAGGACCCCTTTGGCCGACATGTGGCTCATCTACCATCTTGTTCCACGTGCGATGCACCAAATTACAGTTCGGAGCAGCGGTTGGAATTGGAGGCACCCCAGTCGTAGCGCCACAGTAGTAGAAAATGAGCGATGAGGGGTCAAATCACAAAGCCCCACCTTTCCCGCATTAAGCTGGACGGACGAAGCAACCATCATTTCACTCTAGGGCGCAAGAGCATAAAGAAAAGAGAAAACAATGATGCGTGCGGCAGCTACCTAGGGCACCCTAGGGTAGGGGTCTCCACTACAGAACCTTTTTTTTGAAAGCACCTCCACTACAAATCGGCTTCTCCCTCGTCCTCTTGAAGAAAACCGATGATGAGTGCGGCGGTAGGGTTTGTAGGAGTACTACAGCATGCGGGGCCACGTCGTAGTAAACGGGTTCGAGTCGACGCCTTAAATATGTGTGGGCCGCTTGGTTTTACGGGAACGAGGAAGCATTTTGGGTTCAGGGACCAGTGGAGATATAGTACGTACAAAAAATTGTGGACGTAGGTTCGACCAAAAGGCAATGATGCATGGGCCCTGCATTTTGATATACCCGGGGCCGCGTGAAATTTTCTACTCTACTCAAAACTAGTAAGGTACACATGTATTGAACGCATGAGATTTCGAAACCAAATTACGAATAAATACACACTATAGCATGTAAAGCTTTGAGTCATATATGCATGATATAGATGTTCGTTTAGTTCTTATAGTTCATCTCATTCAAAATCAATTAGTTTTATAAAAATGTTAAGATTCATGGGGTTGTGCATTGTAAATCATAAAGTAAAAAACAAATAATGGCAATTCATTTAAAAATAATAATCAATTATGATACAGAAGATTCTAGAACAAAGGAGAAGTGCTTGTGTTTTGAGGTTTGTGCATTATGCTTAAGTTCAACCATGGAGTCTTCTAAATTGTACATGTGGCAGATCTGGTGGAATGTTGATGATATCCAATGTCCAGTAGTGCTCGGATTTGCCTATCTCTGCACTGTTGGGTTAGCTTCATCCAGCGACCATCTTTCAAAGTTATTGGCACACTATATAGTTCTTGTTCCATAGTTGCATGTTTTGGAAAAAAGCTACTAGTGGGTTGTACTATCTATTTAGGAATAGAAGATGTATACATGGAAGTTGTAGGGAAAGAGATGACATGGAGCATCTCAATTCCTATGAGTAGGGATTGGAAAAGAGATGTCATTTGGTTCACATCATAGGAACTTTTCTATTGAATCTAGAGATGACATGTTTCTCAATTCCTATGAGGAGGGATTAGAAAAGAGATGTAATTTGGTTCATATCATAGGAACTTTTCTATTGAATATACGCTAATGTTTATTTTCCTTTGAAATTAAGGGAGTATAGGAATCCATTCATATGAACCAAGTGGCTCTAAAGCTATAGAAATGATATCATGTTTATTTCCTTTGAAATGTGGAGTATATGAATCTATTCCTATGAACCAATTGGCTCTAAAGGAAAAAATTCTATAAAAATCATATCATATAGAGTTCCTATGATATTCCTCGACACTAAAGGATGCTTGAAATTGCTGCGGGTGATACGATGGTCTTTCTTTGTAGACTCCTCACCCAACTTTATAGTTACCTCTCGAAGATGAATGAAATGATATATACATGGTATTCTACATGTGCAATTTGGTACACGAAAACTCGGTAAAAGTTTGCGAGGTTCGAATTTTCAATAAAGCTATATGCACTGCATTTCGGAACGGAGGGAGCATATGGTAGTTGCTAACACTCACGTGGAAGATTTGTGTGTAGGAGGAGTGGTTGTTCTGTTAAATGACATGGCAAAACTGACACTGTCGGATGCCGATCTAACGGTCCTTACGGCGTTCGTCAGGAAAAGGCTTGTGGTGAACGTTTGTCGGATAAATGATTTACGGACACATGCATTGCATTGATACGTGCCCCCCTCTCTCTCTCTCACACACACGCACCCTCACGAGTCACGACTCTCCCGAGTCCTCTCCCAGACTCGCACGTCGCACCCACCGTCTATCTACAGGTAGACGTCACGCACATATGTGCTCTTCACACCCTACCCTCAGAACTTCTAAAAAACAAAAGACGGCGCACACATTTTATTTTAGCTTACACATCACACACTTGTACTATTACTCTTGCGGCGAACGTTCTTTGGGCATAGTATATTGTACTCTCACGAAGAGAAGCGGTGCACGCACGCACTAGTTCTCTCACACCCACTCGCGGGTACACGTAGGAGCGCATTTTTTTGAAGCTGGTACAACAAAATCACTCCACTATATATAAAAGCAGGAGCCTTAGCGCTTGCTTTACTAGGGTTCCTCTCGTTCACTCTCTCATGCTCTCCAGATCTAAGCAACACATAGGTGGCCACACTCTCTCTCAGCTCACGGCTGGTCACAAATCCGGCCGGACAACCTCGACCGGGGGAGGGGTGTAGGTGCATCGTTCACGCTGTCGTCGGCGGCGAGGGAGGAAACCAACGGCTGCCCGTGCGTCCCGATCGGCGGCCGTGCCGTTCTCTCCGAGAGAGCGCCGGCTCAGGAGGGCCTCCGACCCCTTTTTCCTCCCTGTGGTATTGTGGCCAAGATGCGGCCTCCCGACGTCGTCTTTGCGACATGCCGACGACCCTCGGGTATATATTCCTTCAAAACCTGCCTTGCTCTACTGCCCCAGCTCCCTTGCACAAGTCAAACTGAGTTCCAAGTAAGAATTTGATTACAAGATAAAAGTTGTAGTTTTATTATATGCCGTTTCCTGGGTTCCACTGATGTGTAGTTCTAGAGTTGTTTGACGGTTTACATGCATGTTTATGGACTATTTTGTGCAACTAAATAAGTCATTTAGGTCTGACAGACACTCATGTCCTGTATTAGCTTGAGGTATGGCTTATGTATGACTGAAATAAAATATTACACTTTTTCTGCGAATAATAAAAATATTACATTTCTCGATGAAGCATAATAAAACTTTAGCTAGCATCAGCCATGTAATGTTATGTTATGTGAACAGTGTAAACTTTGCAGTATAGCGGCATCTAAAAATCCATTTTTACAGTAATCTAAAAAAATAAGTTAGTAGTAGAGTGTTTATTTCCTAGGTGACAACGGGGAACCAAAATGTGCTAGCTATTTGCCAACTTGTCGTACTTGCATGTGAGGAGGTGGCAGCAGTTTCTAGACATTTCTCAACTTCAGTAGGTGCAATCCAGATTCAACGGGGACTTATTTATTTCTTTACTTGGAGAGCAGAGTCGGCCATGTGCACAAGGAGCGGGAGCGAATCCAGAAGCTCTTAGCCGTCAGATCATGTCAACCTTTGTTTGATGGATGAAAGTGATATGCATGAGAGGGGAAATGAACGGTGGATTTTGAGCCAATGCTTGTTTGGGCGGGAGAACCGAAGATGGAGTGGTATATCCAATTTCAAAACTGCCGCATTATAGTAGTAGTAGTTTAGAAGTAAAGCTATTTCATACAGTCGACTCAAAGCGTTGGTTCAAACAGGGAAGAAAGTGGGAAAGCTCTAGCATGAATCTAGGACTTGGTTCTAAGAGGAAACGGGGGAAAGTAGTAATATCTGTCACTGTTTAAATAACCGTATTTCTTATTTGCGCAAACAGGGATGTCTGTCTCCATATCGTTTCGAGATGTCTGTCTCCGTATCGTTTCTATCCGCGCAATCAAAAGCACACACCTCAGTTTTAGTACAACTGCGCAAAATGAGATGGCTATCCCTCGTTGCCGTCGTCTAACCTCCCGTCTTCAAGGTATCCCTACATTGGTAGTAACTAAGGTAGAATGACCAACGCAATCTAAAAGAAGCTGATTCGTACGTTTTACTTCCTGATTGCAGTGCAGGGACGAGCGAAAACAACTGCATCCTAGTCCGGAATGCACTTTCTACCAGTTCATCCATGGACCAAGGACTAGCTGGCACGGCTGCACGACGGTTTTTTGGACAGGTGCGCGGACAAGAGGCATTGTGGTCTGCTTATTTCTGCAAATAGCGGTGCTTAAATTTAGTGGAATGCACAAGCATTTCAGCTGGTCAGTACACTGCATGGTTCAGTTCAGCATTCCAGCTGAGACCACAATTATAATTGGTTATTCTGGAATGAGAGAACCTAACCCTGAATGGTGGCAACAAGAAAAAACCAGAGTGAACTCCAGGAAATTTAAGCCTGCCGGGAGGCCCTTTGCTCAGAGAGAAGCCTTGCTTGTTTTTTCCTGATTTGTAAACCTTCTCACAACTTTGTCTTTTGCTGTGAACTAGTATATGTTTGTTATGTTCTATGAATCATTGAGATGTATAAAATTGCTTAACTTATGCTTTTCAAGTTTTTTATGAAGACGAGTTTAATGTGAGTGTTCCACATGAGCGCTGGACTAGCGTGTGAACGTTTGGAATTTATTACATTGTGGCCTCAATTAACTGCATGAACCACTGTAACAAGATACATAGTTGCTTATATGTCAGACAGCAGATTGTTGATTGTTAGCTGGTCGATAGCCTAGTGTTGAAGCGAGCTGAGCCAATGTGCCGTGTTTTGCACAACTGCTTACAAGTGGGGTAGCACCAACAGTGTTTACAAGTACTTATGTATACGTCGGCGCACGGTTCTCGAACGAGTGCTCTATTTCATCAAAACACACACTGCTCGTATGATAAACCGTGACAACTTATGTCTTACCATGCCATATTCATGAAAAAACTAGTGAGGACGCATCTGTTTCAGCAACAATTACGATGGTTCTCACATGATTCACGGGCACACAAAAGTAGCAGCAGTTCCCATAGACGGATTCAAACAGAGTACTAGCCCCAGAGGGGTCGATAACAGGCAAGGTTCGGATAATTAGACACAATCCAAACTACTATTAAACACTAGCTGGGGCAACTATTTCATGCCTCGATCTAATTTGGGCTGGACACAAGACGGACCTTGCCATGAACATCATCGAGGACGTCCCGCAGCAGCTCAATCCTGTGAACCTTCATGAAGACAACCTTGTGGCCTTGCCACTGATAAACTTGTTTGTGGAGGCATGCCACGTCATCTTCCTGCGTAAGCTTGACAAGAACAGTATTCCTCACAAACGAAGGAGTAGCTTTGAACTTCTTGTGCTTCAGTACACCCTGGACAACACGCCTGACAACAGTGAGGCTGGAATACAACTCTTCATTGGTATAACCGCAAATGGCTTCCAGGATCCAACAGCCTAAGAACTCTGTTTTCCCAGTGCGTATATTCAGGTCGTCCGCCTCATAGCGAGTGACATGTACAACCACACAATCCTTGTCTGCATCAGGGCTCTAATTGAAACAGAAACAAATTCTGAATTACTTTTCAGTATAAGAAACACAAGTTATTTAAACCACTACGTATACCATGGCATCGAAGCTAATAAAATTTTGCATTATTAATCACCACATACTTCCTTTTCTAAAAAATCACCACATACTTAGATGAAAAACCACAATCGAGATCGGCAAAGAAGGAAATCACCTTGGGCAGCTCAGCGGGGGGGGGGGACTCGAAGGGGGAAAACTGCTCCTGCAGTGCCACGGGGGCTGTAACCTCAAACGGGGCGTTGACCATCTCAGTATCTGGGGTCGCCTCGGTGGTTGCCTCCATCTTCTTGGAGCTCTCTATCTCGTGGGGATCAGCCTCCCGCGTCTGCTCCAATATCGGCAGATCTTTGCCTGGTTCTCCTTGGTCCATCATGAAACTGACGAATACTAGGAGTCCACTGAAAGGAAAACACAATCGCAATGACAATGAAACAAAAAAGAGAGTGAGGATCGGTTACTGCTTTGCAAAAGTTCTTTTTTCCTCTGAACGAAAATATACCAACATCACGGATCCGCTTACCTTCCCTTCGTTCGGAGAGAAGAACAGTGGCAGATGCAAGTGTTGCCTTTCTTGAAGACGGTGAGGGAGAAGGGGATTCAGCGAAGAGTGAAATGATGGTTGCTTCGTCCGTCAAACTTAGACTGCGGGGAGGTGGGGTTTTGTGATACGACGGCTCGTTACTGCCGCGCTACGACCGGGGTGACTCTCCGCCTGCATACTGCCTTCTAATTTGGTGGATGGCATTTGGGCCCGCGCGCTGCATGGCCCGCATGTCGGTGAACAAAAGTATAACGACATTCAGTAGAGGGAGACGTTTCAATGACCTAGGAGGAGCCAGAAGCGGTAGAGTGTCTCCACTGTACTAGTAGTAATTGTTTTTCTGGGTAGCTGTAGAGTGTCTCCACTGTACTAGTAGTAATTGTTTCTCGGGTCCCAAGACAAAACAGCCCATCCACACTAGTAAATAGTAAAATCAATTCAAAAACCTGGGTGCTCTTCTTCCTCCTCGCTCCCACCCACCTCACGTCAGCTCGCTCCACTCGTACCCCCAAATTCCTCACCTCACTCCTACAGAAAACCCCAGCTCCCCTTCTTCCTCACTCCTACAGAAAACCCCCAGCTCCCCTTCTTCTTCGCTCGCACTACAACTAGGCTCGTCATTCGTTACTCTGCTCAAATCCGTGAGCGCGACGCGACGCCCTCAAGGAAAATGGAGTCGGCTGACCCCAGCGCCAAGAAGATGAGGCTCCCGCCAGCGGCGACGCCTGTTGTAGATCCCGCACCCGGCAGCGCGGGGAGAAGCGGCGACCCCGCCCCCACCGGATCCCAGGAACCCGTAGAATCTCGGGTGGACTGCATCAGCGATCTCCCGGACGCCATCCTTGGGGAGATCATCTCGCTTCTCCCCACCAAGGATTGCTGCCGCACCCAAGTCCTCTCAATTCGGTGGCGCCCTCTATGGCGCGCCGTTCCCCTTAATCTCGACTGTCGTAGCTATCTCTCTTCAATGATTTTGAAATCCCCAGAGCCATCATCTCCTCCCACCAGGGCTCCGTTCAAAGCCTCTGCATCCCGTCATGCTACCTGAGCAAGCATACCATGCCCTGCACGGTGGACGCCTGGCTGGAATCCCCTGAATTCACAGAACTACAGCTGCTTGAGTTCTACTATTCCCCTGGAAATCACATACCACATACCGAACGCCATGAACTTGTGCCCTCAGCACCGATGTCCATCTCGGGGTTTTCGTCCTCTCTCCACACCGCCACCTTTGCGCAGTGCTACCTACCAGACAATCTGGTACTAAACCTTCGACTCCCATTTCTCAAGAAACTTTCACTTGTGCGGGTTCGTATATCGGAGGCCTCATTGCACAGCATCATCCACTCCAGTTGCCCTGCGCTGGAGTGCTTGGTGCTTGTTTTCACAGTTAGAATCGGTTGTCTCCAAATAAAGTCGCCTAACCTTGTAAGAATTGGAATTTCTTTTGACGGAAGGCAGCTCATCATCCAAGATGCCCCTTCACTTCAAAGGTTGATCCTTGATTCTAGTTATTCACCGTTGCAAATAACCGTCCTCTCTGCGCCTAAACTGGAGACCTTGGGTGTAATACATGATCTCTGTGCTCATTTCAATATGGTGTTTGGCTCCACAGTTCTTCAGGTACTTTATATTATCATCTACACTTGTAACCATAAGCTGCATTTTAAATTTCTGCGCATAATTTATATATCATCTTGGAGTACACATTTTGTACTAATATTATGTTCTATGCTCAATGAAGAGTTTCTCCATGGATGGCCTATCAATGGTGCTGGATTCTGTCAAGATCTTATATATCCAAATGAATAGTTTTGATCTGAACAAGATTATTGGCTTGCTGCAATGCTTTCCATGTCTGGAGAAGTTGTATATAAAGGTGATAATTTCACGCACATTGGAAGCCCGCATATAGTGTACTAGAATTAACCGTTCAGCTGTTGCTCTTTCGACACTCTTCTTTTAGACCTTAACTGTTTTCAATCTTCATGTCTATTTAGGCAACAGGACGGGGTAAGAAAGTTATAACCAATCGGTGGATTCGTAAGCATCGGGATTTTCTCACTTCTCATGAGATTCGATTGAAGACAATAACGCTAGAACGATATGTAGCCAACCGTGCAAACACAAGATTTGTCACATTCTTCCTGCTGAATGCGAGGTTACTATTGTCCATCAGGCTTAAGTTTATCAGCAGCATGGTTTTGACGGATGGGTATGTCGAAGAGCAAAAAAAGGAGTTTCAGGTGGGCAAAAGAGCTTCTGAACGTGCCGGGCTTCTATTTACAACATATTGTGGTCATAATCCAGTAAATTTTACGACCCAGGATGTTCATTCTATGGACCTGACCGATCCATTTGACTGTGACTGCCGAAAACAGTGCTGGAGTTAGATGTTGTTGCCCTTTTCAATCTGGTTTTTTTGTAAACCTGATGAACAATTAACCCTCGTGCTTTTGTACAGTTTGTAAGCTGGAGTTAGATGTTCCTGCCCTTTTCAACTCGGCTGTGACTGTCATATTTTCTTTGAAACAAGGCAAATGGCTTGCCATTCGTTTAATTTAGAGTGAAATATTGTAACAAATCCAAACCAAGGGAAATAACATCACTCTCGCCGGCTGCTTGAGCTCACTGTGCATTACAGAAGCCAAGTGATTAGCCCCCACCAGCACCCACAAACTTATTTCGAACTAGCACATCAAATGGGCTGTAAATTTTCATAGGAAAGGCTGCATGACCGTGACAGATTTGGATTCTGACATTTGGGACCCGCGAGGAAATAGCCTATCCAAGGTGGTGTCGACTTACTAGCCAGTCAACAAACGATTCTGCCTACCAGCCGTTGGATTGACATCCAACATCTGTCGTGTATCTTCTATCTCTTGTCTTCTTCTTCCTCCAATCGCCCAAACCAAACCACCCCGTCGGCTCCGCCTGCTCCCGCCTCCCATGGCTGGCTGCGCCTCCGCCGCCCTACCGTACGTACCCTCCAACGTTGGCCAGTCCCTCCCTCTATTCCCCCACACGTCCTGTTATTCTCCGGCGACGTCAGCCCCAACACGCACCCGCGCCCGAACCAGTCAACCCTCGTACTCCCCTCCGCCTGCGACTGGACCGGCGCATCTTCAACGGCTCCTGTTCGTTCCGTCCGAGGCCTCGCCGTCGTCCTCCGCCTTGCGGCCTTGGTTCGCTCGCCGTGCGCGGTGCGCCGCCCTCTTGCGTTGTCAACGTCGTCAACAACCGAGAGGAACAAGGAGATGACTGTACGTGGAGAGGATGACAGTAGGGACCCACCAGCGTCATGGCAGTACGCAAGCAAGTGCCTCTATAGTACAAGCCCAAAAATATGGTTCCTCCTAATGGTTGGACATCTGGGGCTCACGCCATTGTCAACGTAGTCAATAAACGAGAGAATTACACTACGAGCGGCTGACACCAGGGACCCAGCAAGTCGCGCAGTTTTTTTTGAGGAACAAGCAGTTGTTATTTATACTAGTTTTAGCGACGGATCAGGGTAACAACGGGGCTGTGCGGGGGCTGTGGCCCGTCTAGCCAGGGTTTTATTTATGTTTACCACATCATGAGCCCAGTTGTGTTTTTTTCTTGCTGAAAATGGCTAGCCCAGTTCTATTTTTTTAAAGAAATACCCAAACAAGGCCTACTTGCTTTATCGGCCCTGCTGGGCTGCAAATCTTTCAAGACGAGGAGAGTTTCATTCGGTTTGCCCAGAAATGGGCTGTACATTTTTAAAACACATCAAACCGGGAATTAGTTTCAATTTTTTTCATTACAAGATCTTAAATTCCATTGATTTTTATGCGTGGACAATTATTTGGATTTTATATTTATATAAATTATTTTTCAAAATAGTTTGAATGTGAATCGATATTTCTGGATTAAAAACAGTTGACCGCACCGAAATATGCAAAATTTCGTATACTTTTTAACCGTGGCCACAATATGGGGTGTGATGCTAACAAAAAGAAGATGGGCTCCAAAAAAATTCTTAAGAATTAGCAAATGGGTTGTACATTATTAGAAATAATGGCAGATGGGTTGTATGCTGTTTTCCACAGATTTGAGGCTGACTTGTGCGCCTACTACAGGTTGACGCGTATGCTTTCATAAAAAAAGGTTGACGCACACGCAACGCCCTGTCAACTTAGTCAACACACGAGAGCAGTGACTGTTGGATGTCCATCCAACGGCTGTCGTGCTTCTTCAATCTCTGCTCTTCATGCTCAAGCCGCTCAAACAAGCGCCGGCGGGACTGCCTGCTCCCTCCTCCCGCGGCCGGCTATGCTGCCGCGCAGGCCTCACGGCCCCACCGTACTCCCATCGCTGGCCTAGCCATCCCTCTACTCACCCACACATGCTGTTATTCTCCGGCGACGGCAGACGAACCAGTAAACCCTCGTACTCCTCCGCGTGGGAAACAACTGCCGAGTATTCCCTGGCTCCGTGTCGTTCCCTTCCTAGGCCTCGCCGTCGTCCACCGCCCTGGTGCTCTCGGCGCGGCCTGGTCAACGTGGTCAATGAACGACATCCATCGGAAGTGGACTGTACGTGGAGAGGCTGACAGCTGGGTCCACGGCCGCACGCAAGGAAATGCCTCCTTATTACGCGCAAAATAATGATTCCTCCACCTGACAGCTAGGACCCACAGGAAGGGCCTCTGTATTTCGCGAAAAAAACGTTCCCCCCGCTGACAGGTCGGACCCACCAGCTATATCTTCGCACGCAAGGAAGTGCCTCCTTATTACGCCCAAAAAATGAATACCCCCTGCTAGCTGGGACCCACCATATTGTTGGGCTGACTTGTGGGCCTACTAAGTTGACAGGGACGGAGAGCTTTGTCAACTTAGTCAATACTCCAGTGACCGTATGATGTCCATCCAACGGCCATAGTGCTTCTTCAACCTCTGGTCTTCTTGCTCCAGCCGCCCAAAGCAGCGCCGGTCGTGCCGCCTGCTCCTGCCTCCCGTGGCCGGCTGTGCTACCGCGGAGGCCTCACCGCCCCCATACTACTCCCACCACTGGCCAGGCCATCCCTCCACTCACCCACACCCCCTGTTATTCTGCGGCGACGGCAGCCTCACACCGCAGCCGAACCAGTGAACGCTCGTACTCCTCTCCGCGTGGGCATCCACTGCCGCGTCTTGCACGGCTCCGCGTCGTCCCCTTCCTAGGCCTCGCCGTCGTCCACCGCCGTGGTGCTCTCGGCGCGGCGTGGTCAATGTGGTCAACGACCGACTTCCATCGGAAGAGTACTGTACGTGGAGAGGCTGACAGCTGGGTCCACGGCAGCCGCAAGGAAGTGCCTCCTTATTACGCGGAAAATAATTATTCCTCCACCTGACAGCGGGGACCCACCGGACGGGCCACCAGTATTTTGCGAAAAAAATCGTTTCCCCCTGACTGCTGGGACCCACCGGACGGGCCACCGTATTTCGCGAAAAAAACGTTCCCCCCGCTGTCAGCTCGGACCCACCGGAAGTGCCTCCTTATTACGCACAAAAAAATGAATACTCCCCCGGCTAGCTGGGACCCACCTTGCTGGGAGGCTGACTTGTGGGCCTACTAAGTTGACGGGGACGAAGGGCTTTGTCAACTTAGTCAATATGAACGATTCTAGCTCCAGTGACCGTACGATGTCCATCCAACGGCCGTAGTGCTTCTTCAACCTCTGGTCTTCTTGCTCCAGCCGCCCAAAGCAGCGCCGGTCGTGCCGCATGCTCCTGCCTCCCGTGGCCGGCTGTGCTGCCGCAGAGGCCTCACCGCCCCCTACTATTCCCACCGCTGGCCAGGCCCTGCGGCGACGGCAGCCTCACACCGCAGCCGAACCAGTGAACCCTCGTAGTCCTCTCCGCGCGGGCTTCCACTGCCGCGTCGTCGTCCCCTTCCTAGGCCTCGCCGTCGTCCACCGCCGTGGTGCTCTCCGCGCGGCGTGGTCAACGTGGTCAAGGAACGACTTCCATCGGAAGAGTACTGTACGTGGAGAGGCTGACAGCTGGGTCCACGGCCACAGCCCAGTTTTTTTGTGATTTGCCAAGTAAGTCGCTTTGTCAGGCCTGTTGGGCTGCAAATCTTTCAAGACGAGGAGAGCTTTCATTCGGCTGGCCGAGAAAATGGCCCATCAGTAATGAGAAATGGGTTGTACATTTTTAAAACACATCAAACCGGCAATTAGTTTCAAATATCTTTTTTTCATTTCAAGATTTTAAATTACATTAATTTTTATGCGTGGAGAATTTGTTGGATTTTATATTGATATACATTTATTTTTAAAATCAGTTTGAATGTGAGTCGAAATTTCGGGATTAAAAACAGTTCGGACCGCACCGAAATATGCAAAATTTCGTATAATTTTTTAACCGTTGCCACAATATGGGCTGTAATGCTAACAAAAAGAATATGGGCTCCAAAAAAACCTTAAGAATTAGCAAATGGGCTGTAAATTATTAGAAATAATGGCAGATGGGTTGTATGCTGTTTTCCACAGATTTGAGGCTTTCCTAAAAAAAGGTTGACGCACAAGCACTGACTGTTGGATGTCCATCCAACGGCCGTCGTGCTTCTTCAATCTCTGCTCTTCCTGCTCCAGCCGCTCAAACAAGCGCCGGCGGGACTGCCTGCTCCCTCCTCCTCGCGGCCGGCTGTGCTGCCGCGCAGGCCTCACCGCCCGACCGTACTCCCATCGCTGGCCTAGCCATCCCTCTACTCACCCACACCTGCTGTTATTCTCCGGCGACGGCAGACGAACCAGTAAACCCTCGTACAGTCGTACTCCCCTCCGCGTGGGAAACAACTGCCGAGTCTTCCCTGCCTCCGTGTCGTCCCCTTCCTAGGCCTCGCCGTCGTCCACCGCCCTGGTGCTCTCGGCGCGGCGTGGTCAACGTGGTCAAGGACCGACTTCCATCGGAAGAGTACTGTGCGTGGAGAGCGCTGACAGCTGGGTCCACGGCCGCAGCAAGGAAGTGCCTCCTTATTACACGCAAAATAATTATTCCTCCACCTGACAGCGGGGACCCACCGGACGGGCCACCGTATTTCACAAAAAAACGTTTCCCCCTGACTGCTGGGACCCACCAGCTACACCTTCGCACGCAAGGAAGTGCGTCCGGGCAAAAAAACAAAACGATTCGCCCCCTGACTGCTGGGACCCACCAGCTACATCTTCGCACGCAAGGAAGTGCCTGACAGTCGGGACCCACCTGGTCGAAGCGTACGTAGCATTGTCATTCTGGTCGCGAACGTGTACGTACATATATACTGGTGGATGTAGAGGCGCGCACGTGTCGTAGTAGAGGCGCGCACGTAGCATGTACACGTACGTACAGCGGCCAGGGTGCAAGAAAGAAAATACGGCCACGTATGTGTACATACGGGCGGGGTCTCGAACGCCTACTCGCGCATACGTACGGCGAGGGCTCGTTGACATGGCTGGGTCGGAACGGAGAAACAGCGTCGTCGTCGTGTTCATGGGGAGGCAACGGAATGCGTCGTGTTCATGGGGAGGCAACGGAATGCGTCGTGTTCATCGGGAGGCAACGGAACGCGTGGGAGCCAACCGGCTGGGTCGGAACGGAATGCGTGGTCGTGTTCATCGGGAGGGCTTGGACGGAACAGGCGATGGAAACGAGGCCTGGCGTACCGCAGAACGGAGGAAACGGCCTTGTGTTCGACCGGCCACGTTCGAAACGGGATCCTGTTCATCGGGAGGGGTCTGGCGTACCGCAAAACGGACGAAACGGACCTCCTACGGTCGAAACGGGGGTCCTGTTGATCGGGAGGGGTGTGGCGTACCGCAAAACGGACGAAACGGACCTCCTACGGTCGAAACGGGGGTCCTGTTGATCGGGAGGGGTGTGGCGTACCGCAAAACGGACGAAACGGACCTCCTACGGTCGAAACGGGGGTCCTGTTCATCGGGAGGGGTGTGGCGTACCGCAAAACGGGACTCCACGGGATACTGTTCATCTCCACCGTCGACCTCCTCCAGCCTCCACGGGCTCCTGTTCATCCAGCCTCCACGCGCGCTACTCCACCGGCTACTGTTCAACCACCCTCCACGGGCACCCTCCACCGTCTACTGTTCATCCAGCCCTCCACACCAGGGTCCTGTTCAACCACCCCTCCACGGGCACCCCTCCACCGTCTACTGTTCATCCAGCCCTCCACACCACGGGGTCCTGTTCAACCACCCCTCCACGGGCACCCCTCCACCGTCTACTGTTCATCCAGCCCTCCACACCACGGGGTCATGTTCATCCAGAGGCAACGCCACCGCTCACTGTTCATCCAACCCCCCCCCCCCGCAACGCTCACTGTTCATCCAATCGATCGGCTTCAGTTAGCAGCAGTAGCGAAGGAATCGCTCGATCGGGTTCAGTTAACAGCCATCGATCGATCGCTCGGGTTCAGTAACGCGTAGCCTGCAGTGCAATTGCTCGGGTTCAGTTAGAGCCCAACGCCTCGCTCGGGTTCAGTTAGAGCCAACGGCTCGCACACACGCGCGTACGTGTACGAGAGAAACGCGCATCGCTCAGCCCCCGACCTCCCACTGTAACCGGGAACTCCCCGAAATTTTCCTCCCCCTCGCTTCTACCACGGTTTTTTCCATCATGGACGGCCCAAAGAATGTCATGCAGCTACGTCTCCGGCCCGCCCAGGACGAAAAGCCCATTTTCTGTCATGATTTTTTGTCATAGAAGTAGGAGCCCACCACATCTATGATGATACCGGGTTTTGTCACAATTATCGTCATAGAAGTGTCATATGTATGACAGAAAAAAATTCGTTCGGCCCAAAATGTCACGGATGTGTCTTTTTTTGTAGTGCTAGTCCGCGAAGGAAATGAGGAATGAATACTACCCTCTCATGGGGCTTCGGAATAGGGACGATCTGTTTCTTGGCCGGAAGCCGATGGGTGATTTCCTTGCCTAAATACCCCGCTTAGCGGAGCTCCTTGATGTTCTCCTCCATGACGGAGGAGGCCATCCACTTGCCCTGCGTTCCAGATCTGGACATGGTTAGAGTGTTTGTCGGGGACGGAAGGGATCGAAGCTTGGGCGCTAGAGCTCGAGGGTGGATGGGCCGAGGAAGAAGAAGGCATGGGGTGAAAAGGTGGATTCTTATCTCCTTATAAAGGCCGTGAATATATAACGTCCCCCACGAGCCTTAAAACTCGCCTATTCCCAAGGGGTCGTGCGGACGGCACGGTTGGATTGCCCAGGCTCGTATTGATGAGAATCCCGTGATAACAGGAAACGATCTCTGTTTTGACAAGACGTGTCACCGGAGGCTGCGTCTTGAAACACGAAACAGAATTGAAAAACGATTCGAAATAATGGATGGCCGGACATAATGTCTCGCCAAGCAACGCTGTCAGTAAAGACATATTATGTTTTTTAACTAAGTGTTGTACCCTTGTGGTCGTGGGTTGTAACTGCTAAACTAAGCCGGCTATAGTTAACATTGATTAGCTATTTTTGAAGTGTTCGGAGGAGGAACCCGCCTTGCAATGCCGAAGTCACTCTACACATCGGACATATCATCATTGAATCCTGGTTCAGGGGCTACTGAGGGAGTCCTGGATTAGGGGGTCCTTGGGCGTCCGAGCTATGTGACATGGGTCGGACTAATGTGCCGTGAAGATACAAGACGGAAGACTTTTCCCCGTGTCCGGATGGGACTCTCCTTTGCGTGGATGGCAAGCTTGGTGTGCGAATATGAAGATTCCTTGCTCTGTAAACCGACTTTGTACAACCCTAGCCCCCTCCGGTGTCTATATAAACCGGAGGGTTTAGTCCATAGAGGCATCCATAATCATACAGGCTAGACATCTAGGGTTTAGCCATTACGATCTCGTGGTAGATCAACTCTTGTAACCCTTATACTCATCAAAGTCAATCAAGCAGGACGTGGGGTATTACCTCCATCACGAGGGCCCGAACCTGGGTAAACACCGTGTCCCTGTCTCCTATTACCTTCGATCCTTAGACGCACAGTTCGGGACCCCCTACCCGAGATCTTCCGGTTTTGACACCGACACCCGCTGCTCCCGCCGCCGACCCACGTCGCCACGACTTCCCTCTGTTGGGAAACATTGCATGGAAAACAAAAAAAATGTACGCACACGCAATGATCTATCCATGGAGATGCATAGCAACAAGAGGGGGAGAGTGTGTCTACGTACCCTCATAGACTGTAAGCGGAAGCATTTCGTAACGCGGTTGATGTAGTCAAACTTCCTTCGCGCTCAGACCGATCTAGTATCGAAAGCATGAAACCTCCATGTTCTGCACAAGTTCAGCTCGGTGACGTCCTGCGCCTTCTTGATCCAGCAACATGGCGAGGTAGTAGATGAGTTCCGGCAGCACGACGGCATGGTGATGGTGATGTGATCTCCGCACGGCTTCGCCGAAGCACTTCGAAAATATGACCGAGGGAGTAAACGGTGGACGGGGGCGCCGCACACGGCAAAGACAATGTTCTGGTCTTTGTGTGGCACCCCCTCCCCATGTATATATAGGTGGGAGGGGAGGAGGTTGTCTGCGCTCTGAGAACGGGGGTCCCCAGACTTGCCTGCCTGTGGCCCACGGCGTGGCTACGCTAGCAGGCCGTAAGGCCCATCTTCATCGACAAGGCGTTCAAGACCCTCGCGAGGGGCCAAGCCTCACGGGGCGGACGACGTAAGACCTCCTCAGGAGCGGCCACGCTCGATAGGCTCACGAGGAGCAGAGATATCAAGGCGGGGCAAACCTCATGAGGCTCTCATGACGTGAGCCATGACGACCGACACCAGGCGGGCGCCAGCGCGCGCAGCGTCCTAGTTTCCTCTTTGGTGCTAAGGAGGCAGGCGTAGGCGCGGAGTACCGAGGCATCAAGCAAAGGTTTCCATATCGGTGCAACGAGAACGAAGACTAGCAGGACGGCAAGACGGAGGTCACCATGGAGCCCAAGACGGCGTCACCACCAGAGCCTTTTGCAGGCGAAGACCACTTTTGTCAGTATAGCTTGTACTAGCTGTCCCCTTTCGAAATTGCCCGCCGTTGTTGGCTCCCTTCCCGCTCAATATTTGGGAGAGGACCAGGGCCTATATAAGTAGAGCTAGCCACCATCGTAGGGGATAACTCATTCAGAGGCATCTCGCCCACACAAGTTCGTCGAGCACAAGAACACCTCAACCTCAGGAGGCTGTTCTTCCCCTTGTACTGTTCATCATTAGCCCAAGAGGCAATCCACCACCGCCACACTGGAGTAGGGTATTACACCACAACGGTGGCCCGAACCAGTATAAATCTCGTGTCTTTCTATGTTGCAAGTTCGTCGAGTTCGTCCGCGAGATCTTAGCGAGCTAGGGCGCAGATCGGTAGAAGGGAAAGAACTTCGCGCGCACCCCAGAGTTCGAACCTTAAGGGTTTTGCCGGAACCCGAGATCCGACATTTAGCGCACCAGGTAGGGGTGCGTCGTAGCTTCTCCTCCGTCGATCTGCGCTTCGCCCTCATGGCAGGCGCCCCGCCACCGGCTCCAACGACCGGTGCTGACGACGGGGCCAGGGGGCTCCGAGCCCCGGCCCCCACCCTTCGGTAGGTGCGATGGCCACCCAAGTTCGGGCCGGAGATGCCGCCGTGCTACGACGGGACGGACCGTCGCATCCTGGCACGAGGGCCCCGGGCGGGGCGACGACAAGGTCATGGCCAACTGGCTCCCCATGGCCCACGCCGGCGAGCCACACGCCTGGCTGCTCAACCTCCCTAGATCCACGGTGGCATCCTGGGGGGGAACTCCGCGACCTCTTCACTGCTCGCTACGCGGTGCCGGCGCACCACGCAGTCGCAGCCCTGCTGGGCGGCTCTCAAGCACCGCCTTCAGATCGCCACGTCAAGCCGTTCCTCCGCCAGATTGGTGCCGCTTCCAAGCGCCCGGGGGCTCCGCCGGGTTGGGCTGCGCCAGAGGCCGACCTCACCTTCGGCTCAGAAGACCACCCCAACTCTACCGCCGGCTTGGGCAAGCTCGCAATGCTCTGCACGCCCACCATCTGCAACGTGGATGTTACCAAGACCCTCATCAACGGCGGTGCAGGCCTCAACTTGCTCTCCGTAGAGGCCTTTAGCCTTCTTCACGTGCCACTCGAGCAGCTCAGTCTCAGCAAGCCTTTCTCAGGAGTTGGTGGCAGCACTGCCCGCTCTCTGGGGTAGATCCGCCTCCCGGTCATCTTCGGCACACGCGACAACTACCGCATCGAGCTGGTCGACTTCTACATCGCCCGCATCAGCCTCCTGTACAACGCCATCCTCGGGTACCCAGCTCTCGCCTAGTTCATGGCGGCGACTCATCCGGCCTACAACCTCATGAAGATGCCTGGGAGCAAAGGGCGTCCTCACCATCAAGGGGGACAGCAAGGAGGCCGTGACAGCACTCAAGCTCGCCCTCAAAACCGCTGCGGCGGCGCAGCCTGCCGACGCGGGCGCCTCCGAGCCCAAGGGAGCCATACCGACCAAGAAGAATCCGTTGTTCACACAAGACAAGGCGGAAACCAAGCAGGTGCCGGTCAACAAGGACAGGCCCTCAGGAGGCACCTTTACCATAGGTGCCAGCCTCGACCCAGGTCAAGAGGAAGCATTGGTGAAGTTCCTGCGTGCAAACAAGGATATATTCGCGTGGGAGCCCAATCAGCTGGTAGGAGTCCCGAGAGAGGGGATTCAACATCATTTAAGGGTATGCCCCAATGTACGCCCCGTGAAGCAGCGGGCGAGACGGCAGTCCACTGAGAAGCAGGCCTTCATCGTCCAAGAGACCCGCCAGCTGGAGGCGGCAGGTGCCATTCGCGAGGTTCGGTATCCCGAATGGCTAGCGAACCCCGTCGTAGTGCCGAAGAAAGGCGGGAAGGAACGGGTGGGTGTCGACTTCACCAACCTTAACAAAGCCTTCCCCCAAGATCCATTCCCGCTCCCACGCATTGATCAGGTCATCGACTCCACCGCCGAGTGCGACCTGCTGTGCTTCCTGGATGCGTTCTCAGGGTATCACCAAATCAAGATGGCGGTTAAAGATGTGGAGAAGACAGCCTTCCTGACCCCGTGTGGGGTGTACTGCTACACATGCATGCCCATTGGACTGCACAACGCGGGCGCAACCTTTCAGCAACTGATGCACATCGCCTTGGGGCGGCAGCTCGGGAGAAACACAGAGGCCTACGTCGACGACATTGTGGTGAAGTCTTGGGAGGCGAGGACCCTGATTCAAGACCTAGAGGAGACCTTCGCAAGCCTGCGCCAAGTGAACTTGCGGCTCAACCCAAAGAAGTGCGTGTTCGGCGTCCCTTCCGGCAAGCTGCTGGGCTTTCTCGTGTCCCACAGAGGGATCGAGGCGAATCCAGAGAAGATCAAGGCCATCGAGGACATGAGCCCGCCGCAGACCCTTAAGGAGATGCAAAAGTTGGCTGGTCGGGTAACTGCGTTGGGACGCTTCATCTCCAAGCTAGGGGAATGCGCCCTACCCTTCTTCAAGCTGATGACGAAGAAGGGCCCATTCGAGTGGACCCAGGAGGCCGACCGAGCTTTTCAAGACCTCAAGAGATACCTGACCAGCCCTCCGGTGATGGTGGCACCACGGCCCCTCGAGCCCTTAGTACTCTACCTCGCCGCTACCCCGTACTCCGCCAGCGCAGCACTGGTGGCAGTTCGGGACGAGCACCAAGCCAAGGGTGCGCTGCGCCGAGCTACAGCTGAAGCAATGCAAGATCAGGAAGTCGCCGCAAGAGCCGTGGCAGCGCCGAAAGAAGACCAAGCTCAGCAGGACGATGCCGTCAAAACTCCCGCAAACCATCAGGCGTCAGGAGTCCTGTCACCTCAGGAGACATGTCAACTTCCGCAAGGCGCGAGCCCAGATAGCGCGCCCGCCCTCGTCGAGCACCCGGTGTATTACGTCAGCACCGTGTTGCGAGATGCGAAGGCGTGATATCCCATGCCTCAGAAGCTCCTACTCGCACTCTTGGTGGCCTCGCGCAAGTTGCGGCACTACTTCCAGGGGCACCCCATCAAGGTTGTCTCAGCCTACCCGTTGGAGAGGGTGCTTAGGAGCCCCAATTCTGCTGGAAGGGTCGCTGAGTGGAACATCGAGCTGCAAGCATTCCAGTTAGAGTTCAGCACTACCAGGGTCATCAAGGGAGCCGCGCTCGCTGATTTTGTGGCAGAATGGACTGACGTCCCGGCGCTTGAAGTAGGCGAAGACCGGTCCACCTCGCCAGGAAGTGAGGCACCAGACGGTTGGGTCATGTACTTTGATGGCGCCTTCGCGCACCAAGGGGCAGGGGCCGGAGAAGTACTCATCTCGCCCACTCAGGATAAGCTCTACTACGCAGCTCTGCTTTCAGCATGGCGAGAAGGTCTCCAACAACATCGCAGAATACGAAGGCCTCATAGCTGGCCTGAAGGCTGCGGCAGCTCTGGGCATGAAGCGCCTTACCATTAAAGGCGACTCGCAGCTCCTCGTCAACTTCTCCAACAAGGTATACGAGCCGAAGGACGAGCATATGGAGGCATACCTCGTGGAGGTGCGCAAGATGGAGAAGCAGTTCTTGGGCCTAGAGCTGCAGCACGTGCCCCGGGGCACCAACAAGGAGGCCGATGACATCGCCAAGAGAGCATCCAAGCGGCAGCCGCAAGATCCCGGCATTTTTGAGGAACGGCTCTTCAAGCCATCGGCGACACCACCACTTTCAAGCACGGCTCAGCCTCGGGAGGAGCTCCCACAGCCTCCTGCCACAGGAGCCCTGGCCTGTGGCCCGACCTCGGGAGCTCGCTTGCTCCTGGCAATCGAGCCCCAGGAGGGATGTTGGACCAAGGAATTCAAGGAATATCTAATGCAAGGGGCGCTGCCGGAGAAGGAGGAGGATGCAGAGCGTGTAGTTCGGAAAGCCACGGCGTATTGCATCCAAGACGGTGAGTTGTATAGGAAGCGGCCAAACGATGTCTCTCTGCGCTGGATTTCCAGGGACCAGGGGAAGGAGCTACTAACTGACATACACGGTGGGGACTTCGGGCACCACTCGTCATCACAGACCCTCGTCGGCAAAGTATTCCGTAGTGGGTTCTACTGGCCCACTTCGCTCAACGACGCAGCTGAGCTGGTGAAGTCGTGCAAAGCCTGCCAGTTCCACGCCAAGCAGATTCATCAACCGGCTCAGGGTCTCCAGACCATTCCGCTCATGTGGTCGTTCGTGGTCTAGGGGCTGGACATCTTGGGCCCGTTCCCTCGAGCACCTGGGAGCTACCGCTACCTCTACGTCGCCATCGACAAGTTCACCAAGTGGGCGGAAGTGGAAGCTGTCCGCACCATACCTGCTGGCCCTGCTGTCAAGTTCATCAAGAGCCTCGTGAGCCGCTTTGGGGTCCCCAACCGTATCATCATAGATAAAGGCTCGCAGTTCACTAGTAACCTCTTTAAAACCTACTGTGCTAACCTTGGAACGCAGATTTGCTACGCTTCAGTGGCGCACCCCAGGAGCAATGGTCAGGCCGAACGCGCCAACGCGGAGGTCCTGAGGGTCCTCAAGACTAGGACCTTCAAGAAGAAGCTCGAGGCATGTGGCAGGGGCTGGCACGACGAGCTCCAGTCCGTGTTGTGGTCCATCCGCACCACCGCCACCAAGCCAACGCGCGAGACCCCATTCTTCCTTGTCTACGGAGCTGAAGCGATCCTTCCTCACGAAGCTGCACTGAGGGCGGCAAGGTACCAGCAAGCATGGCGGCGATACCACTGCCGCAACATCCGCTCTAGGACGCTCGAGGCGGGCGACCTCGTCCTGAGGCGGGTCCTGCACAAGCTTTCACCCGTGTGGGAGGGCCCGTTCAGGGTCGTCCATGTCTCCAGGCCTGGCGCCGTGCGCCTGGAGACGCAGGACGGGGTACCCATCCAGAACACCTGGAACATCCAGCACCTCCGGAAGTTCAACCCATGAAGCAAGGCCCAGAGCATGTGAAGAAAGGACCAGAGCCTGTGAAGAAGGCCCGGTGCCTGTGAAGAATCACCGCCCATGACACTCTCACGTAATAATGAGTGGGGCTGTACACGCCCCGGAGTCTTAGGAGCGCCGGCCTCAGGCCCTGGGGCTCCCTCCCACGCCTAGTGGCAGCACTTAGCTCCGCGCTGGTGAGAAGACTTGAAGACTAGATTAGGTGTCGGACGTGCCTTTTCATTTGCTTTCCGTAGTTGGCTCGCTTTTCCTTGATCGAAGTTTGCTTCTGGTGTCGCTTTTCCTTAATTGAAGTTTGCCTCTGGTGTTCCTTGCTGATTCGATTCCCCCGTCTCTTGCCGCGTTTTCCGGCTCTGGTTCGCTCATATTCTCTCTCTCGCATACCTCGCGACGGGGGCTGGGCAGGTACCCTCGCGAGCGTTTTTTCTGTCTGCCTTCTCTTGAGCATTTTTCCTTCCCTCTGCCTTCTCGCGAGCTACCTTTGCTTGAGCCCGAAAGTTGGTGCATCTCTCCTAATCCGTGCCCCTCGGGTATCGCGATACAAAGCACCGGGTCAAGGCTTGGGTGGACGACAAGTCTCCTGGCAAACTCCCTAATGAATTTCTTGCAGTTCCTGAGCAATAGTGGGACACAGGGTCAAGATGGACACAAGGAAACAAGCGCTTCGTGAGCAGGAGGGTGCCTCGAGTGCACCAGGCTAAGCTACTTTGCGCAAAATAGCAACACAGCACTAAAACAGCAAGCGCAGCTTAATAGTTAATAAGTTATAGGTTCGATACACGCCCCTCTGGGCCCATGCTGGTTTCATTTCGATGCAGGAGGGAAAAGGGGAACAAGACAAAAGCGGCGCTCGCCCCTACAGCAGCCGATGAGGGCAGGGCCTATGCGACGTCTCGGGACTAGTCGGACCCCTCCTCGCGCTTCACCGATGCGCGGTGACGAGACGACCCGCTACCGCCTTTGAAGCGGGCGCGGCGGTGTGGAGGCTGGTGAAAGTGCGTTATATCGACTAGAGGGGGGTGAATAGGCTATCTTTATGAATTCTTCACTGGGGAATTTGCGGGTGAGGAAATTCCTTAGCGAAGAACTACTTCCAGCGGAATAAGTACTCAAGAGTAAGCATAGCAGAACATAGGCATGGTCATCATGATGAAATGAAGACAAACACAGAGTACAGAAAGCGTAAACACAGGATAGCACAGGATGAAGACAAACAGACTGAAGAAATTGAACTGAGGAAATTGAGAAAGTCTTCAGTCAAAGTCTTCAAACACAGACATGACAAGCACACAACACAGCAATGAGGAAATGAAAGAGTTGAGGAAATAGAACCAGTAGGCTTGGTGAAGACAATGATTTGGTAGACCAGTTCCAACTGCTGTCTCAGTTGTACATCTGGTTAGGGCGGCTAGGTATTTAAACCTGAGTACACCCAGTCCCGGACCCCCTGAACACGCAGTCCAGGACACTTAGTCCTCACCGTATTCCCCTTGAGCTAAGGTCACACAGACCTCGCCCAATCACTCGTGGTAAGTCTTCAGGTGACTTCCGAACCTTCACAAACTCGCTCACTCGGCGATCCTCAATTCCTCTTGGATGCTCTAGACCATGACGCCTAACCGTCTGGAAGAAGCACGGTCTTCAAAGGTAACAAGCATCGGATCCACGCAGGATCAATCTCTTCAGTGATGCTCAATCACTTTGGGTTTGTAGGTATTTGGGTTTCGGTTTTCCTCACTTGATGATTTTCGCTCAAAGTCCTCGGAGGATGGGATGGTCTCAAATGACAAGTGTCAGTTTCTCTCGGAGCAGCCAACCAGCTAGTGCTTGTAGGGGCGGCTATTTATAGCCTAGGGAGCAGCCCGACATGATAAGACATAAATGCCCTTCAATGATATGACCGTTAGGTGGGTAGATATTTTGGGACAGCTGGCGCATAGCACAGCAATGGTCGGAAATTTGTGTATCAAATTCCTCAGGGCTATCATGTTCCTCACTGTGTAGGCAATCCGCACTGGCGAATTCCTAACTCCTCAGTCAGGACAAATTCCTTAGAGACCAGAAGAACTTCATCTCTGTCACTGAAGAATATGACTGAACTGTATGAGATTTCCAATGGCTTCACTCCAAGGGATTGGTAGGTGTAGGATTTTGAGTTGAGCATCACATGGAAATTTTTCCTTAGTATTTCCTCGACCCCCTTTAACAGTACGGTGTTTCCTATGACTCAAGAAAGGGAAAATGAAACTATGAAAACAAAAGTGTTCACGCTTCATGTTCCTCAAATAAATACCAAGTCTTCAAGGTCACACCAGTTTCTTCACTTTCAAAGTCTTCAGAAATCCAAAGTCTTCAGTCGAAGAACTTCATTTTTAGGGGTCGAATTTCTCTGTAAATATCAAACTCCTCGTAGACTTATAGACCCGTGTACACTCATAAACACATTAGTCCCTTAACCTATAAGTCTTCAATACACCAAAATCACTAAGGGGCACTAGATGCACTTACAATCTCCCCCTTTTTGGTGATTGATGACAATATAGGTTAAGTTTTCAACGGGGATAAACATATAAAGTGTAAATACTGATATTGAGGAATTTGATTGCAAGATATAGAAGAACTCCCCCTGAAGATGTCATAGTGAGGAATTTGCTTTTGAAGCAATGCACACTTGAAGAGTAAAATCATGGAGATCTCCCCCTATATCTTGTAATTCATACATGCATTTGACATAATATATGAAGAATTTGAAATGCATGATGAAATATGGTGACTGATGTAATTCAGCATGGGTGCAATAACATTAACGAGGAATAAGCATGCAGAAGAAATAGCAAAAGTATCAGGCCACCATAGAGTTTAAGTTTTACAACTCGATCCAACAAAGTCATCAGAAGATCGAGAGTTGTAACTTAAAAAAACGCCCATATAGATAGACCCGCTTGAAGACTAACTCAAATTCCTCCCCCTTTGTCATCGAATGACCAAAAGGTTCGAAAATGAGGACTAACGCCACTGAAGAATATCAAGTTGATGAAGGAGCACCAACGTTGTTGGGGTCGTTTGTTGATGTAGGGCCTGCCGCAGTGTCGTCCAAGTCTTCATGCTCGTCGGTGTCACGCGATGAAGAATAGGAGCTGGCCACCAAGGATGGAACCTTGACCTTCTTGTATTTCTTCGGTGGAGGTGCAGACCAGTCAAAGTCCTCCTTGATACCCATTTTCTTCAGATCTTTTGTGCTATAAATGTGCGACAAAACAGCCCAGGTGCGGTTGAGGGTTTCATGAAGGTAGTAATGGTTTTTCTTCACTGCATTGTGGGTAGCAGTCATGTTGTGAAGAATTGAACCAAACTGACGCTTGACCCATTTGTGATTGCGATCAACCTTCTGGTGAAGACTGAGGAGAAGCTCACGGTCGTCCAAGTCTCCAGTGATGTGCAGAGTTGCATAAAATTGAAGAATGAGCTCTTCATTCCAATCACATATATCAGTGCAGAAATTTAACAGTCCAGCGTCGTAAAGAACACTGAGGACTGGCACGAAGCACGGCAGAGATTCCATATCCACGTGAGGAATGTGCTCATGATCGAAGACTTTGTCTTTGTTGAACAGCACTGAGGAATAAAAATTTGCCTGGCTGGCAGTCCATAAACGCCTCTTCCTAATGCGAGCAGAGTCATAGGGGTTGTAATCAGTGAAGAATACGTGCTCGCCTAAGAAATCATTAGCCTTGAATTTTTGCTTCCTTGAGAATGGATCCTTTGGCTTGGGCAGAGGAGTGTCAGTCAATTGCATTACACCCTCAGGAATCGCAATCTCAGGTTCTTTAGGCTGAGGAATTTCTGGTTCCTCTTCAGTGGCAGCCTGGGTCTTCAATTCTTCATTTTCATTTTCTTCAGCACTAGTGGCTGGAATTTCTTCATGAGCTTCATCAGATCCCATTTGAACTATAGTTGCTGGGGATTGAGGAATTTGTTGCAATGGTGTGAAGAGTGGAGAGTTGGGGTGCTGACTTTCCCAAAAGTCATCATTCATCACTGGTGTGGTACAGCCAATGTCCACATCTTCATCTTCTATTTCTTCAACGCCGGCCTCTTCAGCAGTAAACTGAGGCATAGGCGAGGAAACTGTGGGGGTTGAAGGGATTTTATCCACTTCAATTTCTTCATCCATCTGCTCTGACGAAGCAGCAGAAGGATTTTCTTCATCAGATCTGCTAGGGATCACATATTCTTCATCAAAAGGGACAATTTCCTTTGATGGCATGGAGGAAACAGGAACAGCATCAATTGGATTAGCAAATGACCTTGTCAATTTCTTCATCTTCTTTGGTGCTGAAGAATCTAAAGGAGCTGATGCTTTCCTTTTCTTCACTGCTGCACGCTCTGCAGCCTTGGTCTTCTTCACATCTGATGCAGATGGAAGAATTGGAGTTGGGGTAGGCGCAGGAGGAGCAGAGGAATGTGGTTGATTTTCTTCAGGTACAACTGATGCAGTTGCCCTGACCTCTTCATTTTCTTCAGGCGCACCACTAGTGGATGCCCTGGCAATTTCATCAGCGGCTGGAATGCAGTCATCAGCTCTGGAACTCACATTTTCTTCAGCAGCCTGAATGTCATCAGCGGTGCTGGCATGTTCTTCAGTTGGCTGAGCAGATGCTTCAGCCTGAGGAATTTCTTGTTGCAATGGGGCTGCAACATTGGAGGTGAACTTCTCAGTCAGTTTAACAAACCTGACCTTGGCTCCTTTCCAATCAGCATAGTAAGCATTGAAATCATCACTGAGGACTTTGATTTCAGACTGGATCTTCACAAGTTCATCAGTTGTCATAGAGACAACGTTGTTCTTCAGGAATTTCTCCTTCCTGTACTGTGCTTTCTTGAGCTGCCTGGCCTTCTTAAATTTCCATTTCTCTTCTTGGATGAAGGCAGTCAGCATATGACTTTGGCCAGGAGTCAACTTGAAGTCAGGCATAGGAGTGTTTGGGTACTTGTGCCAGAGATCAATGTAATCGAGGATCAACTTTGGATCCAAAAGCAGAGGCACATTTGTGCCCTTGGCTCTAGCGGCCCTGACTTGCCTATCTATGATGATTTCAGCAAGTTCTTCATCATCAGCTTCGTCTTCTTCAGACGGCACTTGGAAGGCGACCTGCTTCTTGTGAGGACTTGGGCGAGAGCCTCGTCCAGCAGTGGTCTTTGTCTTCAGCAGAGAGGGTCCTTTTGAAGAATTTGGTGCAGCTGAGGAACTAGCTGAAGCTCCTGAGGCAATAGAGATGCATGTACTCCTTTGGCACGTGGCAAGATGCACAGGTGCTGAGGATTTGGTCGGAGCAGCTGAGGACTTTGGAGGAGCAGGAGCAGCGTGAGGAATTGGTCGTGAGGACATTGACGGTGAAGCACTTGGCTTACGCGCAGGCTTCTTTGCCATGGATTTCTTCGGCTTGACAGAGACCTCAGCGGCAGCAGCAGCAGAGTCTTCATTGAATTTCCTCACTGCTTCTCTAGCTTGTTTAGCCAGCTTGGCCTGGCACTTGGCCCATTCATCAGGATAATCCTCACCACGCTTGAGGCTGGTGAGATCAGCTTCTTGGCCAGGTGCCAACGGAGGTCTTGAGCATGGAGGATTGAGTGCGAATTTCTTCATGTACTTGGGAGTCACATACCTGTACTCCCTCCACTCTCTTGCCCATCTCCTCTCTATCTTCTGAATGCGCACCTTGCGCTGATTTTTATCTTCCTAAGGGGGTGTGCAGTACCCTGCATAGATGTCCTCAGGGATTTCAAATGCAGTGTTGATCTCAGGCCTCTTTCCTCCTTTCTGTGGCTTCTTTCCATCAGCCATTTTCTTCAAATGAGGAATTTGAACAATTGAATTCTTTGAAGAAGTATGCAACCTTTCTTCGAGGAATGCTGCAAATGATTTAAGTTGATGAGAACCTAGTGATTCAGCAGCGGGCATGAGTACCTGTGAACAGAGTATAGTTGCGAGGAATTTGAAGAGGTCATATGCGTTCTCAGAAGATTTTTCAAAAAGAACAAGTTTGAGGAATTTGACCAGATGAGTCTTGAAGAATTTCACTAAGCGTTCTTTGTCTTAGGTTCCAGAGTTATATAGATCGAAGATCCACACAATTGAGGAATCTTGAAGAAAAATTATTGCTTAGAGAAACGAATCAAGAACAAATGACATGTGAGGTGTTTAGTGTGTGAAGAATTTGAAGAATAAACACCTTTGAAGATTTTGTAGAAATCATTTGAATCAAGGAGGGCAGTAAAAGTAACTTTTAATTACCCTGAACGAAGAACACGATGGACTGTGAGGTAGAGATGAGAAGTTCGTCTGTGCAGATCTTCCACGCCCTAACTCGGCGGAGGAAGACAGCTACGGCGGCAGCGGAGTGAAGATTTCCGCGGCCGGCGCGAGTACGGCGGCGACGAGGTCGAGGCAGTGAAGCTCTTCCTCACCGGCGACGATGAAGTAGCAGCGGCGCTAGGGTTTGAGAAGCTCGAGCTGGAGAGAGGTCGAGCGGAGTAAAGGAAGTGAGGAAGGGGAGAGGGGGTATTGATAGCCACGGTGAAAAAATGTTCGCCCGAAGAAATTGGACGAACGTGCCCCTGACCCTTCTCATTCGCTTGACATGTGTCACCCACGTACTGAGAAGTGGAGATCGTGTTAGATCGTGGGTGAATAGATAAGTATTTCGTGGGATGCGGAACGGTTTGAGCGGCAAAGCCGAAAATTTGGATAAGATAAGTTAAAAGTTCCGTTCGCAAATTCTTCAGCTGACAAGGACACAGTGAACATTTTGAATGAGTTTCAAATAGAACGCACATGAAGAATTTGTGAATAGATTGGGTTGAGTATAGCATAGAGGGGGAAGGGTCCGATCACATTCACTTAGCAGAAAAACCAACTTGAAGAATTAGCCATAAGTGAATGCTGTAGAGGACATAAACTCATATATATATATATATATATATATATGAAGAAAAACGACGGAGAAGGTGAAGACAATGCAAAGTTGAAGAACATGAGCAACTGAGGAATTTCATCTGAGGAAAAACTCAAATTGAAGATTTTCAACTTTTGTGGTGGCGTGACCCACTGTATAAGAATGATGATTTCAGACACCGCGTACAATTGTCGTAGGGCTCTGGGAATCAAATTCTTCATTAATTTCTTCACACTTAGAGTGTTATTCTTCATTGATTGAATAAAAATGTTTCTTCATGTGTTGCACATCTAAGTCATCAATTTTGCATAAGTGTTAGGATGAGTGTCCTTTTCAAAGAATATTCGAAGATTCTAGGATATTTAGCTCACACTGCAACTTGCTAAATCTCTTCTCATCCAAGGGCTTTGTGAAGATATCGGCTAGCTGTTCTTCAGTCTTCACATGCTCAATAGAAATGTCGCCCTTCAACACATGATCGCGAAGAAAATGATGACGAATCTGAATGTGCTTTGTCTTCGAGTGCTGAACTGGGTTGTGAGCAATCTTGATGGCACTCTCATTGTCACAGAAGAGAGGCACATTCTTCACGTTGACGCCGTAGTCCTTGAGAGTTTGCTTCATCCACAGCAATTGAGCACAGCAAGAACCAGCAGCAATGTACTCAGCTTCAGCAGTAGACAGTGATACGCAGTTCTGTTTCTTCGAGGACCAACAGACCAAAGATCGTCCGAGGAAATGACATGTACCAGATGTTGACTTGCGGTCCACACGATCACCAGCATAGTCAGAGTCAGAATATCCAATGAGATCAAAAGCCGAGCCCTTGGGGTACCATAATCCAAGTGTTGGTGTGTGAGCTAGATATCGAAGAATATGTTTCACAGCCTTATGGTGTGATTCCTTCGGTGTAGCTTGAAATCGGGCACACATGCAAACACTAAGCATAATATCTGGCCTAGATGCACATAAATACAATAAAGAACCAATCATGGAGCGGTATACCTTTTGATCGAAGTCAATACCATTTTCATCAGTGCACAGATGGCCATTTGTGGGCATCGGAATTTTGACGCCTTTGCAATCTTGCATGCCGAATTTCCTCAGTACATCCTTGAGGTATTTCTCCTGAGATATGAATATGCCATTGCGCTGTTGACGAATTTGAAGACCTAAGAAGAATTTCAACTCTCCCATCATAGACATTTGATATTCTTCACTCGTCATATAGGCAAATTCATCACTATAACGTTGGTCAGTACAGCCAAAGATAATATCATCAACATATATTTGGCACACAAACAATTCACCATCATAAGATTTAGTGAAAAGAGTAGGGTCGAGTGAACCGGGTTTGAAGCCTTTCTTCATGAGGAATTCCTTCAAAGTATCATACCATGCCCGAGGGGCCTGCTTGAGGCCATAGAGGGCCTTATTGAGTCTGAAGACTTTGTCAGGATGCTTTGGATCTTCAAAACCTGGGGGTTGAGCAACATATACTTCTTCCTCAAGCTTACCATTGAGGAATGCACTTTTCACATCCATTTGATATAAAGTGATATCATGATGGTTAGCATAAGCAAGTAATATGCGAATAGCTTCAAGTCTAGCAATAGGTGCAAAAGTTTCATCGAAATCAATTCCTTCAACCTGTGTGTAGCCTTGAGCTACAAGTCGTGCCTTATTCCTCACCACAAGGCCATTTTCATCTTGCTTGTTGCGGTAGATCTACTTTGTGCCAATGATATTGTGCTTGCGAGGATCTGGACGTTTAACCAGTTCCTAGACGTTGTTGAGTTTGAATTGATGTAATTCTTCATGCATGGCCTGAATCCACTCAGGCTCCAGAAATGCTTCATCTACCTGAGTGGGCTCTGTGATAGAGACAAAAGCATAGTGCCCACAAAAGTTAGATAAATGTGAAGCTTTTGAGCGTGTGAGAGGACCTGGTGCTTCAATGTCATCGATGATCTTTTCAACTTGCACTTCTTTTGCAACACGAGGATGAGTTGGTTCTCGTCGAGGAATTTGATCAGCATTTTCTTCAGCACCATTTTCTTCAGCATTTTCTTCAGGTGCATTAGCTCGACGTTCTTCACGTTCTGGAATGAATTCTTCAGCAGATTCTTCGGTAGGAATGACATCCTCAGTAGCCTTGAACTTGATAGTTTCCTCAGGTGCTGGTTCATCTATCACAGAGGGTAGGTGCTCTCTTTGCGAGCCATTAGTTTCATCGAACCGCACATCTACAGTTTCAACAACCTTGTGAAGAACGTTGTTGAAGACTCTGTAGGTGTGCGAGTCCTTTCCGTAACCAAGCATAAAACCTTCATGTGCTTTCGGTGCAAATTTAGCATTGTGATGAGGATCTCTAATCCAACATTTAGCACCGAAGACTTTGAAATAACTCACATTGGGTTTCTTGTCAGTGAGGAGTTCATAGGCAGTCTTCTTGAAGAATTTGTGAAGATATACCCTGTTGATGATGTGGCACGCAGTATAAATTGCCTCGATCCAGAAGTGACGAGGCGTCTTGTACTCATCAAGCATAGTGCGAGCCATCTCAACAAGAGTTCTGTTCTTGCGCTCCACGACGCCATTCTGCTGAGGAGTGTAAGGAGCAGATAACTCATGAGTAATACCAAGTTCATCAAGATAGTCATCAAGACCAGAATTCTTGAACTCAGTTCCATTGTCACTTCTGATGTGCTTGATCTTCACACCAAAGTTGGTTGAAGCCCTCGAGGAAAATCGTTTGAAGACTTCCTGCACTTCATGTTTGTAAGTAACAATGTGTACCCATGTGTATCGAGAGTAATCATCAACAATAACAAAGCCATAGAGAGATGCTCATTTGTGACTGCTGAGTAATGGTTAGGACCGAAGAGATCCATATGAAGCAATTCAAATGGTCGAGTAGTGGTCATGATAGTCTTCGCTGGATGCTTAGCCTTGGTCATCTTTCCAGCTTCACAAGCTCCACACAAGTGATCCTTGAGGAATTTGACATTCTCAATGCCAATGACATGCTTCTTCTTCCCAAGCGTGTGCAAATTCCTCATGCCTGCATGACCAAGTCGTCGATGCCATAGCCAGCCTTCTGAAGCTTTTGCAAGTAGGCACACGGCTGGTTGCGGTCCTGTAGAGAAATCAACAATATACAAGTCTCCTCTCCTAAAGCCTTCGAAGACTTTGGAATTGTCAGCTTCCATAACCACAACACAACGATACTTGCCAAAGACAACAACCATATCAAGATCACAAAGCATTGAGACAGACATGAGGTTGTATCCTAAGGACTCGACAAGCATGACTTTGTCCATGTGTCGATCCTTTGTGATCGCAACCTTACCTAGACCCAATACCTGACTTTTGCCTTTGTCAGCGAAGATGATATGCTTCAGATGCGATGGTGATAAGGGAGCATCCATCAATAGATTCTTGTCACCAGTCATGTGATTTGTACATCCACTATCGAGGACCCACTCAGTGGCTTTGGGTTGATCATCCTGCAGATGAATTAGTGCAGCTTACGAACTTCATATACTTCATCAGTGAAGAATATGACATCACAATTCATCAGACCAATTTCATCAAGCAATGCAACAGTTAAAACAGTATGAGGACGTGAGAAATGAAAGTTCATTTCTTCATGATTAGCCTGCGTCCTTTCAGGCACTTTTCAGGTCTCCAGCAAATTCTTCAGACGTTAAAGTACGTCTGGAGACCTGACCCTGCATAAAAGATTAGTTCTTTTTCTTCACCACCCACATCTGAAGGGGTGGCAAAGAGTTCATCACTCTGTGAGCTCCATACGAGAAAGGTGGCATAGAAGCCAATCCATTTCGTTTCACATAAGAGGAGTTAGGGTAAGCATATGAATAAGCAGAGAAATTCTTCGAGGACTTATGAACATAATGATTAGAAGAATAATGCTCATATTCATAGCCCTTAGCTCTTCCCTGCGAAACAGAGTTGTTAGCACGATGATGTTCATATGAGGACTTTGATCCTTTTGAGGAATATGATCCACGTGAGGAATTCGATCCGTATGAGGACTTGGATCCATATGAAGAATTTGGTCCATATGAAGAATTTGATCTGGGGTTCCTATTCTTCACAGGTGGTGTCATGAGGACATTCACCTGAAGACTTTCAAGGCACCTTTTGGGAACCCAGATTTTCTTCATAGGAGAACCGTTCCTGCAGTTAGTGCCAACATATCTAGCAAATACTTCACCATTCTGATTTTTAAATAGTTTATAGTTGGAGTCAAATGACTCATCAGAAGAATGAGAAGATTCACATGTAAAGCCAGATAAATTAGATGGATCAACTGGAGGTCCCTTTGCAGCAACCCATGAGGTTTTGGGGTACTGCTCAGGCTTCCAATATGTACCATCAGCATTGAGTTTCCTCTCAAAGGCAATACCCTCTTTCCTAGGGTTCCTGTTGAGGATCTGCTTTTTAAGCACATCACAAAGAGTCTGATGCCCTTTGAGGCTTTTGTACATGCCTGTCATGTACAATTCCTTCAGCCCTGCATCGTCAGTGATACTAGCAATGTCCTCAGATGAGGAATTAGTGATAGCAGAGACAGTTGAAGAATTTGTAGCATTAGAAGCATTTGAACATTCAGGTGAAGAATTAGCAGATTCACGTTCAATGCATTTCAAACATGGAGGAACAAATTCTTCCTGAGCAGCGCTGATTTGTTGAGCAAGTAATGAATCGCGTTCCTTCTGAAGATCTTCATAACTCACTCTTAGCTTCTCAAGATCTTGCTTTCTTTGAAGAAATTCATAAGAAAGCTTCTCATGATCAGATAAGAGAGTGTTATGATGACCTTGAAGGTTGTCAAATCTAGACTGAAGTCTCTGAAGATTTTCAGTCAAGGTTTTAGTGCGACCCATTTCTTCACCCAACATATCATCACTTTTATCTAGCATGTTTTGAACCTTTTCCAAGGCCTTTTGTTGTTTAGTGGCAATACAAACAAGCTTGGTATAGCTAGGTCCAAAATCATCATCAGATTCATCATCACTAGACTCGGATGAGGAACATTCGGTTACCTTGGCACCTTTTGCCATGAGGCATGGTGCAGAAGATGATGGTTCAGGTTCGAAAGTCATCGTTTTGAGTGATTCCTTGAAATCCTCAAACCAGGGATCATGACAAGTTCGATGACCTTCATAGACGTCAGAGATTCGGTCCCAGATAAGCTTCGCATTGCAAAGATGCATAATGCGCCTGAATTCATCACTGGATAGGCAGGAACAGATGATATCCTTCGCCCTGATGTCAAGTCGAGTGTACTTGCGAATATCATCAGTGTCCGCCATCTTGCATAGATCGGTAAGACCAATCTTAGTGACGGTCCACAGCTCGTTGTTCAGTGCCATGAGGCGCTTCCTCATCATGGCCTTCCACTTGGGATAATCATGACCGTCAAAGATGGGGCATGTCACTTTCTTCATACCTGCGGTCGACATAACTAAAACTCCAGGCGGTTAAACCAAAATCACACAGAACAAGGGAGTACCTTGCTCTGATACCAATTGAAAGTGTGTTATATCGACTAGAGGGGGTGAATAGGCGATTTTTATGAATTCTTCACTGAGGAATTTGCGGTGAGGAAATTCCTTAGCGAAGAACTACTTGCAGCGGAATAAGTACTCAAGAGTAAGCATAGCAGAACATAGGCATGGTCATCATGATGAAATGAAGACAAACACAAAGTACAGAAAGCGTAAACACAGGATAGCACAGGATGAAGACAAACAGACTGAAGAAATTGAACTGCAGAAATTGAGAAAGTCTTCAGTCAAAGTCTTCAAACACAGATATGACAAGCACACAACACAGCAATGAGGAAATGAAAGAGTTGAGGAAATATAACCAGTAGGCTTGGTGAAGACAATGATTTGGTAGACCAGTTCCAACTGCTGTCTCAGTTGTACATCTGATTAGGGCGGCTAGGTATTTAAACCTGAGGACACACAGTCCCGGACACCCAGTCCTGAACACGCAGTCCAGGACACTTAGTCCTCACCATATTCCCCTTGAGCTAAGGTCACACAGACCTCACCGATCACTTGTGGTAAGTCTTCAGGTGACTTCCGAACCTTCACAAACTCGGTCACTCGGCGATCCACAATTCCTCTTGGATGCTCTAGACCATGACGCCTAACCATCTGGAAGAAGCACAGTCTTCAAAGGTAACAAGCGTCGGATCCACACAGGATCAATCTCTTCAGTGATGCTCAATCACTTTGGTTTGTAGGTGTTTGGGTTTGGGTTTTCCTCACTTGATGATTTTCGCTCAAAGTCCTCGGAGGATGGGATGCTCTCAAATGACAAGTGTCAGTTTCTCTCGGAGCAGCCAACCAACTAGTGGTTGTAGGGGCGGCTATTTATAGCCTAGGGAGCAGCCCGACATGATAAGACATAAATGCCCTTCAATGATATGACCGTTAGGTGGGTAGATATTTTGGGACAGCTGCGCATGCCAGCAACGCACTTTGAGAATCAATCCTCAGCTATCATGTCTCAATGTAGGCAATCGCACCGGGAATTCCTAATCTCCGTCAGAAAATCTCAGAGACAATCGTCTCTGTCTAAGAATGGAGACTGTATGAGATTTCAATGGCTTCAATCGATGGCGATTGTAGGTGTAGGATTTTGTGAGCATCAATGGAATTTTCCTTAGTATTCTCGACCCCTTTAACAGACGTGTTCCTATGACTAAGAATGAACTACAAAACCAAGTTTCACGCTTCATGCTTCCTCAATGAATACCAGCTCAGCAACCAATTCTTCACTTTCAAAGTCTCAGAAAGTTTCAGAAATCCAAGTCTTCTCGAAGAACTTCATGTTTTAGGGTCGACTGTAATAAATCCTATAGACTTATAGACCTAACACATTAGTCCCTTAACCTATAAGTCTCAATACACCAAAATCACTAAGGGGCACTAGATGCACTTACAGCTGGTTAAGGCCGCCGCTGCTGGAACTGTCACCAAGGGAGGAGCCACCATAGCCGGACGAGGCGCGGCCGGCGGGTTTGTCCCCCTCCTCGTCCCGGCCCATCGCCAAGGCCGAGCACCTCCTCGCCGTCGTTCGCCTCGGGGCAGCATTTGGCGCGGCGACCGCCTTCCCCGAACACCCTCACGTAGAGGGTCACGTCGCCGTCGAACTTGAAGTGGAGGGTGCACCGCCTACCCAGGCCGCGCGCGCGAGCGAACGTCTGCTAACCGCGGGCCAGAGCTATGTTGCCTGCGGCGGAGACCTCAACCATGACCCAAGAAGCCCGGCTGCAGCAGCCGTCTGCCTGCAGCCAGAGCCCGCCTGGACCGGAGGCCGGCAGCTCGCCAGCAAAGAAGCGGGGGAGCTGGAGCCAGCTGCCGGCCGGATCCTCCGACCAGACAATGAACTCCAGCGGCACCTTTGACGCATGGAACCGCGTTCGGGGGGGCGCACAACCACGGCGCGTCTCCTCTCGTCAACAGGACTACCGCGACCAGAGCAACTCCTGCCACGCACTGCGGCGCCACCTCGAGGGCCGGGGTCGCGGCATGCTTGCGGGGACGGCCACGTCCTCGCTTGGGCGCTGGGGAGCCGGGTCCCTCCCGAGGGGCCTTGCCCTTCTCCGCGGAGGAGAACCTCTTCAACAGCGCCATTGCTGCCTGCGGTGGAGCAAGTAGGAAGAAGCAAGCGAGCAAGGAAGAGATGGGCGACGGGGCTCTACCCCCTCCCCATTTATAGCGGAAGAAGACCAACCGGCGGCCCCCACGATCGCAGGTAATGATGATTTTCCTTGCATGCCGCAGGGACTTGTCAAGTCAGGCAGTTGTCGAGGCAACGTGGGGAAGCGGAGACGCCCACGTCCAATCGACCGCCATGCGTCAACCGAGGCTTCAGGCTTTTGGGGCCCATGGCGCTCCGCGCTTGACCTTTGGCTTCGCCTCGAAGCCAAGCCCGACCGCGCCTTGGGCCCGGGGCTACTGTCGGCGCTCTGGGAACGGGGGTCCCCAGACTTGCCTGCATGCGGCCCACGGCGTGGCTATGCTAGCAGGCCGTACGACACATCTTCATCGACAAGGCGTTCAAGACCCTCGCGAGGGGCCAAGCCTCGCGGGGCGGACGACGCAAGACCTCCTCAGGAGCGGCCACGCTCGGTAGGCTCGTGAGGAGCGGAGATATCAAGGCGGGGCAAACCTCGCGAGGCTCTCATGACGTGAGGCATGACGACCGACACCAGGCGGGCGCCAGCGCGCGCAGCGTCCTTGTTTCCTCTTTGGTGCTAAGGAGGCAGGCGCAGGCGCGGAGTACCGAGGCATCAAGCAAAGGTTTCCATATCGGTGCGACGAGACCGAAGACTAGCAGGACGACAAGATGGAGGTCACCATGGAGCCCAAGACGGCGTCACCACCAGAGCCTTTTGCAGGCGAAGACCACTTTTGTCAGGATAGCTTGTACCAGCTGTCCCCTTTCGAAATTGCCCGCCGTTGTTGGCTCCCTTCCCGCTCAATATTTGGGGAGAGGACCAGGGCCTATATAAGTAGAGCTAGCCACCATCGTAGGGGATAACTCATTCAGAGGCATTTCGCCCACACAAGTTCGTCGAGCACAAGAACACCTCAACCTCAGGAGGCTGTTCTTCCCCTTGTACTGTTCATCATCAGCCCAAGAGGCAATCCACCACCGCCACACTAGAGTAGGGTATTACACCACAATGGTGGCCCGAACCAGTATAAATCTCGTGTCTTTCTGTGTTGCGAGTTCGTCGAGTTCGTCCGCGAGATCTTAGCAAGCTAGGGCGTAGATCGGTAGGAGGGAAAGAACTTCGCGCGCACCCCAAAGTTCGAACCTTAAGGGTTTTGCCGGAACTCGAGATCCGACAGAGGCAGCCCCTAGGGCGCCCAAGAGACCTGGCGGCAGCCCTAGGGCTCTTGCCTTGCCCTGCGCCCCCCTTTCCATATACAACTCAGGGGAAAGGAAAGAGGGGGGAGAGGGAAGGAAGGGGGAGTCCTACTCCACACTTTCCCTTCCCTTCCCCTCTTTCCTTCTCCTCCTAGGCCATCTTGATATGGGGGCGCACCAGCCCCATGTGGCTGGTGTGTTCCCTCTCTTGGCCCATAAGGCCCATATCTTTTGCCGGGGGTGCCCGGAACCCCTTCCGGTGACCCGATAAGTACCTGGTACCCCCCGAAACACTTCCAATGTCCTAATACTATCGTCCTATATATCAATCTTTACCTCTCAACCATTTAGAGACTCCTCGTCATGTCTCTGATCTCATCCGGGACTCCGAACAACATTTGGTCACCAAATCACATAACTCATATAATATTATATCGTCAACAAACGTTAAGCGTGCGGACCCTACGGGTTCGAGAACTATGTAGACATGACCGAGACACCTCTCCGGTCAGTAACCAATAGCGGAACCTGGATGCCGATATTGGCTCCTACATATTCTATGAATATATTTATCGGTCGAACCGTTATGACAGCATACGTAATTCCCTTTGTCCATCGGTATGTTACTTGCCCGAGATTTGATCGTCGGTATCTTCATACCTTGTTCAATCTCGTTACTGGCACGTCTCTTTACTTGTTCCGTAATACATCACCTCGTGACTAACTCCTTAGTCGTTTGCTTGGAAGCTTATGATGTGTATTACCGAGAGGGCCCGGAGATACCTCTCCGATACTCTGAGTGACAAATCATAATCTCGATCTATGCCAACTCAACAGACACCTTCGGAGATACCTATATAGAATCTTTATAATGACCCAGTTACGTTGTGACGTTTGATAGCACAGAAGGCATTCCTCCAGTATCTGGGAGTTGCACAATCTCATAGTCGAAGGAATATGTATTTGACATGAAGAAAGCAGTAGCAATAAAACTGAACGATCATAATGCTAAGCTAACGGATGGGTCTTGTCCATCACATCCTTCTCCTCATGATGTGATCCCGTTATCAAATGACAACTCATGTCCACGGTTAGGAAATCTTAACCATCTTTGATCAACAAGCTAGTCAAGTAGAGGCTCACTAGGGACACGGTGTTTGTTTATGTATTCACACATGTATTTAGGTTTCCAATCAATACAATTCTAGCATGAATAATAAACCTTTATCATGATTAAGGAAATCTAATAATAACCAATTAATTATTGCCTCTAGGGAATATTTCCATCACCCTCCGTGGGCCAGTGGCTGCTCAGCCGCGGTGTTGGGGAACGCAGTAATTTCAAAAAAAAATCCTACGCAAACGCAAGATCTATCATGGTGATGCATAGCTACGAGAGGGGAAGAGTGTTGTCCATGTACCCTCATAGCCCGTAAGCGGAAGCGTTATGACAACGCGGTTGATGTAGTCGTACGTCTTCACGATCCGACCGATCCTAGTACCAAAAGTACGGCACCTCTGCGATCTGCACACGTTCGGCTCGGTGACGTCCCACGAACTTTCGATCCAGCTGAGTGTCGAGGGAGAGCTTCGTCAGCACGATGGCGTGATGACGGTGATGATGAAGCTACAGGCGTAGGGCTTCGCCTAAGCACTACGACGATATGACCGAGGTGGATTATGGTGGAGGGGGGCACCGCACACGGCTAAGAGATCAATGGTCAACTTGTGTTCTAGGGTGCCCCCTGCCCCCGTATATAAAGGAGCAAGGGGGAGGCCAGCCGGCCCTTGGGGCGCGCCAGGAGAGGAGGAGTCCTCCTCCTAGTAGGAGTAGGACTCCCCTTTCCTAGTCCTACTAGGAGGGGGAAAGGAAGGAGGAGAGGGAGAAGGAAAGGGGGGCGCCGCCCCCCTTCCCTAGTCCAATTCGGACCAGACGGGGAGGGGGCGCGCGGCCTGCCCTGGCCAGCCCTCTCTCTCTCTCCACTAAGGCCCATGTGGCCCATTAGTTCCCCGGGGGGTTCCGGTAACCCTCCGGCACTCCAGTTTTCTCTGAAATCACCTGGAACACTTCTGGTGTCCGAATATGGCCGTCCAATATATCAACCTTTATGTCTCGACCATTTCGAGACTCCTCGTCATGTCCGTGATCATATCCGGGACTCCAAACTACCTTCGGTACATCAAAACACATAAACTCAAAATACCGATCGTCACCGAATGTTAAGCGTGCAGACCCTACGGGTTCGAGAACTATGTAGACATGACCGAGACATTTCTCCGGTCAATAACCAATAGCGGAACCTGGATGCTCATATTGGCTCCTACATATTCTACGAAGATCTTTGTCGGTCAAACCGCATAACAACATATACGGTGTTCCCTTTGTCATCGGTACGTTACTTGCCCGAGATTTGATCGTCGGTATCTCAATACCTAGTTCAATCTCGTTACCGGCAAGTCTCTTTACTCGTTCCGTAATGCATCATCCCGTAACTAACTCATTAGTCACATTGCTTTCAAGGCTTATAGTGATGTGCATTACCGAGAGACACCGAACCATCGGAGACACCTGTAGAGCATATTTATAGTCACCCAGTTACGTTGTGACGTTTGATAGCACACTAAGTGTTCCTCCGGTATTCGGGAGTTGCATGATCTCATAGTCATAGGAACATGTATAAGTTATGGAGAAAGCAATAGCAGTAAACTAAACGATCATCGTGTTAAGCTAACGGATGGGTCAAGTCAATCACATCATTCTCTAATGATGTGATCCCGTTAATCAAATGACAACTCATGTCTATGGTTAGGAAACATAACCATCATTGATTCAACGAGCTAGTCAAGTCGAGGCATACTAGTCACACTCTGTTTGTCTATGTATTCACACATGTACTAAGTTTCCGGTTAATACAATTCTAGCATGAATAATAAACATTTATCATGATATAAGTTAATATAAATAACAACTTTATTATGGCCTCTAGGGCATATTTCCTTCACGCGGGCCCCGAGGCAGGGAGCCATCGTCGCCGACGCTATTCGCCACCCGTGCCGCGGGGTTGGCAGGGTATCCTGGGCCCCCACCCTTCTGCGGTCAGCGCGTGTTGTGGCCCCCCGGTGTCTAGCCGCTTGGTCTTCCCGCCGTTGGCAAAATCCGCTGGGGTGCCGCTTTTGGCCGATGGTCCATCCTCGCGCACGGCCGCCTCCTCGCCCCCTTGCCCTGCCGTGGTTTCAAACTCGGTCAATGGGTTGGACCTGGTCGCCTCGGACCCGTTCCCCACTTCGAGCGTGCCGCTTGTCGACAGCGGGGTGGCCGTCCTATCACCTGCCACCCTGCCTGCCCCTTCTGCTGGCCCGCCCTCTCTTTCTGCTCTACATGGCACGTGCCTCGCTTCCGTTGCCTGCACAAAGCCCTATCACCCACGGCCTTCTACAGAGATTCTGTCTGCCTCCTACAGCGCTACTGATCCCATGTTGTCCTCGGGTGGCCCCGCTGATCTGGTCAGGGTGCCCCCTACCTCCCCTTCCACACCAGGACTGTCGGGCGAGGAGGGCCCCGCCACTAGCGCAGATCCTGGCCCAGCCCTCTCTAATAATGAGCGTCCATCTAGCCCCTTGCTGGCCATGCAATCCATGCATGACGATGACTACGTCCCCAACTCCTCCCAGGCTGCTACATCTGTACGTGTTGCCAATGACACCACCCTCGCAGTCTATGTGGACTCGACCCGCAGCGCAGTTGCTCCTCCGCTCCTCCCTACCCCGCGGTGGCCTCGACGCGTAGTTCCCCTGGACTTCACCCCGCGCAGCAGCGATCGCCTTGTTAAGCCTGACTGAGGACTCAATTCAGAGATGGCCAAGAGAGTTCTTCTGCGGCATCTAGGCCTTCTGCAGGATGATGAGGCCATTTCAGATGCGATCTTGGACAGATATGCCAAACTGTTTGAGTGCCCCCTCGTCATCGACATGATTCAAGCCTTCGTCGAGTTATATGGCTGGGGCGTGCCTTCCGAGGAGCTTCTGCTCGCGATGCACCAGCCCACGCCGTTCGCTTGGGATCGTACAGCGTGGCCTGCGCCTCGCGCACATCACCAAGAGATCGCATGATCGCTTTGTGCAGCTTGGTCCGCGACGGCCGCTTCGCCGACCGCTCCGCCTCCTCATCCGCCGGAGGCTTGCGCGTCTCCTCCGTGGTGTCCTTCACCGTGCGTGGAAGTGCAGAGCCGCCGGCCGGCGGCTGGGTCGTAGCGTGCTCCTCCGTCATCTAGCCGCGACCGCAGCCGCCGTGTCCACGGATCGACAGAGGGTATGTTCGGTTGATGCGTTTGGTTTTTTGACTAGTCGTGTGGCGCATACACACCTCCGCTGCCGATCAAAGAAGTCCACGTAACCCCTGCCTTAAGTTTCACGAACATGTCGTGTCGAAAAAATAGATAGGCTTCCGATCCTACTCTGTATGGGATATATTCAGAGTACGAGACAAGTTACATGTACTCCTAGTTTAAAGGGAAGCATGGATCATTGCTGTTAAGATTTAACTAATTAAGTTTAATTAAAAGGAAATCCCAGCTTTTTCAAACCGACATACATGTGCGGTTTTCTCACCGAAGGGATACACCCTTCCCTCTCTCTTTATCCTAACTAACGTGTCCTTTAATTGCGTCGCTTGTAACCCATCGCGTATGGGCGATACGCCCTTTCGGGGAATATAAATGTATTGTTCATCATCAATACAGATCAATCATTATTATTCACGCACGGTTTCTTTACACGTTATTAGCACGTCTCTCCATCGAGATCACTAGGCCACAAACTCGCCGGAGAAAATCGAAATGGTGAGGATGCCTTCCCTCGCATCCCTTCTCCTTGGTCTTCTTTGGGAAGAAGGTCGCCGTCACTTCCTTGCCCAGCAGCGCCGCCGGTTCGTCCGCCATCGATGGGGGGCACCACCACAAGTTTCTAGACTCGGCATTAACCGCCGCCAGAACTTCACTGGTAGACGCCGCCATCACGCATCGGCTAGACGACGCCGTCACGTGCGCCACGCCGGTGAACTGACGTCTGGCCACGTCGGTGGACAACCACCAAGTCTGGACCCAGGGCTAGTCAACGGACCAAGTGCACCGTTGCCGCCGCTGAATGCCGAGATGGGCACGCTAGAACCTGCATTCGCCACTCCATCCACATCATGGAGGTGTCGTGTGCATGGATATGGCCCATCCTCGCCCGCTCCGCTGGCACACTCCTGCCGTCACCCACGTCGGCAAAGGAGGAAGAACGAGAGATCTTCGTCGACGTACCTGTTCGCGGCTACAGCCCGGCTCCAACGCGTGTTGCCGAAGGCGACAACCTCGTCTTCATCCCGACTCCAGGACGCGCCATGGCCACTGCGAGCACAGTCACCACTACCAGAGCAAGTGGCAGCGCCGGTCCAGGGCTTGGTGTGGACGCCGCGGGGACAAGCAGCGCCCCATGGGCGTTCGGCCGCTCCCCTGCTCCTCCCGGCGAGCAGAACATCTTCCTCTTCGGCACTGGTGGGATGCCCGGCACGGGCGTCGTTGGCACCAGCCGCAGCACGGGTCCGCCCGACACCGGCGCGAGCCGCCGTCTCCTCTTCGACGGCTCCATCACCGCCGTCGACCTCGTCCCGGACGGAGCATGGAACCCGGACTAGTAGAAAAAGGGTCAAATGTCAAGCACATTAGTGGCGGTTTGATTTTGAGCCGGCACTGCCGGCCGCTCTCATTAGTACCGGTTCGTGGCTAACCTTTAGCACCGGTTCGTGCCACGGACCGGTACTAAAGTGAGTGGTGGCAGGATGTTGTCAGTACGGGGCCCCTCCAGCACCTTTAGTACCGGTTCGTGGCACGAACCGGTGCTAGAGGTCGTCGTACATAAACCCTTCGTCCACCCGAGCTCGCTCTGTTCTTCCCCTTTCCCCTCTCCTCTCTGTTCTTCCCCTCTTCCTCTCGAGCTCATCACACATTTTGCCAAAAATTTGTCAAGATTTGAAGGCCCCCATCCATTCAAATGATCACAAAGGTTAGCAACTTTGTCCTTTCATCTCTCATTGCTAGATTAGCTCTTGCAATGCTTTGTATAGTGATTAATTTATGAGTTTAGTAATTTGGGAGGAAATATATGTGCTAGTATTTGATTTATATGCAATTTGAGGTCAAAAATAACACTTAGTTTGCATATGTAGGTGTGGTTTACTTAGTGCCTTCTAAATCTCCGTCGTAACCACCGTCGATCGCCCGCACCGTCTCGTCGCCGGCACCACCTTCTGGTGAGCCTCTTGTTCATGAATATTTTACATTACCAAATTGATGTTTGTGTGATTTGGATATATAGTTACTCGTATAATTATCTTACCCGTACGTTGTTTGTTATACATAGTTCCATGGTTTTGATATCCGTCCCCGTCGACCCTCGTCCTTGTTATGATTCGGATGTAGTATATTCTCTTTTAAAACTAGTTGTTGCATTTTGTGTTTATGACAAATTATTATGCCCATCAAGTTGACATAGATATTTTTATCTAGAAGGTTTGTGAACCGGAAATTCCAACCGACCCTATTGTCGAGAGGTTAAATTTAGTTGAAAGAGAAAACGAGTATTTGAAAGAAAAATTGAAAAGAATTAAGGGGGAGAAGATGGAATTGGAGTTGCATGTTGCCGATGTCGTCGATGATCACAAGATCAAGATGGAGAAAATGCGCTTGAAGATTAGAAAGATTAGAAAATATGCCATTGATAGTGAGGCTTGGTATCATTATGCTGTTGGATCAATTGTTACCTTAGTTGCGATCTTGATCGCATTTGTTGTTGCATTTAAATGCTTTAGTTAGAGAGTTATTTGTTTGTTGCATTTAAGTGTTGTATGAACTTTATGTATGAACTTGTATTAATTTGGTCTTTTCGGTGTTGTGTAATGAAGATGAGCCGATGTTCTCCCGAGTTCATTAATGGCGTGCAAACTTTTCTGCTTGCGGCTGAGGCAAACAAGCGGGCGGATGGTTTTATGCCTTGTCCATGTGCTGTCTGTAAGAATGATCACAATTACTCTACGTCAAGAACCATTCACATCCACATGTTTAAGTCCGGTTTCATGCCCCACTATAATGTTTGGACCAAGCACGGAGAAAGAGGGGTTATGATGGAAGACAATGAAGAAGAAGAGGACAACGACAGCTATCCTGGCCATGGGTTTCCTGAATACGATGATACAACAATGGGGGAAGAAGCTGAGCCGGCAATGCGGGAAGAAGCTGAAGAAGAGGCATCAGATGAGCCCGCTGATGATCTAGGTCGGGCCATTGCCAATGCAAAGAGAAACTGCGCAAGTGATTTGGAGAAGAAGAAGTTGCAGCGCATGTTAGAGGATCACAAGAAATTGTTGTACCCGAATTGCGAAGCTGACAAGAAAAAGTTGGGCACCACACTGGAATTGCTGCGATGGAAGGCAGAGAATGGTGTATCTGACAAGGGATTTGGAAAGTTGCTGGTAATGATAAAGAATATGCTTCCAAAGGACAACGAATTGCCCGAGAGTACGTACGAAGCAAAGAAGGTTGTCTGCCCTCTAGGGTTAGAGGTGCAGAAGATACATGCATGCCCTAATGAGTGCATCCTCTACCGCGGTGAGTACGAGGATTTGAACGCTTGCCCGGTATGCGGTGCATTGCGCTATAAGATCAGCCGCGATGACCCTGGTGATGTCGAAGGCGAGCGCCCCAGGAAGAAGATTCCTGCCAAGGTGATGTGGTATGCTCCTATAATACCATGGTTGAAACGTTTGTTCCAAAACAAAGAGCATGCCAAGGCGATGTGATGGCACAAAGAAGACCGTAAGAAAGACGGAAAGTTGAGAGTACCCGCTGACGGGTCGCAGTGGAGAAAAATCAAGAGAAAGTACAGGAAGGAGTTTGCAGATGACGCAAGGAACGTATGGTTTGGTCTAAGCGCAGATAGCATTAATCCTTTTGGGGAGCAGAGCAGCAACCATAGCACCTGGCCTGTGACTCTATGTTTGTATAACATTCCTCCTTGGTTGTGCATGAAGCAGAAGTTCATTATGATGCCAGTGCTCATCCAAGGCCCTAAGCAACCCGGCAACGACATTGATGTGTACCTAAGGCCATTAGTTAAAGAACTCTTACAGCTGTGGAATGGAACAGGTGTACGTGCGTGGGATGAGCACATGGGGGAAGAATTTGACCTAAAGGCGTTGCTGTTCGTGACCATCAATGATTGGCCTGCTCTCAGTAACCTTTCAGGACAGACAAACAAGGGATACCGTGCATGCACGCACTGTTTGGATGATACCAACAGTATATATTTGGACAATTATAGAAAGATTGTGTACCTGGGACATCGTCGATTTCTTCCGAGCTGGCATCCCGTAAGAAAGAAAGGCAAGCATTTCAAAGGTGAGGCGGATCATCGGACGAAGCCTCGCCACCGTACTGGTGTTGATGTACATGATATGGTCAAGGATTTGAAGGTAGTCTTTGGAAAGGGTCCTGGCGGACAACCTGTTCCGAATGACGCTGACGGACGCGCACCCATGTGGAAGAAGAAATCTATATTTTGGGACCTACCCTATTGGAAAGACCTAGAGGTCCGCTCCGCAATCGACGTGATGCACGTGACGAAGAATCTTTGTGTGACCCTGCTTGGCTTCTTGGGCGTGTATGGGAAGAAAAAAGATACACCTGAGGCACGGGAGGACCAGCAACGTATGCATGGAAAAGACGGCATACATCAGGGTCATGCCAGCTAAGCTCTTACCAAAGAAGAGAAGAAAATCTTCTTTGAATGCCTGCTCAGTATTAAGGTACCGTCTGGCTTCTCGTTGAATATAAAGGGAATAATAAACATGGCAGAGAAAAAGTTCCAGAACCTAAAGTCTCATGACTGCCACGTGATTATGACGCAACTGCTTCCGGTTGCATTGAGGGGGCTTCTACCGGATAACGTTCGATTAGTCATTGTGAAGCTATGTGCATTCCTCAATGCAATCTCTGAGAAGGTAATCGATCCAGAAATCATACCAAGGTTAGAGAGTGATTTGGTGCAATGTCTTGTCAGTTTCGAGTTGGTGTTCCCACCATCCTTCTTCAACATCATGACGCACGTCCTAGTTCACCTATGCGAAGAGATTAACATTTTGGGTCCTGTATTTCTACACAATATGTTCCCCTTTGAGAGGTTCATGGGAGTCTTAAAGAAATATGTTCATAACCGTGCTAGGTCAGAAGGAAGCATCTCCAAGGGCCATCACAATGAGGAGGTCATTGAGTTTTGTATTGACTTTATTCCTGACCTTAAGCCGATTGGTGTTCCTGAATCGCGGCATAAGGGCAGACTAGAGGGAAAAGGCACGCTAGGAGGGAATCAACTAATATGTATGGACGGACATTCTCTCACTGAAGCACACTACACAGTTCTACATAATTCCGCCTTGGTGGCTCCGTATATGGACGAACACAAGAATTTTCTACGCTCCAATCACCCGGAGCGGTCTGATGACTGGATTACACGTGAACAAACCAGGAGTTTCGCCAGCTGGTTGCAGACACGTACCATGCATGACGCCTGTATTGAAGATGACCTGTACTCGCTGTCCCAGTTACCATCTTCGAATATAATGACTTTCAAAGGGTACGAGATAAATGGTAATACATTTTACACGATTTCCCAAGATAAGAAGAGCACCAACCAAAACAGTGGTGTCCGCTTTGATGCAACAACCAAGACGGGAAAGGAAACATATTATGGTTACATAGAGGACATATGGGAACTTGACTATGGACGTGGTTTGAAGGTCCCTTTGTTTCGGCGCAAATGGGTCAATATGACACGAGGCGGGGTAATGGAAGACCCGCAGTACGGAATGACAACAGTGGATCTCAACAATCTTGCGTATGCAGATGAACCATTCGTCATAGCCAATGATGTGGCATAGGTTTTTTATGTGAAGGACATGTCTACCAAGCCGAGAAAAAGAAAAGATAAGGAAGCTAATGCATCATATGATGAGCCAAAGCGCCACATAGTTCTTTCTGGGAAGAGAAACATCGTGGGAGTGGATGACAAGACAGATATGTCAGAAGATTATGAAAAGTTTGATGAAATTGCTCCATTCACAGTGAATATTGACCCGAGCATCTAGTTAAATGATGAAGATATTCCATGGCTACGGCGCAAAGGGACACACGCGAAGAAAAAGTTTCATACCCAAAGATCTGGGATGTGATCGGCTTCACTATCATCACTTTCTTCTGTGTTTCACACCCAGGAGGGAATCTCTGTAATAGTTAGGGTAGTTATGTGTTTTGGCATTTGAAACGCGAAGAAATTTTATGTGCAAACAAATTCTTTCATGCATTTACTGATTTTTTTCAGCTAAATGACCCTGAAATTGAAAAGCATTTCAAATGAACTCAGAAAAGGTTGAAAGTTGGCATGGTATTATAATTTCACCCACATAGCATGTGCAAAAAAAATAGAGAGGGTTACCGCAAAAACTAGATGCACTTCGTGTACAAAATGGACAATCTCTTTCGAAGTATGAGGGTTTCGGACGAAAACTCATCTGTTACAAAGGCATTTCATTCTTTAAATAACCTAAGCATTACCAAATTGAATATAATGATAAAACACACTAATATTAAACATAAGAAAAACGAATCACTAAAAAATCTATTTTCAAAGTTAAGTTATTCACAAACTAGTGATTCACATAAATTTCAAATAATTCAAAATTTAAACTATTCAATTTGAAAACTACCAGCACTAACAGAAAGTTTGTAATTTTTTGTACCTAAAGCAAAAATATTCACAAAGAAACTCTAAATACAGCAAAAAACAACTCAAAAATAAATAAACCAAAAATAAATAAAGCAAAAAAATAAGAAAATAAAAAAGCCCAGCTACTGGGCCAGAGCGGCCTGCATACGACTAGAAACCCAACCTGTAGTTGGGCCAGGATGCAGGCCCGCAAGCCCAGTAGGCCCACAGGCAGAGTAGGAGAGGTAGGCCCAGAAGGCCTGCTTTTGAGACGAGCTCAATGCAGTGCCCGCGCCGAGGCTTATAAACTGGTCTTGGCGCTCCTCAACTAGCGAGGTGGACTAAACGGTTGCGCCCCTCGTCTGGCAGCGCACACCCTTTAGTACCGGGTGGTGGCACCAACCGGTACTAAAGGGGGGTCTTTAGTACCGGTTGGTGCCACCACCCGGTACTAAAGGGGGTGCGCTTCCCGCCGCTTCGCCTGGCCAAAACAGACCTTTAGTACCGGTTTGTGGCTCCAACCGGTACTAAAGGGGTGTTCTGTATAAGAAAACACTTCAAAAAAATTCAGTTTCTCATCTCTCCCTCTGCTTCTTTCTCCTCTGCCCCGTCGCCGCCGCCCCTCGTCGCCGTCCCGGCCGTCCCCATCCCCGTCGCCGCCCCCCCCCCGGGTCGTCCCCGCCCGGCCCGTCCCCGTCCCCGTCGTCGCCGCCCCGTCCCCGTCGTCACCGCCCGTCTCCATCCCCGTCGCAGCCCCCCGTCGCCTCGTCGGTGAGCTCCTGCCCCGGCCGCCATGTCCACACACACACACACACACACATTGTTTTTTAGTTTTTTAGTTATAGAAATTTTTCTGTTTTTTAGTTATAGAAATATTAGAAATGTTATAAATGTTAGTTATATAGAAATGTTATAAATTTTTCTGTTTTTTAGTTATAGAAATACTAGTTGACCCGTTGCGCCAAATGGCGCAGAGACCTGCTGAAGACATGTCGTCGATGAAAATAGTTTCATGTTGCAAGAACCTTCAACTAAATCATGCTATTTTTAAACATGTTTATTATGTTGTCAAATAATAGTCTGGGAAAAGGGAAACTTTGCATAATATGAATAGGTTCAGTTTGAAAATATGGGCACTATGATGAGAGAGTAAAGTTGGCATGGTTGTATTTTTTTAGCAAGTTTGGAAACATGGTTATCATGATGAGAAACCTGGCCATGCATATTTTTCCTGCAAAAAAAGAGGGAAAAAGATGAGAAACCTAAGAATATATGTATACTAAACACCATGTATAAAACCAGTTAAGGAGAGAGGGTTTTGGTGCTCCTAGATGTAGATACGCCTATTATGAAATATGTATTAAAAAACACATTTCAAAAGAGTAGTGTTTCTATCAACTTTGTTTTTGTGTGTTTGAAAAAAAAAGTATTCATGTGTCTCTTAGACACATGTATATTTCCAAGCAGTCGTATGGCAGCTAGTTCGGCCCATGAATCAAGCGATTTATTTATCCCTTCTTCCTCAACACCTATTCCTTCTTCCTTGACAGCTTCATTCAGTCAAAGACAAAACTCCTCAGTAGTACTTCCATCACCTCAATAATTGGGATAGATATCATTCACTACAATGAAGAACAATAACATTTCTCTATACCTTGAACAATAATAAATCATTTACAATACATTTGGCCAAGCAAACAATTAGTAGAAGAACAATAACATTTCTCTATTTCTTGAATTCCACATGGGCGTATGGATGGCTTCACTCGTAACAATACATATGCCTTTTGTTTATTTGCCTGACAAAATGTCCATCAGATGAATCAATCAAATAGGAGGAAATGGGGAATATTTCAAACTAAAAGAAAGAATTGATCCTAACTACATGAAGTGCAGTAGCTTTAAAGCCTCCAAATTATTTTGCTCTACTCCACCAGGAACGTGCAGGTCTTCAAGAACCAAAAGACGCCACTTGAGCTCTCTTCGGCCTCATAAGCCATGTTGTTGTTTATATCCTTAACCCCAAAAGGTTGTCTTTTAGCATATCTGTTGTTCTCCTGATCCTTATTAGGTGTCGGCTTATCCTGAAGAAAAGGCAATTGATATCCTATTATCATTAAATAAATCCACAGTTAACATGTGGATCGTGGGGAATGGTTAGATGCCATATTGGGGTTCGCAACACGAATAGAAGACCACTAATTTAAAGCCACTAATTTACAGAAGGACAAAAATGCCTGAACACCCTTAAGAAAGGCCATGATGATGAGGTGAGAACAAGTAGGCTAGTGATCCATGTGAAACTTAAAATAGAGGCTGCCGACGCCTGGGAGGAGGCCGCGCTGGCCCCTGAACTTTTCCCCCCGTCACGGCCGCTCGGCTGCCACTGCCCCCCCCCCCCCGGCGGCGGCACCACCCACGGCCGAGAGACGTGCGCAGGTCCAAATCCTGCGCACCCTGGGGATCATTGGGACGAACCAGAAGATCACCCCCGCCGAGATGTAGGCCTACGACGGCATGTTTGCGATGCCCATCCTGCTCGAGGTGCTCAAGGCCATGGCCGCGTTGGTCGATCGCGAGATCCCATCATGTCTATCCAGCCTGCCGATCGCGCCAGCACATGTCGAGGTCGCTTGCACAACCTAGGCGGCTCCTGCCCGCTCCCCGTCGATCCACTGTCCATGGATCACGGCCTTAAGATTGCTGTATGGAATGTGCGCGGCCTGAATTCGCGGAGCCGGTGCACCGCCATTCGCTCGCTGTTGGACACCACCGCTGCCTCCATTGTATGCTTGCAGGAAACTAAGATGGAGTTGCTTTGTTCGTCTGTTGTTCTTGACACCCTCGGTTCAGAGTTCGATGACTATACATACCTCCCGGCTCATGGCACGCAGGGCGGCATCTTACTGGCTTGGAAGAGCAGGGCCGTGACTATCACAGACCCATTGTTCACCACGAACGCCCACTCGGCCAGAGTGGCCACGGCCTCGGGCATCCCTTGGTGGCTCTCTGTAGTGTATGGACCTCAGGACGACGCGGACAAAATTGCGTTCTTGCTTGAGCTGCGGGAGATTCGTGCGGCCTGTCCTGGGCCATGGATGCTTTGCGGAGACTTCAACCTCATCCTGCGCGACGAGGACAAGAACAACGGCAACTTAAATCGTCGTATGATGGGCAGATTCCGACGCCTCGTCAATGACCTTGCGCTTAAGGCGGTTTACCTCAACGGGCGTCGCTTCACGTGGTCGAACGAGCAGTCCCCTCCCACTCTTGTGCACCTGGATCGTGTGCTCTGCACCTCGGACTGGGAGGATGCTCACGGCGAATGTCACCTTCGCTGCCTTGCGTCGGTCGTCTAGGACCACTCCCCCTGCTGCTGGACTGCTCCCCCATGCCCACGGCGCATAGGCGATTTCATTTTGAGGACTTCTGGTTGAGACTTGATGGGTTCCACGACACGGTGGCTGCGGCTTGGGGCTCGGTCCATTACCCTGACCCCTTCCATCGATTGATGTTGCGCTTCCAGGCCACGGCGCGCAGGCTTACCAGCTGGAGTGCCAAGACAACAGGTAGTATACGCGACAAGTTGGCCATCTCTCGGGAGCTCATATCGCGCTTTGACAAGGCCCAGGAGGATCGCGCTCTCACTCCGGAGGAGGATTGGCTGCGAAAGCGCCTCAAGGTCTCGTACCTTGGCCTCGCTTCGTTGGAGCGCACCATCGCCAGGCAGCGCGCCCGCATCGCCACGCTCAAGGACGGAAACGCTAGCACAGGATTCTTCCACCGGCAATGCTCCTTTCATCGTCAGAAGAATCGGATCTTCAGCCTGGCCGTGGATGGGCACACGCTCACCGACCAGGACGCGATGCCGCAGGCTGCTTTTGAGCACTTTGACAAGATTCTGGGCACGGGCCTCGACCACGACCTTACGCTCAACTTGGAGGGGCTCATTGAGCCTTGCGATCTGGCGAGCCTGGAAGCTCCCTTCAGCGTGGAGGAGGTGTGGGACGCGATCAAGCGCGTCCCCGCTCGCAAGGCACCGGGGCTTGACGGCTTCACTGCGGAGTTTCTGCGAGCTTGCTGGACCATCATTCGACAGGACCTTATGGATGTCTTCCAGCAGCTGTTCGAGATGCGGGGCCGTGGCTTTGGCAAGCTCAACCAAGCCCTCATGATCCTACTGCCCAAGCGCCCCGACGCCCAGCAGCTACGCGACTACCGCCCGATCTGCTTGATTCATATCGTGGCCAAGATATTCACCAAGGTCCTGTCTCTGCGGCTTGCCCCCAGATTGGATAGCTTGGTCAGTCGCAATCAGAACGCGTTCATCACCGGCCGGAGCCTCCATGATAACTTCATCCTCGTGAGGCATTCTCTCAAGATGTTGCACCAACTCGGGGCTCCACGGATCATGCTCAAGCTCGACCTCACGCGCGCCTTTGACTCCATATCTTGGCCATTCCTCTTTAAGGTCTTGCGCCAATATGGGTTCGGGGACAGATTTCGAGAATGGCTTGCGATCATGCTTTCGACGTCCAGCACCCGTGTCATGATGAACGGCGAGCCGGGCCCCCCGATCTGGCACTGCTGTGGCCTGCGACAGGGCGACTCTATGTCCCCCCCCCCCCAGCTGTTTGTTCTCGCTGTGGACACGCTTGGGCGGCTGATGCGACGCGCTCTCGATGCTGGCCTACTGCAGCAGTTGCATCCCCGACGCCCGATCCCGGCGATCTCCCTCTATGCTGACGATGTGATGCTATTCTGTCATGCCACGCCGGAGGACGTTGCTGCCATCAAAGGTATCTTGACCCTGTTCGGCAAAGCGAGCGGGCTGCTCGTTAACTATGCGAAGAGCTCTGCCACCGTCCTGCACGGTGACATGCAGGGACACGAGGTGATCGCCCAGTTGGGTTGCCCGGTGGTGCAGCTTCCCATCACATACCTGGGCATTCCGCTGTCGACGCGACGGCCTTCCGCCGCCCAGTTGCAGCCCCTCGTCGATACGGTGGCTGCCCGGCTTCCTACCTGGAAGGCGTGGCTCATGAACAAAGCCGGGTGTCTTGCCCTTGTCAAATCGGTCCTCAACGCAATACCATTGCACCAGCTGCCCGCGTTCGCTCCCCCAAAGAAGACGCTCAAACAATTGGCGAAGATCCAGCAAGGCTTCTTGTGGGCTGGGCGGGCCGTGGCCAACGGTGGCCACTGCCATGTCAACTGGAGCCGTGTGTGCCGACCTGCAGTGTATGGTGGGCTGGGAGTCCGAGACCTGGAGCGCGCTGGCCTCGCGCTACGCTTGCGATGGCTGTGGTTTTCCCGCGTCGATCCGGACCGTGCTTGGCAAGGTCTCGATCTGCAGTTCTCACATGAGGAGCGCGCGCTCTTCTTCGCCTCCACTACCATGATCATTGGAAATGGCTCGACGGCGCTTTTTGGGAAGATCGCTGGATTGGCGGGCAGTCTGTCGGTGAGATAGCTCCCCTACTCTACCAATGCATTCCCAAACGTCGACGCAAGGCCAGGACGGTGGCAGAAGGGCTGGCGGGTAACTCTTGGGCACATGATATACAAGGGGTCCTGGGTCTGCACGAGATCGGACAATACCTGCTGCTGTGGCAGGCTGTGTGCCACACCATCCTGTCAAACGAGCCGGATCGCCTGCTCTGGAGGTGGACCACCAATGGCATCTACTCGGCGCGCTCGTGCTATGCGGCCAGTTTTCAGGGATCCACACGGTGCCATTCTTGGAAGCTGGTATGGAAGAGCTGGGCGCCTCCACGGGTAAAGTTTTTCCATTGGCTCACCGCCCAGGATCGCTGCTGGACTGCAGAAAGGCTTGCGCGGCGTGGCTTGCAGCATCACCCTCGATGCCTCCTTTGCGACCAGGCCTTGGAAACTATCCAGCACCTGCTGCTGACCTGCCCCTTTGCACGTCAGACCTGGCACATTGTCCTTGATTGGTTGCATATTCCGGTCCAAATCCCCGATCAGGAGCACGCGGTCACGGAGTGGTGGCTGAGCGCGAAAGAGCTCGCGCTGCCGGCGCATCGGAAGGCCCTCAAATCCATCGCGCTTCTTGTGCCCTGGATGCTATGGAAGCACAGGAACGCGTGTGTCTTCGACAACGCCGCGCCATCCATCGAATCTCTAGTGGATAGGATCAAGGACGAGGCCCGGTGTTGGGCTAAAGCAGGAGCCCAGGGACTTCGGGTTGTTCTGCCCACAACCTGGGATGTCCACTGATTTTGTGCTTTTCTATGTACTGCTCACCTCCTAGGAGGATTGTTCTACCTTTTCCATGAAATGAAATGCAAAGGTCCTTTGCGTTTTCTCGAAGAAAAAAAATTGCCATAATGGTGTTGCTTGGAAAAATCACAGTACAATCCCGAATGGAATAAGTGCCACATGTTGATGCCATTAAATAAAACACCCTTAAGAAACACAATCAACTAAACCTTGAACACAAGTAGGCCTAGAGCAAGAAAACAATACATCATATTACTAAGCAAAAGCAAATAGAAATATCAAATTGAGAGGCAGAACTATTTGAAAACAAAAATGTAGGCCAAGTACAGACAACTAACATAAAATGAATAATAATACGCCTTGAAGCTTGAAAATAATGCATACTAAAAGCAAGTTTCCTAAGCGCTAATACACCCTGCAATTTGTGTATACATGCCTGAATAAGAAATTTGAATTGATCAAACCAAATCTGTTATAACACAGACGAATTAGAACTCTGAAAGTTGCATATACTGGAGTAAAGTTTGCTAAGCGACATAACACCCTACAATATCTGCGGTAAAATTACTTAGAAAGGCATCATGGACCCTGCAGTATAACCTGCATTACCATAGTTGTAGCTGCATCAACATGGACGCATCAGTTACTAAAAGGAACCTTTGCAAAATGGAAAATGAGCTTTTATTGCGCCTTGCTTCTTAGTGGGATGTGCATACCAACTTCACGATAGTGCCAAATCACGATAGTGCCAAATCAAGCTATAGCCTAAAATACCCCGTGAAAAACTTTTAGAGAAATTAGAAAACAAATTGTAGGTTGGGAAGATGAGGAAAGAAGGAAGAAAGAAACAAAGAAGCTCACATGTTCCCATCTCCTCGGCACATTGGGAGTTGTCCTTGAGCTATCCTCCTCTCCTGGCAGCTGCCAAGGTGGGGGGCTAGGGGCTCGACCAGGAGGGGTTCCCCACCAACGAGGAGCGAAGATGAGGTACAATAAATATCAGCTATTCAGAAAGGGTATCAGCAAAAGCTCCATCCATGGTAGAACATTCAACAAGGCAGACCCGGAAAGCTCCATCCATGGAGGCACATTACGTGAGGCCATCAACTAAGCAGAACTAAAAAATCATGATAGATAGGCAAACTCCAGTACCATTCTTAATCATGTCTAAATTGCAGTACTCATAATAGACACCTGTTGAGAAGAAAAGGAACATATCTAATTTATACGGACTCCCCTAGTTCTGTTGGAAATGGATGTACGCAATTTAGATGAAACAGAGCATACAAAAAATAAGGACAAACTGATGCTTCTAAGGACAGGAGGTAGTAAACTTAAGGATATCTGTAAGCAGGTGCAATTGGTAATATGAAGCAATAAACAACAATTTCATTAACAATTAGGATAAAATCGCTGGTGTTTTTCGATATAGACTGATGCCTTCCCTGTACACATGGCTACTCAGTTGCCATCACATTATGGACATTCACTGTATTTTTGCCGACTCGAAACCGTCACTTAGAAAAAAACGTTTTTATATCAGCACATTAGTATGCTGATATATCGATGCTGTTTTTATGGACATACATGGTACACATGGAATCCCTGATGGTGTTTCTATATCAGCACCATTTGGAATAAAGGAGTGTATGCCAACACAAAGACCTTCATATTCGTCGAAGCTCGAGTTTCAAGGATTTTGGAGAGTGATTCACGTTACATTTATTTACAGACAATTGATGAGCTGCAGGTGAGATTCTCAACTCAAAAAAGGTCTGAAACACTGATTCAGGAAGGAGAGAAATAATACCCTTGTTTTGGGAAGGGAAGAAGTATGATGTGAAATTTACATACGTATGAATTGAGCCTGGTTGTGTAGTAAGAGAAAGCAGTTTTTAAAGAAAAGACTGAACTACTTACGTAGTGGCTTTTCTATGTGCCCATATAGGAAGTATTAGACCACCCAAAAGGTCGATCTCTTGTGATCTTCCAGCTCTCATGGCCGCCGTCTCTCCGGCAGATGTGTCCATCTGCAAGTTTACCTTGAAAACCCAGTATTAGAACCATTGGTGCAAAGTACTCCCTCCGTCCCAAAATAAGTGATTCAACTTTGTACTAACTTTGTACTAAAGCTAGTACAAAGTTGAGTCACTTATTTTGGGACGGAGGGAGTAACTATGAAAGAAAAGGTAAAGAGTTTACATATTCTGCAAGTGGCTTCCAGTATTCTGTAAGTGATGGTGTGTGGACTCGGTCAGGATCAGTCAAAGCAGTCAGCAGTTTCAATTCGAATAAGATGTGGGTTTCCAAAAATTGAACAGACAAAAAATGTGACCAAGGACACATACAGGGAATTGGATGATTAATTTTTATGAATACTATGTAGGCCAGTCCACTAATGAGGTAGTAACTTGCAGAAAAACTGTACAAAATCCCTTTCCGAATAGAGTGTCCCCACTCAGACTCTTTTAACATTTGTATATAGAAGTAAAATTGGGCAGTAATAAGACAAAAAAAAAGGCCTAACTGACGTATTTTTTGCACTTAATGCATTGTTGCTCCTTCAAATAGGATAATAGCGGGAAGTTCTAGCTAAAACATACAGGGTTTAGTTCTGCCCATTTCCACAGTTGGGCAAGTTCTTTGTTTCCCAACCTCCACCTTGGCTTACTGCAACGAAGGAAAACAGAATGTAAAACAATTAGAGAGCAGTAGAGCATGACATAATTACATCACCAATCTGTACAGTATTACCATTGCCCTAAATTCTCTTTTTATCACAAAATAAGGCTATTAAAATTGGAAATGGGGCTGGACTTTCTGGTTAAAAAATCGTACTACAAATACTGGCACAGTAAATGGGAGGTGCGTAAGGTCAAAGACACCATTTCCTAAATAACTTTGTGTAATATACCCTTTTCCTAGACAGTATTTGTTCTTGACGATGCCCGGCCCGCATCCTCGCCGTCGACCCGTTCGCGACGACGTCCGGCTGACCCATGTCTGGGACTGGGCTCCGCTGGGCTGGCACTGGGAGGTGCTACCTGGAGGGCCGCGCCGCTTGGTGAGGAACCCGGCCTCGAGTCCCGTCGTCGACCCTGATCTCCTTTGGTGGCGTTCGCGTGGGCCACATTCGATGCAGAGGGAGCCGGCCCCGCCGGAGGTGGTGCGTCGCCGTGTCAGGGAGGAGGACGAGCACGTCCATCGCTACATGGCTGCTATGGACGTCAGGTTCTCCAATACCTGGCAGGTTCTTTGGGCAGATGACCAGAGATATGATCCTGTGATGGTTCCTTCTCTTTGGGTGTCCACCGCTCGCGCCCCAGGAACCGCGAGTGGCCTAGATTCTTCTGTAGTATTCGATCTTTGTTAGCTACCTAGCCAGTGATGTATTCGATATATAATATTCGAGACGATGTATTCGAGATTATATATATTATTCGAGACGATGTACTCGAGATTATATATCATTCGAGACGATGCATATTATGTACTATATGATTCAGTTTTTCCTTATTGATTGCATCCATGCATTGTAATTTGAATACTAAATTGTTTTACATTTCTTCTGTATTAGTTAAGTAAAAGCTACGGCAGACAATACCGGCAGAGAGAGAAGAGGAATTGTTCGAGATCATACGCAGCCCTCGCAGGCTAGATGATTTGAATGAAACAGATGACGGCTCCCAATATCTGAACAATACCGGGGAGGGTGATGATAAGATATTCGATCTCGACGACCGAGCTGATGAAGTCATGAACTATGATTATGATTATGATGATGCAGACAATGTTTATGATGACACAGACAATGTTGATCTTGAAATAACAAAGACTACCAGCGAGGTATATTTATATAAGTAGGCATCTGGTGATCATCACATGTTTTTTTTTGAAGATATATTAACGAATCGATCTTTTTTCTTTCAGCCCTCCGGATCGAGCAAATCTGCTTCTACAGACAGCAGGACAAAGCGAGGCCCGGGCAAAAAGTTGAAGGAGGGTGTAAAGTACAACATCGACTCCATCAAAGCTAATGGCGAACCCCTCACACCTAAGAACATTGCGAACAAGTGGACTCGTCAGTGCGGAGTTCTTGTGAAGGACCAACTCCCGATCTCCATTCAAGAATGGAAAGAGCCAAAAACTAAACGTCCAGATGTTACTTGGGTCGACGACAGAGCAAAACAAAATTTTTGGGAATCTCTGATGGAACATTTCACCCTACCAGATTATTTCACTGATGCAGATGTGCAGAAAGTCAAGGACGCTGCTCTTAAGATGGCAATTGCATTCAACACCCACAAGAAAACTGTATGGGTCAACTACCTCGCTGCAGAAAGGAAGACTCCAGAATTCAAGGGAACACTGGAGAAGCAAAGAGAACACTGGCCCGCTTTCATGAACTTCAAGGAATCAGAATTATCTAAGGAAAGGTCGAGAAAAAACAAGGCCAATGCCGCAAAAAAGACGCAGTTCCATAGGCTGGGGCCAGGTGGCTACGCGGTGGCAATGCCTAAGTGGGATAAGTCTGAGCAAGAGATGGAGGATGCAGGGGTCACTCCGGTTACTAGGAGCTGGCCCCCCAGGTGCAGAACTTGGTTCTATGCGCATGGGGGGGCGTTGGACCCGAAGACAGGCCTGGTTTCGAAGAAGGCAAGTCTAAAAGGAGCCGAACAAAAGTTACTTGACGCAATAGAGGATGCTCGAAAGGGGGTGTTCATGTTGGAAATATGCCCTAGAGGCAATAATAAATGGTTATTATTATATTTCTTTGTTCATGATAATAGTCTATTATTCATGCTATAATTGTATTGTCCGGAAATCGTGATACATGTGTGAGTACATAGACCACAACCTGTCCCTAGTAAGCCTCTAGTTGACTAGCTCGTTGATCAACAGATAGTCATGGTTTCCTGACTATGGACATTGGATGTCATTGATAACGGGATCACATCATTAGGAGAATGATGTGATGGACAAGACCCAATCCTAAGCATAGCATAAAAGATCGTGTAGTTTCGTTTGCTAGAGCTTTTCCAATGTCAAGTATCTTTTCCTTAGACCATGAGATCGTGCAACTCCCGGATACCGTAGGAGTGCTTTGGGTGTGCCAAACGTCACAACGTAACTGGGTGACTATAAAGGTGCACTACGGGTATCTCCGAAAGTGTCTGTTGGGTTGGCACGGATCGAGACTGGGATTTGTCACTCCGTGTGACGGAGAGGTATCTCTGGGCCCACTCGGTAATGCATCATCATAATGAGCTCAATGTGACTAAGGCGTTAGTCACGGGATCATGCATTGCGGTACGAGTAAAGAGACTTGCCGGTAACGAGATTGAACAAGGTATTGGGATACCGACGATCGAATCTCGGGCAAGTAACATACCGATTGACAAAGGGAATTGCATACGGATTGATTGAATCCTCGACACCGTGGTTCATCCGATGAGATCATCGTGGAACATGTGGGAGCCAACATGGGTATCCAGATCCCGCTGTTGGTTATTGACCGGAGAGGCGTCTCGGTCATGTCTGCATGTCTCCCGAACCCGTAGGGTCTACACACTTAAGGTCCGGTGACGCTAGGGTTGTAGAGATATATGTATGCGGAAACCCGAAAGTTGTTCGGAGTCCCGGATGAGATCCCGGACGTCACGAGAGGTTCCGGAATGGTCCGGAGGTGAAGAATTATATATAGGAAGTCCAGTTTCGGCCACCGGGAAAGTTTCGGGGGTTACCGGTATTGTACCGGGACCACCGGAAGGGTCCCGGGGGTCCACCGGGTGGGGCCACCTGTCCCGGAGGGCCCCGTGGGCTGAAAGTGGAAGGGAACCAGCCCCTAGTGGGCTGGGGCGCCCCCCTTGGGCCTCCCCCATGCGCCTAGGGTTGGGAACCCTAGGGGGGGGGGGAGTTCCCCCTTGCCTTGGGGGGCAAGGCACCCCTTCCCCCCCACTTGGCCGCCGCCCCCCCCCTTGGATCTGATCTCCAGGGCCGGCGCCCCCCCCCAGGGGGCCTATATAAAGGGGGGGAGGGAGGGCAGCACACAACAGCCTTGGGCGCCTCCCTCCTCCCCTGCAACACCTCTCTCTCTCTCTCGTAGAAGCTCGGCGAAGCCCTGCGGAGACCCGCTACATCCACCACCACGCCGTCGTGCTGCTGGATCTCCATCAACCTCTCCTTCCCCCTTGCTGGATCAAGAAGGAGGAGACGTCGCTGCACCGTACGTGTGTTGAACGCGGAGGTGCCGTCCGTTCGGCACTCGGTCATCGGTGATTTGGATCACGGCGAGTACGACTCCGTCATCCACGTTCATTGGAACGCTTCCGCTCGTGATCTACAAGGGTATGTAGATGCACTCCCTTCCCCTCTTTGCTAGTATACTCCATAGATGCATCTTGGTGAACGTAGGAAAATTTTAAAATTATGCTACGATTCCCAACAGTGGCATCATGAGCCAGGCCTATGCGTAGTTACTATGCACGAGTAGAACACAAAGCAGTTGTGGGCGTTGAGTTTGCCAATTCTTCTTGCCGCTACTAGTCGTTTCTTGTTTCGGCGGCATTGTAGGATGAAGCGGCCCGGACCGACCTTACACGTACGCTTACGTGAGACTGGTTCCACCGACTGACATGCACTAGTTGCATAAGGTGGCTAGCGGGTGTCTGTCTCTCCTACTTTAGTCGGAACGGATTCGATGAAAAGGGTCCTTATGAAGGGTAAATAGAAATTGGCAAATCACGTTGTGGTCATACGTAGGTAAGAAACGTTCTTGCTAGAAACCTACAAACCACGTAAAAACTTGCAACAACAATTAGAGGACGTCTAACTTGTTTTTGCAGCAAGTGCTATGTGATGTGATATGGCCAGAAGATGTGATGAATGATATATGTGATGTATGAGATTGATCATATTCTTGTAATAGGAATCACGACTTGCATGTCGATGAGTATGACAACCGGCAGGAGCCATAGGAGTTGTCTTTATTATTTTGTATGACCTGCGTGTCATTGAATAACGCCATGTAAATTACTTTACTTTGTTGCTAAACGCGTTAGCCATAGAAGTAGAAGTAATCGTTGGCGTGACGACTTCATGAAGACACAATGATGGAGATCATGATGATGGAGATCATGGTGTCATGCCGGTGACAAAGATGATCATGGTGCCCCGAAGATGGAGATCAAAGGAGCATGATGATATTGGCCATATCATGTCACTATTTGATTGCATGTGATGTTTATCATGTTTTTGCATCTTATTTGCTTAGAACGACGGTAGCAAGTAGGATGATCCCTTATAATAATTTCAAGAAAGTGTTCACCCTAACTGTGCACCGTTGCGAAGGTTCGTTGTTTCGAAGCACCACGTGATGATCGGGTGTGATAGATTCTAACGTTCGAATACAACGGGTGTTGACGAGCCTAGCATGTACAGACATGGCCTCGGAACACACGCAATACACTTAGGTTGACTTGACGAGCCTAGCATGTACAGACATGGCCTCGGAACACGGAGGACCGAAAGGTCGAGCATGAGTCGTATAGAAGATACGATCAACATGGAGATGTTCACCGATCTTGACTAGTCCGTCTCACGTGATGATCGGACACGGCCTAGTTGAATTCGGATCATGTTTCACTTAGATGACTAGAGGGATGTCTATCTGAGTGGGAGTTCATTAAATAATTTGATTATATGAACTTAATTATCATGAACTTAGTCTAAAATCTTTACACTATGTATTGTAGATCAAATGGCCCACGTTGTCCTCAATTTCAACGCGTTCCTAGAGAAAACCAAGCTGAAAGATGATGGCAGCAACTATACGGACTGGGTCCGGAACCTGAGGATCATCCTCATAGCAGCCAAGAAAGATTATGTCTTAGAAGCACCGCTAGGTGAAGCACCAATCCCTGAGAACCAAGACGTTATGAACGCTTGGCAGCAGCGTGCTGATGATTACTCCCTCGTTCAGTGCGGCATGCTTTACAGCTTAGAACCGGGTCTCCAAAAGCGTTTTGAGAAACATGGAGCATATGAGATGTTCGAGGAGCTGAAACTGGTTTTTCAAGCTCATGCCCGGGTCGAGAGATATGATGTCTCCGACAAGTTCTTCAGCTGTAAAATGGAGGAGAACAGTTCTGTTAGTGAGCACATACTCAGAATGTCTGGGTTGCACAACCGCTTGTCTCAGCTGGGAGTTAATCTCCCGGATGACGCGGTCATTGACAGAATCCTCCAGTCGCTTCCACCAAGCTACAAGAGCTTTGTGATGAACTACAATATGCAGGGGATGGAAAAGACCATTCCCGAGGTATATTCAATGCTGAAATCAGCTGAGGTAGAGATCAGAAAAGAACATCAAGTGTTGATGGTGAATAAAACCACTAAGTTCAAGAAGGGCAAGGGTAAGAAGAACTTCAAGAAGGACGGCAAGGGAGTTGCCGCGCCCGGTAAGCCAGTTACCGGGAAGAAGTCAAAGAATGGACCCAAGCCCGAGACTGAGTGCTTTTATTGCAAGGGAAGTGGTCACTGGAAGCGGAACTGCCCCAAATATTTAGCGGACAAGAAGAAGGCCGGCAACACCCAAGGTATATGTGATATACAAGTAATTGATGTGTACCTTACCAGTACTCGTAGTAGCTCCTGGGTATTTGATACCGGTGCGGTTGCTCATATTTGTAACTCAAAGCAGGAACTACGGAATAAACGGAGACTGGCAAAGGACGAGGTGACGATGCGCGTCGGGAATGGTTCCAAGGTCGATGTGATCGCCGTTGGCACGCTACCTCTGCATCTACCCACGGGATTAGTTTTAAACCTCAATAATTGTTATTTAGTGCCAGCTTTGAGCATGAACATTGTATCTGGATCTCGTTTAATTCGAGATGGCTACTCATTTAAATCTGAGAATAATGGTTGTTCTATTTATTTGAGAGATATGTTTTATGGTCATGCCCCGCTGGTCAATGGTTTATTTTTGATGAATCTCGAACGTGATGTTACACATGTTCATAGTGTGAATACCAAAAGATGTAAAGTTGATAACGATAGTCCCACATACTTGTGGCACTGCCGCCTTGGTCACATTGGTGTCAAGCGCATGAAGAAGCTCCATGCAGATGGACTTTTGGAGTCTCTTGATTACGAATCATTTGACACGTGCGAACCATGCCTCATGGGTAAGATGACCAAGACTCCGTTCTCCGGAACAATGGAGCGAGCAACCAACTTATTGGAAATCATACATACCGATGTGTGTGGTCCAATGAGTGTTGAGGCTCGCGGAGGATATCGTTATGTTCTCACTCTCACTGATGATTTAAGTAGATATGGGTATGTCTACCTAATGAAACACAAGTCTGAAACCTTTGAAAAGTTCAAGGAATTTCAGAGTGAAGTTGAGAATCAACGTGACAGGAAAATAAAATTCTTACGATCAGATCGTGGTGGAGAATATTTAAGTCACGAATTTGGTACACACTTAAGGAAATGTGGAATAGTTTCACAACTCACGCCGCCTGGAACACCTCAGAGAAATGGTGTGTCCGAACGTCGTAATCGCACTCTATTGGATATGGTGCGATCTATGATGTCTCTTACCGATTTACCGCTCTCATTTTGGGGTTATGCTTTAGAGACTGCCGCATTCACTTTAAATAGGGCACCGTCTAAATCCGTTGAGACGACACCGTATGAATTATGGTTTGGGAAGAAACCTAAGCTGTCGTTTCTAAAAGTTTGGGGATGCGATGCTTATGTCAAGAAACTTCAACCTGAAAAGCTCGAACCCAAATCGGAAAAATGCGTCTTCATAGGATACCCTAAGGAAACTATTGGGTATACCTTCTACCTCAGATCCGAAGGCAAGATCTTCGTTGCCAAGAACGGGTCCTTTCTAGAGAAGGAGTTTCTCTCGAAAGAATTGAGTGGGAGGAAAGTGGAACTTGATGAGGTGATAGTCACCCCTTCCGAACCGGAAAGTAGCGCAGCGCGGGAAAATGTTCCTGTGGTGCCTACACCGACTGGGGAGGAAGTTAATGATGATGATCATGAAGCTTCAGATCAAGTTACTGAACTTCGTAGGTCCACAAGGACACGTTCCGCACCAGAGTGGTACGGCAACCCTGTCCTGGAAATCATGTTGTTAGACAACGGTGAACCTTCGAACTATGAAGAAGCGATGGCGGGCCCGGATTCCGACAAATGGCTAGAAGCCATGAAATCCGAGATAGAATCCATGTATGAAAACAAAGTATGGACTTTGACTGACTTGCCCGATGAGCGGCGAGCCATAGAAAACAAATGGATCTTTAAGAAGAAGACGGACGCAGATGGTAATGTGACCATCTACAAAGCTCGACTTGTCGCTAAGGGTTATCGACAAGTTCAAGGGGTTGACTACGATGAGACTTTCTCACCCGTAGCGAAGCTGAAGTCCGTCCGAATCATGTTAGCAATTGCCGCATACTATGATTATGAGATATGGCAGATGGACGTCAAAACGGCATTCCTTAACGGCTTCCTTAAGGAAGAGTTGTATATGATGCAGCCGGAAGGTTTTGTCGATCCTAAGAATGCTAACAAAGTATGCAAGCTCCAACGCTCAATCTATGGGCTGGTGCAAGCATCTCGGAGTTGGAACATTCGCTTTGATGAGATGATCAAAGCGTTTGGGTTTACACAGACTTATGGAGAAGCCTGTGTTTACAAGAAAGTGAGTGGGAGCTCTGTAGCATTTCTCATATTATATGTGGATGACATACTATTGATGGGAAATGATATAGAATTCTTGGAAAGTATAAAGGCCTATTTGAATAAGTGTTTTTCAATGAAGGACCTTGGAGAAGCTGCTTATATATTAGGCATCAAGATCTATAGAGATAGATCAAGACGCCTCATTGGTCTTTCACAGAGTACATACCTTGACAAGATATTGAAGAAGTTCAATATGGATCAGTCCAAGAAGGGGTTCTTGCCTGTATTGCAAGGTGTGCAATTGAGCACGGCTCAATGCCCGACCACGGCAGAAGATATAGAAGAGATGAGTGTCATCCCCTATGCCTCGGCCATAGGGTCTATTATGTATGCCATGCTGTGTACCAGACCTGATGTAAACCTTGCCGTAAGTTTGGTAGGAAGGTACCAAAGTAATCCCGGCAAGGAACACTGGACAGCGGTCAAGAATATCCTGAAGTACCTGAAGAGGACTAAGGATATGTTTCTCGTTTATGGAGGTGACGAAGAGCTCGTCGTAAAGGGTTACGTCGACGCTAGCTTCGACACAGATCTGGATGACTCGAAGTCACAGACCGGATACGTGTATATTTTGAATGGAGGAGCAGTAAGCTGGTGCAGTTGCAAGCAAAGCGTCGTGGCGGGATCTACATGTGAAGCGGAGTACATGGCAGCCTCGGAGGCAGCACAGGAAGCAGTCTGGATGAAGGAGTTCATTACCGACCTAGGGGTGATTCCCAATGCGTCGGGCCCGATGACTCTCTTCTGTGACAACACTGGAGCTATTGCCCTTGCGAAGGAGCCCAGGTTTCACAGGAAGACCAGGCATATCAAGCGTCGCTTCAACTCCATTCGTGAAAGTGTTCAAAATGGAGACATAGATATTTGTAAAGTACATACGGACCTGAATGTAGCAGATCCGTTGACTAAACCTCTCCCTAGGGCAAAACATGATCAACACCAGGACGCAATGGGTGTTCGATTCATCACAATGTAACTAGATTATTGACTCTAGTGCAAGTGGGAGACTGTTGGAAATATGCCCTAGAGGCAATAATAAATGGTTATTATTATATTTCTTTGTTCATGATAATTGTCTATTATTCATGCTATAATTGTATTGTCCGGAAATCGTAATACATGTGTGAATACATAGACCACAACGTGTCCCTAGTAAGCCTCTAGTTGACTAGCTCGTTGATCAACAGATAGTCATGGTTTCCTGACTATGGACATTGGATGTCATTGATAACGGGATCACATCATTAGGAGAATGATGTGATGGACAAGACCCAATCCTAAGCATAGCATAAAAGATCGTGTAGTTTCGTTTGCTAGAGCTTTTCCAATGTCAAGTATCTTTTCCTTAGACCATGAGATCGTGCAACTCCCGGATACCGTAGGAGTGCTTTGGGTGTGCCAAACGTCACAACGTAACTGGGTGACTATAAAGGTGCACTACGGGTATCTCCGAAAGTGTCTGTTGGGTTGGCACGGATCGAGACTGGGATTTGTCACTCCGTGTGACGGAGAGGTATCTCTGGGCCCACTCGGTAATGCATCATCATAATGAGCTCAATGTGACTAAGGCGTTAGTCACGGGATCATGCATTGCGGTACGAGTAAAGAGACTTGCCGGTAACGAGATTGAACAAGGTATTGGGATACCGACGATCGAATCTCGGGCAAGTAACATACCGATTGACAAAGGGAATTGCATACGGATTGATTGAATCCTCGACACCGTGGTTCATCCGATGAGATCATCGTGGAACATGTGGGAGCCAACATGGGTATCCAGATCCCGCTGTTGGTTATTGACCGGAGAGGCGTCTCGGTCATGTCTGCATGTCTCCCGAACCCGTAGGGTCTACACACTTAAGGTCCGGTGACGCTAGGGTTGTAGAGATATATGTATGCGGAAACCCGAAAGTTGTTCGGAGTCCCGGATGAGATCCCGGACGTCACGAGAGGTTCCGGAATGGTCCGGAGGTGAAGAATTATATATAGGAAGTCCAGTTTCGGCCACCGGGAAAGTTTCGGGGGTTACCGGTATTGTACCGGGACCACCGGAAGGGTCCCGGGGGTCCACCGGGTGGGGCCACCTGTCCCGGAGGGCCCCGTGGGCTGAAAGTGGAAGGGAACCAGCCCCTAGTGGGCTGGGGCGCCCCCCTTGGGCCTCCCCCCATGCGCCTAGGGTTGGGAACCCTAGGGGGGGAGTTCCCCCTTGCCTTGGGGGGCAAGGCACCCCTTCCCCCCACTTGGCCGCCGCCCCCCCTTGGATCTGATCTCCAGGGCCGGCGCCCCCCCAGGGGGCCTATATAAAGGGGGGAAGGGAGGGCAGCACACAACAGCCTTGGGCGCCTCCCTCCTCCCCTGCAACACCTCTCTCTCTCTCGTAGAAGCTCGGCGTAGCCCTGCGGAGACTCGCTACATCCACCACCACGCCGTCGTGCTGCTGGATCTCCATCAACCTCTCCTTCCCCCTTGCTGGATCAAGAAGGAGGAGGCGTCGCTGCACCGTACGTGTGTTGAACGCGGAGGTGCCGTCCGTTCGGCACTGGGTCATCGGTGATTTGGATCACGGCGAGTACGACTCCGTCATCCACGTTCATTGGAACGCTTCCACTCGCGATCTACAAGGGTATGTAGATGCACTCCCTTCCCCTCGTTCCTAGTATACTCCATAGATGCATCTTGGTGAACGGAGGAAAATTTTAAAATTATGCTACGATTCCCAACAGTTCACACCTAACAGAGAGAACGACGAGCTTACGCATGCCCTGGGAAATCCTGAACACCCGGGAAGAACACGAGGCAAGGGCGTTATTCCCTGGTATGAGGGCTTTTCAGAATGGAACGACGATTACAGGACTCGTGCAAGAAAGAAGATGGAGGAGGAGAAGAAGAGGAAGCTGCAGGAGGAGCAGAGGAAGCAGGACGCAGAACGCCTTCAAGGCCTAGAAGCAAGGCACGCGGACTTGGCACTCAAATTCCAGCAGCAGCAGATCGACTCACTTAGCCAGGAAAGGGGGTCTCAGCAGCGGCAGCAGCAAGCGGATGATCGTCCAACATTGGATAGCACCGTCCCATCCATGCCGAGAAGCAGCGTTGGTTCCGCCCCGGGCGACGCACTGCTGGATACATACCCTGTGGATGACATCATAGAGAACACTAACTGTGAGCTACACTTAAAATGAAGAACATATCCATGAAGGTGGCGGACGTCGTTGCTTTTACAATTACCCCCGAAGCAACCTTCCATTGCACCCCGATTCCAGCGGGCTATGCTCGTGTCTTGGTTGATGAGATGGTGGACCCATATTCGGGGCTACAGCTTGACATTCCTGGAGGTGACGACAAGCACACACTGGGAGAGGCCATACATTGTATCATCCTATGGAGAAAGGATTGCATCGTCTTTCAAAATCCACCGACACCGCGTCTGCCGACTCCTCCTCGAAGTCCGCCACCGAGTCAGCAGACTCCCGCTCCTCCAAGTCCACGAACGCGTGAGCCGACTCCTCCTTGAAGTCCGCCACCGTGTCGGCAGACTCCCGCTCCTCCAAGTCCACGAACGCGTGAGCAGACTCCTGCTTTGCTTCAAGTCCGGCACAGCGTCAAACCACTCCTCCTGTTTCAAGTCCAACACCGTGTCAGGCCACACCTCCTGCTTCAAGTCTGGCACAGCGTCAGGCCACTCCTCCTGCTCCAACTCAGCCACGTCAGCCGTCTCCGCCGCCTCAGCAATCGCAGAAGAGACACGCCGCAGCTATGGTGCGTAGCGGTACGAGTCGAGGTAGTACAGGAAGTACAGGCGGAGACAAGCGATATAAATATGGTCCAAGCCTCGCTCCTCTTCCTCAGAGGCCTTACGATATGACCGAGGAGCAAAACGATGCCATAGTGAAGGCCCAAGTGGACGCCCATTTTGGACCGGAACCGGCACCGCCGCCGAGGGAGAAAGTGCCTGAGGAAAAGATTGACCACTTCATTCGTATGGCTAGACCACCAGCTCCCAAGTCTGTTGACTCAGACTATGAGCGCCAAATCAGGAAGGCACATCGAGCACGACTATAGAAAGAAGCGAGCTCGAGCTCGAGCCAACAAGCAGCTGTCAAAAAATGCGGGAAAACCGTTCCCCAGCTGGGAGAACAGGCGGCGCAATAAATCCCCCCGCTTGTTGTGCCAACAACACATGAGAGTACGCGCGCCCAATATTATTGTGGGAAAACCGTTTACGTTCCCCAGCTGGGCAATGTGGTAATAACCGAGGATCATATAATGCAGGCTGAAATGCTCAAGATCACTGTTGGACAACTCCTCGATATCGAGCCCATGTCTCCGCTTAGAGAGGAGGAAATAAAACGGAAATATGTCCGGGGCCAACCTTTGGTCAAGCCAGACGAGGTCAAGAACCTCCCAACGAGAATGTATGAATTGCATCAATGGTACATGAACATTACCAAGATTTCCAATCAAGAGTCCCTCATGGTGAAAGTCGAGAAAGATCATTACTTCCATAAGCTAGCTGTGTCCGTTGAGTATTCAGAACTATTTTAGTTATTCAATCAAGACGCACTCGACAAATCTCTCGTCGGTTGCTATTGTCTGTAAGTGATTTCTTTCTGTAATTTAAATCTCAAGCTAGTTTTAGTGCTCATTGATCGATCATTACCTGTAATTATCCTCACTATATTCTTTTCTGTGCTATTATGCAGGATGAAGATCTATGAAATGAAAAAAGTTGGACGCTATGGCATTGGGTTCATTGACCCAAATACCGTTAATGAATACACATGGAAATTGGAAAGTATAGACAAGATGTAGAGAATAAAATGCTAGAGTTCTTGAAGCGCCTCCATAGCAATGAAGATATACTACTTCCTTACAACTTCGAGTGAGTCACACTGTCTTGTACTACAAATTCTGTTTTTGCTTACTAGCTAGATGTTAATAAGTGTATAGGCTTTGCGGTTAGTTGATTAGTGTTATGCACATGCCCGCTTAATTTATACATGTAAATGTATGCGCATGCAGGTACCACTGGATCTTGTTAGACATTAAAGTTGAAGAAGGAAAAGTTGAAGTACTGGACTCACTATTTAAAAAAGAAAGTGACTACAGCATCGTGAAGGGGATAGTCAACAGGTAATTTCAATCATTATTAACTATATTTCGGCCTATTTAGTTCGTCATTTCCTGATATGAACTATTTAATAACCCCTTTATTAATTTTCTTTGCCGGCGGGCAGGGCTTGGGCAAAGTTCATCAAGGTGACTCCAGGAAAATGGCGAGAAAAGCTATTTTGGTATCGACCCAAGGTAAGTAATTAAGTAGTACTAGCTAGCTAGCTACCATCTCTTTAATTCTTGTTTCAATATCATTAATTAGTTATCATGCTTGATTAATTATTACCTGATTAAATTCAATTCTCGTAAAGGCCCTGAAGCAGGCGCCGGGGACTGATCTGTGTGCATTCTACGTTTGTGAGAACATTCGCATGATGGCGTCCGAAAGGAGCAGATCTGATAGACAGGACTGGGTACGTTTGTCAGAAACTATTCGCAAATTTTTACACCATTATCGATATCTAGTCACACAACTAATACACATGCATATTGATCTCCTTCTTAACAGTTCAGAGAGGTGCGGGAGGAGCTCCTACCAACGGAGCGCATACTAGCACTTCAAGAGGAAATAGCGGGATTTTTGCTCGACCAGGTCATAGATCCCAAAGAAGAATACTATTACCCGCTACCGCCCCATGAACCACTTGTCATCGTGCTCCGAAGGCACCAAGGCTACATGTAGGAAAAATTGTATATATATATATACATGTGTATGTGTGAAAAATTAATGGTGGTTGTGAGACATTCGATTATATATATATATATATATATATATATATATATATATATATATATATATATATATATATATATATATATATATATGATCGGTTCTACGAGAAAATCTATTTATATATATGCATAACGTGTACAATATGTAGTATCGTAAAATACCAGCAAACAAAAAGAATTAAATGGAAAACACAAAATTAATGAAAAAATAAAAATTAAAACCAACCCCCCCCCCCCCCCACAAACACTTAGTACTGGTTGGTGCTACCAACCGGTACTAATGGTCTACCAGCACCCGGGCCTGGCTCGTGCCACGTGGTGGAACTTTAGCGCTGGTTCATGCCAAACCGGTAGTAAAGGGGGGGGGGGGGGCTTTAGTCTCCACTCTTTAGTGCCGGTTGTAGAACCGGCACTAAAGGCCCTTACGAACCGGCGCTTAAACCCAGTTCTGCACTAGTGCCGGCGTCGCTCGGCCTCGCCAATGGACTCCGAAATGGAGTGGACATCCCTGACTACAACCCCTCGTCGGACAAGGAGTATTTCGCCCCTTCACCATCGGTGGCTCACCGGTGAGCACGCGTCCGCGCGCGGCGGCAGGAACAGAGGAGGGTGGCGCTGCGTGGAATGGGGATTGGGGGCGATAGGGGAAACCCTAACCATCGACCCCATTTATCCAGCGAATAAAGCGGCGCCGGGCTATTGGGGTGAAAGGTTGGATGGGCTTCGACCCAGGCATCGGCCTGAGCCGGAAAAAGAAGGAGAATGAAAAAAATGAAATTTACGGTAGCAGTACTGTAGCAGTGTGTTGTGCTACTAGTTTGGGTCTATCTGTTGCGACCCAGGACCATTTTCTCAATTTTTTTTATTTTCTGTTTAGTTCTTTAACTAGCAGTTTTAAGTTGTGTGTAGTCATTTAGTAATTTGTGTAAATTACTACTTCCTCAGTTCCTAAATATAAGTCTTTTTAATTTAGAGATTCCACTATGGACTACATACAGAGCAAAATGGATGAATCTACACTCTAAAATATGTTTATATACATCCATATGTAGTTTGTAATGGAACCTCTAAAAAGACTTATATTTAGGAACGGAGAGAGTATATTGTTTGTTCAGTAATTAGTGAATATTAGTGTATTGTACAAGTACAATGTATGTCAATGTATATGTTCCGGCAATTTGGCAATTGATATATGTTGATCAATATGCATGCATTGTTTTATTTACAACACAATTAATTTCCTATGAGGGTGAATTAATAAGCAGACATATCTAAAAAAGAGTTTGCTGAACTTGCCGTCGATGGTTCTAGCTATTTGACATGGGCAATGGATGTCAAAATCAATTTAACAGCCAAGGGACTCAATTCCGCTATAACCTCGCCTGCCAAGGGACTTCGTCTATAACAGACATAACAAGGTATTCAGTGTTGCACTTCATTCGACATCATCTTTACCCTGGCCTAAAGACAATTATCTGATGGTGGAGAACCCTCTGACACACTCTGGAACTCCTTAAAGGAGAGGTATGATCAACAAAGGGCGGTGATGTTGCCGAAAGCGCAACGGGAATGGACACTAGTCCGATTCTTTTTTTTGCGGGGTAATGAAGAGCTTTATTCATATGATAAGGCGTCGGCACTATCAGCCATGAGGCTGGTTACCAACAAACCCGAGGGAGAGTCCATCTAGCACTCCGACACCTCCATCGTGCACGCATGTTTTGCACAAAGGTGGGCCGGAACGTTGGCATGTCTCTTTACATGTAAAATATCAAAAGAAATAAAACTAGCAGCTAGCTCCTCAATATCTAAGAGTAACGGCGCTATCAAAGAGCGCGAAGTACGACGCGAGTTCCAGAGATTCACCACATCCAAACAATCTGTTTCAATCTGCACCCGCGTAAAGCCACGAAGTAAAGCCACCACCACGCCTTCACGTACAACAGTAGCTTCTGCCACAAGTGGATCAGTAATGCCTGGGCTTGGTTTGCACCAAGCTGAAATGAACGATGAAGCTGACCGAGCCACACCACCAATGCCTGCTCTGTGCTCCAACAAAGAGATTCCAACATCAGTGTTAATCTTGATTACCTTACCGTCAGGTGGTCGCCACCCATGACCTGGTAGTATGCTAGCATGCTTGGTTGGAAGCTCTAGCACCGCCAGAGCATCTCTAATCATTTGCAATGACTGCTTCAGATCCATACTTGCCTTGTCATGAGTAATATTGTTCCGAGATGTCCAAATAGCCCACATCACCGAAATGATCTTAGCTTGGTCTGAATCATCGAAACGAGGGTCACAGAGAATATCCCTGGACCATGTTCATTCCATGCAACTCCGGAAGCTTAATGCCCAGCCACTCGCGGGCTTCTGTCCAGAACCGTTTTGCATTTGTGCATTGTATCAATGCATGATACATATCTTCATCCGCTGACAGGCATATTTTACACCTGGCTATAGTCGCAATGTGTCTGTACTTAAGGGTGCCACGCCACCAGAACACGCAAACTTTGGGCACCACATTCAACTTCCAAAGCTTCATCCACATCTGCTTGTTCGTCACTGAAGATTCTGTAACCGACGCTAGTCCAATTCCAAGACTTTAAGTCTGTAGTTGCATACAATTCTGTTGTTCATAAGATCAACTCCAAGCTGAGATTCTGCAATAGTGCAATTTCTGATGCTGATCAAATTGAAAAGACACTTTCTACTTTCCATCTCTCTATGAGGATACTTGCTGAATTATATCGTCAGTAAAAGTATAAGAAGTATTCTAAGTTTCCGGCAAGAATGTAAGCAAATCGCCGTGTGTGCCCTGTGCCGCGTCGCGTTTCTTCATGTTGTTGTTTCCTTGCCCGATCTGATGCGTCTAGTGGATGGTGGGTCGATTTGTCCTTTGACAGAGCGAGACTTGGGGCTGGGCCGGGCTCTCTCGTGCCGCGTGTGCCGTGAAGACTTTCACCCGCAAAAAAAAAAAGAAGAAAAAAAAACACCATGAAGACTTTATATAGTACTCCTACTATACAAGTAGGCGTGACAGAAGCAATTCTGTCAACAACAAAAGAAGACGTGACAGAAGCAATGCGTGCATCGCCAATACAGTTTCTGGTAGCATAATCTTGAGTCCTAGTTTTGTCCAAGTCAGTACGTGGCTTGGCTTTGCCATGTATTACTCTGTATAGTCTGGATCGTACCCGGTGTCCGTGTCTAGTTGAAGTTGGGGCCGATTAGGAGTTTTATTACCTGGCCGGTTCGTAAGTCGGTAGACAGCAAGCACAGTACTAGTTTGAATAGGTCTGGGTGGACGCATGTATCTGCGACGTATACGATGCTATGTATCACCGTGAGAACAAAGGAAAGGCACGTCGCAAAAGTTTTTCGTTCGAGTTTTCTCGTGTTTTGATGCGATCGCGACCTCGTGCGCGAATTCCAACATAATCATGGCGCCGCGGCTGCCGTCTCTTACGAGCGACTGCCTCCTCCACGTCTTCCTCAGTCTAGACCCGGTCTCCATCCTCCGCTGCGCCGCGGTCTCGCGGCACTGGCGCCGCGCCGTCATCGATAACGCGGCCGAAATCCGGCGCCACCCGGGCCGTCACCTCCTCCTCGGCATCTACCACCGCGAGATGTACCCGGGGGAACTCACATTCTCCCACCGCTCATCCTGGCTGCCACCGTCTGCCGGGCGGCACTGGTCGGACTCCCTGCCGGCACCTTCCCACGTGCCCATGGCGGAAGGCACGACGCCGAAGCTGTACTCGCCGCTCGCGTGCAGCAACGGCCTCGTCCTTGTCTGCCGAGGCCTCCCGTCAGAGATGTGCGTGTGCAACCCATTCACCGGCTTCAGCGCCTCCATACCCCTCCTTGGCAAGCTTGTCACATACAACTACCTCTTGCACTCATGCCATGGCGCAGAGCCAAACCCTAGCACCAACACGTTCCAAGTGCTCGCCGTGAAAATAAAGCGCAATGGCATACTGGCCCTTCAAAACTACTGCTCGAAGAGTGGCACTTGGGGGCCTGTCTTTCGTCCCAACGGCAGCAGGCTCCGGATGCCCTACCGTGATTACCGTGCCGCCCCAGTATTGTGTCGGGGTGCCATCCATTGGTTGTGCAGCGACGTGTCAGATTACGACTCATCACCATACGGACAATCATGCTTCGACAAGATCACCCGTATAGTCGCAGTGGACATAAGCACAGGCCAGGCAAGAATGACAAGGCTACCGAATCACTTGTTGACGCGCAATCATGAAGTATCGACCAAGAAAATGCTAATGTTGGCTACGTCGTCCGAGGGTGAACGGCTATCTTTGCTACGAACAAAGAAATCAGGATTGGAGGTATCAATCTGGTTATATGCTGGAGATCATGGCGGTGAAGACGACGACGACGCAGAGAAGAGCTGGATGTTGTCGCGATCTGTCGACATTCTGAAGCTCGTCGAGGATGCAGGCCTGGCATATTTCCGACCATCGTGCAAAGATTGGGCAGTGTTGGAAACAAGGTTAGAGTGGTTTTGCCCCAGGAGCAACCGTTTGATAATCTGGGTTCCTTTCCTCGGATTGTTTGTTCTTGATCTAGTGAGCACGGAGATACAAAGAGCCGAAGGAGATAGCCATGGACACATCTGGCCTTATGAGATAGACTTGACGCTTTCCTTCTCCTCCATGAAACCCTTCTAGTGCGATACTTTTTGTCTGAGAGGTAGTATTATATTTGAATCGGAAATCTATAGTAACTAGATGATACCCCGCGCGTTGCTACGGGAACTCTTAGCCCTTCGCACGTCATAGTAAATAAATCGATTTTTTTTTGCATAGTTTATATATGACTTTAAGATGAAAAAATTACAGCAAACACAAAACTTAGTAAAACTATGAAGATTGCAAAATGTGAATTATGTGGTCAGGTCTTCTACTAAATATATTGATATGACTAAGTAAATCTACTTGGACTAAAAAGTAAATTAACACACTATAGGAAAGGGAATTATGAATTGGACATGATGTGAAAGCTTATATACAAACGGCTCTTTGAGATGGTCATTTTGTGTTCGGTAGAGCTCCCAATATCCACAATAAGGACAAAACTAATCATGATAACTGGCGCAAAAGAATGCTAATTGCTTTCCTACTTTCTCTTGCCGAAGTAGCTGCCAATTTATCTGTCGCAAAGAGTTGGGCTGAAAGAGCATTAGTACTGACACAAATAAGCACCATTGTAGTAGGAATTTGCTTACAACAAAAAGAAACTATGTATGAATACTCCTACTTATAAGCTACATTGAGCAAATGGAAAATAAAGAATGGCCATTTTTGTGGTTTAGGATCTCAATCATGATGAATTATTTTGGTCAGACTTCAGACAATAGTCTTATCCAAAAAAATATTCATTTCGGTGAATGAAAATAAACATAAATAGCATTGGAGTCAGACAATCAGATAGTACACATGATTTTAGTGGATTTGAGATGTATCTATACTGGTCATTGTCCTTATGATCCTTCACTGGTATACCGGAAGAATTTTATCCCTTCAATATAGTAGGGTAACAGAATACTAATAATAAAATGAGCCATATCTCTCTATCTATGTGTGACAGCAAAAAGTATTAGCACTTCTTCTTCGGTACAACCCCCTGAACACATCAACGGACAAGATCTGTCCATACCCCTTCATAATAAAGGGTAGGATGGTCTTTCTAGAAAATACGACGCGGAGATCTGTCACGTTTTGAGTCCATCTTGGGCCAGCCCATTAATGAGTATGTACGGTAGCACTGATCGAAAATCCAAAAAAATAGTGAGCCTGCTAGGCATTGAACACAGGACCTCCAGGGATTGTGAAACAGCTGATAACCACCAGAACCACAATAATTACATGATACTTAAGGAGCGCAGATGTTTATCACCAGAATGGATGTACTGTAGGTGTTTTTTTTAATTAGAAATACAGTAGCAGATCAAAATTGGTATTGTACAACTGGGCCGGAGATTCTATCTAAAGCGTATTTTATAGCTAAAAAAACTAATGTATTTTTCATCTTTTGGAATATTTTTTGAAAACATGAATATTTTTAAAGATACGAAAAAACTTCAAATATTGAACTTCTTTTGGAAACGCGCATTTTCTTCAAATTTCCGATCCTATTTTATGAAAAATACTTTGATTTTGTGAATATTTTTCAAATTTTATGAACAGTTTTTCAGATTTGTCAACATTTTTTGAAACAGCAAACATTTTTTTCGAAAAGATGAATAATTTATAAAATTTGTGTACATTTTGTTGAAAACATAAGCAATTTTTAAATTTCTGAAAATTAAAAAATGTAAAAAGTTTTATAAATTGGCGAGCATTATTCTAAAACACAAACAATTTTTCAAATTTACAAATATTTTTAAAATATACTAACATTTTCAGAAAACATTTCTTATTTTCTAGGGCTTAAGCATTTTTTTGTTGCAATTATTTTCGTTTTTCTTCTCTTTTTGTTAATCCATTTTGCTAATTTTGAACTTTATTCGAACACTCTCCATTAAACATGGTATTCTTTGGAAATATCAAACCTGCCCCCAAATTTTGGAAGCAAGTAGGCATGCCCATGTTAGGCATCCATGCCTGGTCTGAATGACTTGAAATGATCCCAACTTTTTCCACTAGGTGGGCATGCCCTCATAGGCATCCATGCCAGGTTTGAACAATTTCCGACACCGTATGCAAGTTGCAACACATCGAGCCTTTTTTTCTGCATTTTCTTATCGAGAAAACTCTAGAAAAAAATACAAAAATTGTCGGAAACCAAAACAACTTGTCATGGTGTCTTGAATTTGTCATACGAGGCAATGAAAAAAATTAGGTCCATTTCAAGGATGTCGAAAAACAACGTGCTCTCTGACATACCCTTCTGGCCAACCTGAACACCTTCCGTTGAACAAGGTGTTTTCGTGAACATCCTTGAAATTACCACAACTTTTGCCACTAGGTGGAGATGCCCATGGTAGGCATCCATGGCGGGTTTGAACTATTTCCGACACCATATGCAAGTTGCGACTCATCTAGCCATTTATCGACCTTTTTGACAGAGAAAACTTTAGAAATGCAAATCTTGTCGAAAACCCAAGCAACTTGGATTGGTGTCTTTAATTTGTCATACAAGCCCATTGAAAAGAAAAATTAGGGGCATGGATGCCTACAATGGGCATGCGACCTGCTGGCAAATGTTGGGGTCATTTCAAGAATGTCTAGAAAACACCATATTCAACGTAGCGTGTCCGAGTAGTCATCTAGGCCAGGTTTGAAGGAAAAATGTATTTAAATCATAATTTATATAGATACTTAAAACTGTCATTTTAAGTTCCTAACATAACTAACAAATACAAAATGATAGAATTGAAAACAACAAATGCCTTTTTAAAGCATTTAATAAATATTTAAATAAAAATTATTAAAATCATAATTTAAAATAGTTACTTAAAACTGTTATTTAGGCATTTCAATATTTTGGATAGGTTTCGAAAAATAATAATGTTTAAAAAGGAGAAATGAAAATAAAAAAAGATAGAAAGACGAAAAAAATAGAAAAGTAAAAAGAAAATCTTAGGCCTTTCCCAACTAAGCGACGGCATTGGTCCTGTTGGGCGACTATTGGAATTTGTTCGGAATTTAAAAAATGTTCTCATTTTCAAAAAAAAATTACAAATTGCAAAAATGTTCGGGCAAATTTAGAACACTTTTTTATATCATTTATTTAGTCCCATTTCTGAAAAATGTTTTGGAATCTAATTTTTTGTCCATGCTCTTAGAAAGTTTTTCGCATTTTTGACATTCTGAACAATTTTTTAAAGACACAAACATTTTTGAAATTACCTTACAATTTTCGAAAATGCAAATATTTATTAATTTATGAACAAAATTTCGAACAAACCTTTTCAAAGTTTGAACAACATTTTGAAAGCGTGAGCATTTTGAAAAATAAATAAGAAACATAACAGGAAAAGGAAAATAAATAAATAAATAAAAATAAATTATGGAAAAAAGACCAGTTCACAAAGTGTTTCTAAAATCTTTTTAAAATTCCCAGCCCATCCATTACTTAATGTGTCTAGCTTTATATTGGTCACGAGAGATATCATGTCGCAGCGGTTCTGGACACACGTAATGTTTTAAGAGCAACTCCAACGGGCCGACTCAAACGGACAGCGTTTTTGTCCGCTTTTTGTCCGTTTGGGTCGGCCGCCCGTCCGTCGTCCGCCCTCTTTTAGTTTTGGGTCGGCAGTGCGCCCAACAGGCCGACCCATTTCATGACCGCGTGCGTTTAAGATCATGCCGTCGCCCTGGTTTTGGCGCTCCAGCGCGCGGAAAAGGTTCGCGCGCGCGGGGGAAAGCGGCCTAGCGCGCGCTGGTTTTGGCGCTCCAGCGCGCGGGAAAGGTTCGCGCGCGCCGCGGCCGGCGCTCGCTATAAAGAAGGCGCTCCCTCCATACTCTGTCCGCCGCCCACTCTCGCCGCATCTGCGCCACCATGTCGATCCGCCGCCTGGGCGCTTCGGATTTTCGCGGAGTCCGTGAGCGCCGCTCCTGCGCCTTCTCCGCCGAGATCTGGTTTCGCGAGAAACGACTCGTCCTCGGCACCTTCGACACCGCAGAGGAGGCGGCCCGCGCGCACGACGCGGCGGCGTGGCGCCTCCTGAGGCCTCGTAGGGTTATGAATTTTCCCAACGTGTCGAGCCAGCGGGTGCAGGAACTGGCGCCTCTCCCGTGGCTTTTTACCGACGAGGATCGTCGTGTCCACCGGAGGCGGCACCGTCGCGTCGCCATCGCAGAGAAGGACGTGGAAGCCTTGGTGGTGTGGCGCGGAGGCTTCCCACAGGACATCGTCGACGAGCGCCAGTTCTACAAGCAATTGAGATCGGAGAGGGACACGAGGAGGAGGGAGCGAGCCGCCTATCGGGAGGACAAGCGTTCGCGGAAGCAGGTGTGACGCCCCCGATTTGACAGTACACTAATCATGCACGCAAATGTGTACGATCAAGATCAGAGACTCACGGGAAGATATCACAACACAACTCTACAACATAAATAAGTCATACAAGCATCATAATACAAGCCAGGGGCCTCGAGGGCTCGAATACAAGTGCTCGATCACCAACAATATCTGAGTACAGACATAAGTTAAACAAGTTTGCCTTAAGAAGGCTAGCACAAAAGTAGCAACGATCGAAAAGGCAAGGCCTCCTGCCTGGGACCTCCTAACTACTCCTCGAAGCCGAACTCCATGTAGAATCATCCTCGGGATCTCTAGCTCCTGGACTCCAGCATCTGGTTGCGACAATCAGGTATAGAAAGGGGAAAAGAGGGAGAAAAGCAACCGTGAGTACTCATCCAAAGTACTCGCAAGCAAGGAGCTACACTACATATGCATGGGTATATGTGTAAAGGGCCATATCAGTGGACTGAACTGCAGAATGCCAGAATAAGAGGGGGATAGCTAATCCTCCAAGTAGCATCGTATAGCATAATCCTACCCGGCGATCCCCTCCTTGTCGCCCTGTTAGAGAGCGATCACCGGGTTATATCTGGCACTTGGAAGGGTGTGTTTTATTAAGTATCCAGTTCTAGTTGTCATAAGGTCAAGGTACAACTCCGGGTCGTCCTTTTACCGAGGGACACGGCTATTCGAATAGATAAACTTCCCTGCAGGGGTGCACCACATAACCCAACACGTTCGATCCCATTTGGCCGGACACACTGTTCTGGGTCATGCCCGGCCTCGGAAGATCAACACGTCGCAGCCCTACCTAGGCTCAACAGAGAGGTCAACACGCCGGTCTAAATCCTATGCGCGCAGGGGTCTGGGCTCATCGCCCATTGCACACCTGCACCTTGCGAGGGCGGCCGGAAGCAGACCTAGCCTAGCAGGCGTTCCAGTCCAATCCGGCGCGCGCCGCTCCGTCGCTGACGTCAAGAAGAACTTCGGCTGATACCACGACGTCGAGTGCCCATAACTGTTCCCGCGTAGCTGGTTAGTGCGTATAGACCAAATGGCCAGACTCAGATCAAAACCAAGAACTCGTTAAGCGTGTTAAGTATCCGCGAACGCCGACCAGGGCCAGGCCCACCTCTCTCCTAGGTGGTCTCAACCTGCCCTGTCGCTTCGCCAGAAAGTAACAGTCGGGGGCCGTCAGGAACCCAGGCCCACGTGTACCGGGGTGGAGCCACCTGTCCTTTCAGCCCCCTCGTCAGAATCACTTGCGGGTACTCAACGAGCCGACCCGACTTTAGTCACCACATGAGTCATGTATATAAAGTATAGTATATACCCGTGATCACCTCCCGAAGTGATCACAGCCCAGTTGCTCTGGCAAGTAGGAGGGGTCGTCAACTCCGTAGTCGAACTGGGCAGCAGCAGCGTCGGTCTCGTAGTCTACCGGAGAGAAGAGGGGGGAAGAAACAGTAAATACAATGCAAACATAAGCATGACGATACGTGACATGACAATGAGCGGTGCTAGGTGTGTCCTAACGCGGCAGTAGGTGGTACCGGCGAAGGGGGGAACATCCGGGAAAGTATTCCCGATGTTTCGCATTTTCGGACAGATGAAACGGAGGGGGAAAGTTGCGAGTTCGATAGGTTAGGAATGTGTGGTGGACGAACGGGCTGCGTATCCGGATTCGTCTCGTCGTTCTGAGCAACTTTAATGTACAAAGTATTTTCATCTGAGCAACGGTTTATTTTATATTGATTTTAAAAGAATTTATTAATTTCTAGAATTTATTTAATTATTTAATATATACATTATCCGAAACAGTGTTGCGATGACATCAGCATGACATCATGCTGACGTCAGTAGTCATCTGACACGTGGGTCCCACATGTCATAGACTGATTAGGGTAATTAGGGTTAACTAATTAATTAACTATTAATTAAACTAATTAATTAAATTAGATTAATCAAAACAGGGTTAATTAACTTAATTAATTAAGTTAATTAATTAATTAAATAAATAAATTTATTTCTATGATTTTTTTTATTTTTTTATTATTTTTTATTCATCATTTTTTTATCGTTCAGGGGGTTGGGCCCCTCTGGTCAGTGGCACAGGGGCCTAACGGGGCGGATCGGTTAGCGGACGCGGGCGTGGGCGGCGGCGCCTGACTGGGCGAGCGCCCAGATCGACAGGCAGAGGGGGGGCGCGCCAGCCACGGGGGGGGGGCGAGGCCGCCGGCGCGCGGCGGGGTAAGGCCACCGCAACAGGGCGGGGCAAGGGGCGGGAGCAAGGCATGGCGGCCGCAGAGCCGGAGTTGGCCGTGGGTATGGCGGCGTCGCCGGCGCAAGGGGTGGGGCGCAGGAACGGGGCGGATGTGGGCGCCGTCCGGCGGGCGCGGCCGTAGGCGCGAGCGCCTCGGGCGTGGCCGGCACGGGTGCGCGGCAGTGAGGCCAAGGGCGTCGACGAGCGTGGCGGTCATGGGGCGACAGCGGTAGCCGTAGAGGGCGCCGGCGGGGGCGAAGCAGCGCGGGGCCGGTGGCCATCGGGGACGGCATCAGGGCCACGGCGCGGACGACGGCACGGTCGGATTCGGTGAGGGGAGCAGAGGGGAGAGGAGGAGCGGGAGGTGCTCGCGCGAAGACGAGCGCGGCGGCGGGGCTCACATTGCCGGTAGGGGAGTGGCAGCGGGGCGCGAGGTGGAAGATGGGGACGACGGGCGACGTGGGAGAAGGACGATGGGGAGGAGGAAGCAGGCCGGCGGAGGAGCTCCGGCGTGGCGACGTCCAACGGCGAGGCGGCGTGGTCTCCTGGCGGCGACGGGCGAGGTGGTCGGGGCTCGCTGCCCCGATCTTGATCCAGACGGGATCGGGTGAGGGAGGGGGAGTGGGGAACGAGGAGGGGTCGGGGTCGTGCGGGTTCATGGCTAGGGTTTCGTGGAGTGGGGGGATAAGGAGGCCCGGCTGGGCCTGGTGGGTTGGCCCAGTTGGGCCTGTGGTCTGCTGGGCCGGAGCCTAGTGGGGGGATTACTTTCTCTTTTTTTAGCTTTGTTTTCTGTTTTCTTTTCTTTATCTATTTTCTTTTCTATTTTATTCTTTTAATTTCTGTTTTATAAAATATAAATACAACTCCTAAATTAATGTTATAATTTATTCTACTGCCCCAAAAAGTTTGACACCTAATTAAAATAGTTTGCATTATTATTATTTTTAAAAGGCATTTAATTAATTGTCATAGCTGCTGTTTTAATTACTTTAGAGCCTTTAAACATTTTATAAAAGTGTGGTTTCTCCACAATAATTACATATGCATTATTTCGCAACGCCCCAACATTTTAGTTTTAATATTTGAAAATCTTTACCGTTTGACTTTATTTTAAGTTTGAATTTCGAATCGATTTTGAACTAACACGAGATTAACAACAGTAACCGTGGTGACGTGGCATCATTAATGTGGGATTACTGTAGCCTAATTATCCGGGCGTCACAATTCTCCTCCACTACAAGAAATCTCGTCCCGAGATTTAAGAGGGGATGTGACGGGAAAGGGATTTGGTCACGAAATTCTAACGAGCGTTCTCGATCTTGGTTGCTCTTCTCGAAGCGGTTGATCCATTACGTTGATGTCTTCATTTTCCTGCTTCAGGTCATCATGATGAAGCTGGCATCCTTCCTTCGGGAACTCCATCGTACTTACGAAGGACAAGGGGTAACTTCGGAATAATAGGCCTCTGAACGGTTGACTATCTGGTTGATAACATCGGGGAAGGTGGCGGAAAGTAACTCTCGAATGGAAATTTAAGTCAATATCGAGAGCAAAGTAAGGAGGTATCGTGGGGAAGTTTCGAGCGGGCAGGCAATCGTTTGATGCCTGAAGGGTTCTGAGCAACGGGAATAAGTATTGTGTCTGATACCAAAATTGATGATCTCACGAAAGGTGGCACGTGAATTACATACGAAGCCAAGCGTGAGGAATAACCTTGGGAACAGGGGGTGTACAAGAGAGTCAGGTTTCGATCCTGTGGAACTATGGGTTATGGGCCCACCATGTGGTTAAAGTAGGAAGGGCGGTGACATCTTGCATGATCATGATAGCAAGGCATGTCAGTTATATGTCAGCAACATCGTAGGTACCAATGGCGAGGGACGAAGAGAACTACTTTCCTGCTCGTTGAACGAGGCGGACCAATAGGCAAAGTTCTCATCCATCGGTGGCTACCGGTATGTCATCAACAATAGTAACAGGGTCTTGCTGACAGAATTGTACACCGATGTGCTTACATAAGTAGAAGAATCTTACTGCTTAGATCATATAGATCACAAGAAAGGTTAAACAAACCAATGAAAAGAAAAATGTGATCATCAGGTTAAACAGAACAATGGAAAGGAAAAATGTGTTTAAACACATATTTCAAGGGTATATCCTTCCCAAGGACAAGCTGAGGATGATATCCATGACAGGATATAATGTAGAAAACTCCTTAGGTAGGGGAGAGTAATTTCATGGCATTACCCATACAGCGGTGTTTGGATAATTGAGCAGGAAACATTTAGCATTGGGCTTCAAATGTTCCTGTTGAAAATCGGAGTACCATAGACATGCTTCGAGATAGCATTGACATGGTCATTAGGTAAGATCAGGCTATGGATACACAAAGGATCCATCAGGAACAACTTATAGAGTATGTCTTACAATTTCCTCATGGAAGAATAGCTAACCTTGCTAAAAAGGGAAAACTTATAACAATAGGTCCTCCGGCCAGGTGGGTTAGGCATGACATTACCTTATCGGGTCATAAATAGACCAATGTTGTAACTCTTGGAAATATGTTCCAACCATCATATTTGACCGAGATTCAGATCTGATTGGTGTCAGGATAACTCAGACTCAGGATGCCTGAGAAGAAAGGTGCAACAAAAATTGTCGAAACGACATCGAAGATTCTCGGGAGATGAACTATGGAAGCGAGTTCCGAACAAGGGTTCATAATTAAATCAAGGAGAGGTGAGGAGGTGACTGATTGTCTCAGCGACAATCCATTGAGATTTCCAAAAGATGGATTTCCACAACTATGTGAACAAGGAGATAACATTAGCTAGATCGAATGACTTAATGATGTATGTTCGAGGAAAACATACACAATTAAACATTGGTTGAAAGGTGCACCCGAATATGGGCTTAGGTAGCATGATCAAGGTTAGAATGGTGATTCGATAACCAATACACAAGGAATGAACTATCGTTCATTAACTTACAAGCAATAGGGTTGCTGGAAGTTTTGAATTTTACACATCACAGTTCATTTATGGGTACTTTGGTTAAAATCAACATGGGGACCAAGAACTGAATGTAGACGGCAAGATGTATTACTATATCAAGAATTCTAAAGAGGTGGTGAAATTCTCACGACATTCTTGATATAAAATTTGGTAATACTCCAAAGTAAAGAGGAACAAATGCTGGATAGCAAGGATCTCAAGGTATAACACATAACACGAACAAGTTTGTGTTGGAGGGAAGGCAGTAAAGTGGCCGATGATAACACAAATCATCAAGGGAAAGGATGGTCTTTCTCATCATGAATTCAATCGATATTCTGGAAGGACTCAGAATGCTCATGATGATCACAACACATTTGTCGAGAGATTCCATGAAGATGCAATCACTCGGCGATGACATCAAGTCAAAGGAATGATGAAGCGAAAGGTTATTGGAACCCTGGGTACGACACAAACTCGGAATCAAGCTTGTTGTTTAAGGCGAAATGATATGACGAGGAAAATCGGCGTAAGCTTAGCTCATCGTCGAAAATCGTGCTTCGGAAAGAAGGACCAGATAGCACAGTTAAAAAGTTGCATGATAATGATATAGCCGATCGGGCTAGGAATGACTTGAAGGGTTATTAAATCATAAGCAACGAAAATTACTTAGAGTTATTGAATCGGAGTGCGGAACCGATTTACTTAACGGTGTTCTCGAGTGACTAATAACTTAGAACCCGAGGGAAATTGGAATTGGCGAGAATAATAGTTGACGAAGAACTCATAAGAAGTTCTGTAGTTCCGTGGTATTCTTGAGATACTAGAGTGTAATGCTCGACGGTAGATCAAAGTGGAGGTTGGACTGGGGTATTGCTCTGCAGAAGACAAGTGCTCAACTTGTACGAGAAATGGTATTTAAAGGAGAACATGGTCGGAACCACGATTGCAAAAGGCCAGATCCCAGATATAAGATGAACTTATACCAAGGGAATAATTAATTTAAGAGAAGCTTTTAATGATAAGATCTACATCGTGTCCATGGGCATGAACACAAAGTTCAAGGTCGACTCCCACTTCTCCAATGCATATCCTTTCATTTACTTCTCGCGTTCGATGAAGTTGTAGTGTTGAAATTTTATATGGCAAAATACCAGAAGAGTATGACTCGTGAAAACTTTCGAGTTCACACATATTAAGGAAGGCATAGGTTCAAGCCATCGGGGCTTCTTAGAACATATACCACGAACTTCGGAGTAAATAATACAAGCTCGAAAGTAGAGCATGGTTCACAAAGCAGAGGATACAATTTACCAAAGGCATCATGTATCCGAGGAAAAGCTCACCAGCTTATTTAATATGGAGGACATTGTCGGATAAAATCCGACAAAAGGGTCTGGTGGTCCACAAGGGATCTGATGTGAGCATCAGTACTCAACCAGAGGAAGAAAGAATGCAAGGAGATCAGACTATAGAAACAACTGACTAACTCACAAGCTCAAATGCAAAGGAATTATGAATTCCAAGACAAGGGATCAGAAGCAATGCTCTGATTAGGGATGGATAAGTTGAATAGCCTTAGGGGTACAATCGATGACGATTTGATTGGTCGAGATCCAGCTCATGTTAAAGATGTCTGAGCCGGAAGGATGAATTCTAGGATCTGATTGAGGATTGCGAGCATTCGCAACATATTGAATCAATGGACTCAAAAAGATAATGACAAAGGGTGCCAATAAGATTTCAAGACTTATGGGATTAACCATAATGCTAGTAAGCAAGAATTTCAAGAGCAACAGGCTCCTGAGGATTTTTGGAAGATCGAATGGTATTCTAAACACTTTTGTGATATACTTGAATCAACTGGGGATGAACGGATACTCGGTAAGTGTGAGAATTATCCGTAGGGGTATTCAGGTGACAAAGAACAGCAAGGCAGTAAGCTCAAGGATTCTCGGAACAACAGAGATAATTTCGGGGTATCTTGTAATAACAAGATCAACTGGGGAACATTGTATGAATGGCGAGTATACGTGGTTATCCATAGGAGTTTATCGATGAAGGGAATTGCAAAAGCGATGAACACAAGTTCTCGGGTTATTAGCGGAGGGTATCTTCAGGGTCTTCTCGTGCAACAGACGATTATCAGTAATAAGGGGCTCTCCGGGTGAAAGTGATAACGAGATCCTAATGTTAGATTTAGCAAAATTCACTTAACCCGAATAGAAGAGAGATCAGAGTCCCAGAGTATAGTCAAGGAGTAAAAGATCCTAATACCACCCAATGGCGACGTGGGCCCGTAAGCCACACAGCCATGTTAGTAAAAGTTTTTGCAATGTCTAGACTCGACTTCGGCCAAGGAGTTGGAAAGGGGGATTCCTACAGGCAGTTGGCTCTGATACCAACTTGTGACGCCCCCGATTGGACCGTACACTAATCATGAACGCAAATGGGTACGATCAAGATCAGAGACTCATGGGAAGATATCACAACACAACTCTACAACATAAATAAGTCATACAAGCATCATAATACAAGCCAGGGGCCTCGAGGGCTCGAATACAAGTGCTCGATCATAGACGAGTCAGCGGAAGCAACAATATCTGAGTACAGACATAAGTTAAACAAGTTTGCCTTAAGAAGGCTAGCACAAAAGTAGCAACGATCGAAAAGGCAAGGCCTCCTGCCTGGGACCTCCTAACTACTCCTCGAAGCCGAACTCCATGTAGAATCATCCTCGGGATCTCTAGCTCCTGGACTCCAGCATCTGGTTGCGACAATCAGGTATAGAAAGGGGAAAAGAGGGAGAAAAGCAACCGTGAGTACTCATCCAAAGTACTCGCAAGCAAGGAGCTACACTACATATGCATGGGTATATGTGTAAAGGGCCATATCAGTGGACTGAACTGCAGAATGCCAGAATAAGAGGGGGATAGCTAATCCTGTCGAAGACTACGCTTCTGGCCAGCCTCCATCTTGCAGCATGTAGAAGAGAGTAGATTGAAGTCCTCCAAGTAGCATCGCATAGCATAATCCTACCCGGCGATCCCCTCCTCGTCGCCCTGTTAGAGAGCGATCACCGGGTTGTATCTGGCACTTGGAAGGGTGTGTTTTATTAAGTATCCAGTTCTAGTTGTCATAAGGTCAAGGTACAACTCCGGGTCGTCCTTTTACCGAGGGACACGGCTATTCGAATAGATAAACTTCCCTGCAGGGGTGCACCACATAACCCAACACGCTCGATCCCATTTGGCCGGACACACTTTTCTGGGTCATGCCCGGCCTCGGAAGATCAACACGTCGCAGCCCCACCTAGGCTCAACAGAGAGGTCAGCACGCCGGTCTAAATCCTATGCGCGCAGGGGTCTGGGCCCATCGCCCATTGCACACCTGCACGTTGCGAGGGCGGCCGGAAGCAGACCTAGCCTAGCAGGCGTTCCAGTCCAATCCGGCGCGCGCCGCTCCGTCGCTGACGTCAAGAAGAGCTTCGGCTGATACCACGACGTCGGGATACCCATAACTACTCCCGCGTAGATGGTTAGTGCGTATAGACCAAATGGCCAGACTCAGATCAAATACCCAGAACTCGTTAAGCGTGTTAAGTATCCGCGAACGCCGACCAGGGCCAGGCCCACCTCTCTCCTAGGTGGTCTCAACCTGCCCTGTCGCTCCGCCATAAAGTAACAGTCGGGGGCCGTCAGGAACCCAGGCCCACCTCTACCGGGGTGGAGCCACCTGTCCTTTCAGCCCCCTCATCAGAATCACTTGCGGGTACTCCACGAGCCGACCCGACTTTAGTCACCACATGTGTCATGTATATAATGTATATAGTATATACCCGTGATCACCTCCCAAAGTGATCACGGCCCAGTAGTATAGCATGGCAGACGGACAAGAGTGTAGGGCCACTGATGGAACACTAGCATCCTATACTAAGCAGTAGGATTGCAGGTAAGGGTAACAACTGTAGCAACAATGACAGGCTATGCATCAGAATAGGATTAACCGAAAGCAGTAACATGCTACACTACTCTAATGCAAGCAGTATAGAGAACAATAGGCAATATCTGGTGATCAAGGGGGGGCTTGCCTGGTTGCTCTGGCAAGTAGGAGGGGTCGTCAACTCCGTAGTCGAACTGGGCAGCAGCAGCGTCGGTCTCGTAGTCTACCGGAGAGAAGAGGGGGGAAGAAACAGTAAATACAATGCAAACATAAGCATGACGATGCGTGACATGACAATGAGCGGTGCTAGGTGTGTCCTAACGCGGCAGTAGGTGGTACCGGCGAAGGGGGGGAACATCCGGGAAAGTATTCCCGATGTTTCGCATTTTCGAACAGATGAAACGGAGGGGGAAAGTTGCGAGTTCGATAGGTTAGGGATGTGTGGTGGACGAACGGGCTGCGTATCCGGATTCGTCTCGTCGTTCTGAGCAACTTTAATGTACAAAGTATTTTCATCTGAGCAACGGTTTATTTTATATTGATTTTAAAAAATTTATTAATTTCTAGAATTTATTTAATTATTTAATATATACATTATCCGAAATAGTTTTGCGATGACATCAGCATGACATCATGCTGACGTCATCAGTCATCCGACACGTGGGGATAGACTGATTAGGGTAATTAGGGTTAACTAATTAATTAAATTAGATTAATCTAAACAGGGTTAATTAATTTAATTAATTAAGTTAATTAATTAATTAATTAAATTTATTTCTATTATTTTTTTATTTTTTTTATTTATTATTCATCATTTTTTTATCGTTCAGGGGGCTGGGCCCCTCTGGTCAGTGGCACAGGGGCCTAACGGGGCAGATCGGTTAGCGGACGCGGGCGTGGGCGTCGGCGCCCGACTGGGCGAGCGCCCAGATCGACAGGCAGAGGGGGGGCGCGCCAGCCACGGGGGGGGGGGGGGGGCGAGGCAGCCGGCGCGCGGCGGGGTAAGGCCACCGCAACAGGGCGGGGCAAGGGGCAGGAGCAAGGCACGGCGGCCGCAGCGCCGGAGTTGGCCGTGGGTATGGCGGCGTCGTCGGCGCAAGGGGTGGGGCGCAGGAACGGGGCGGATGTGGGCGCCGTCCGGCGGGCGCGGCCGTAGGCGCGAGCGCCTCGGGCGTGGCCGGCACGGGTGCGCGGCTGTGAGGCCAAGGGCGTCGGCGAGCGTGGCGGACGTGGGGCGGCAGCGGCAGCTGCAGAGGGCGCCGGCGGGGGCGAAGCAGCGCGGGGCCGGTGCCATCGGGGACGGCATCAGGGCCACGGCGCGGACGACGGCACGGTCAGATTCGGTGACGGGAGCAGAGGGGAGAGGAGGAGCGGGAGGTGCTCGCGCGAAGACGAGCGCGGCGGCGGGGCTCACATTGCCGGTAGGGGAGTGGCAGCGGGGCGCGAGGTGGAATATGGGGACGACAGGCGACGGGGGAGCAGGACGATGGGGAGGAGGAAGCAGGCCGGCGGAGGAGCTCCGGCGTGGCGACGTCCAATGGCGAGGCGGCGTGGTCTCCTGGCGGCGACGGGCGAGGTGGTCGGGGCTCGCTGCCCCGATCTCGATCCAGACGGGATCGGGTGAGGGAGGGGGAGTGGGGAACGAGGAGGGGTCGGGGTCGTGCGGGTTCGTGGCTAGGGTTTCGTGGAGTGGGGGGATAAGGAGGCCTGGCTGGGCCTGGTGGGTTGGCCCATTTGGGCCTGTGGTCTGCTGGGCCGGAGCCCGGTGGGGGGATTACTTCCTCTCTTTTTAGCTTTGTTTTCTGTTTTCTTTTCTTTATCTATTTTATTCTTTTAATTTCTGTTTTATAAAATATAAATACAACTCCTAAATTAATGTTATAATTTATTCTACTGCCCCAAAAAGTTTGACACCTAATTAAAATAGTTTGCATTATTATTATTTTTAAAAGGCATTTAATTAATTGTCATAGCTGCTGTTTTAATTACTTTAGAGCCTTTAAATATTTTATAAAAGTGTGGTTTCTCCACAATAATTACCTATGCATTATTTGGCAACACCCCAACATTTTAGTTTTAATATTTGAAAATCTTTACCGTTTGACTTTATTTTAAGTTTGAATTTCGAATCGATTTTGAACTAACACGAGATTAACAACAGTAACCGTGGTGAAGTGGCATCATTAACGTGGGATTGTTGTAGCCTAATTATCCGGGGGTCACAGCAGGCAGCTCAATTGAAACTGAAACTACAAGAAACGTCGGGTTGGGACTTTGAAGACGAGCAGCTTGCTGACGCCTACCTTCAGACGTCGGAGGAGGACATTACCGAGTCGGAGTCAGAAAGCGACGACTAGTGATCTTTTTATTTTATCTGTGTACGCTAGAACTATCTATGTATCCATTTTAATCTGAAAAAATGGCCGGCGACGTCGGCAACGTAGCAGGCGGGCGAGGGTGTGAATCCACTGTGCCACCGACCAGCGGGCCCGGTGAGGAAAGATGGCGAGCGCGCGTGCGTCCGTCTTGTGTCCGCGCCGACGCAAATCAGGCTCAAAAATGGCCGGGAATGGGTCGGCAGGCGAACGAAAGCGGACGCGCGTCCGTTTGGGTCGACGCGTTAGGCCGGCTTTTTTGTCCGCGCCGACCCAAACGGACGCCCGCAGACGAAATGGGTCGCCCCATTGGAGTTGCTCTAAGTGATTGTGGGTTCGATTTCCAGCTCGTCGCTATTTTTGATCGTATGCCATCCCAAATGGGCCGGCCCAAGTAAGCTGCTTTGCGTATACGTTTCTACAAAAGTTGATATAGATTGTGAAAAGTCCATACTACCCTTTATACATATTGTGAGGGGGTTGTACCGAAGCGGGACTCATTAACCTAAAATAATCATATCACCAGAAAGCCTCGACACTAAAAGCAATGACATAGCGGTGAACCTCCCAATACTCCACATGTTCTTCACAAAAAAGGACCATCTCTATGACATAGTGGTGACTAGGCAGGGAGCAGACACGCAGATCCTAGGCAGAGAGCATCCAGCTGCCTGATAAAAGGGGACAATCGATGATCAACAGCCAACCTGATGGCCAGAATCCAATGGCGTGTAACGGAAAATCGAATCAACAGTTTTGAACCCAGAATGGTAAAGAAATTAAAAAAAACTCCAAATCTAGCTTCCCAAATTCTAGAGGGGGAGGGGGGCGCGGCCAAACTCAAGATCAAGGTAGCCGGTCAGGAGCCAACTCCGTTCTCAACAGCAGTATGGGTACACGGCGTTGAATTTGGCCGCGCCCCTAGATCGTGAGCGGCCACTGCCCCCGCGGCTAGGCGTACAGGGGCGGAGGTGCCGGCGAAGAACGCAGTGGAGAAGAATGTGGGAGATCAAGACGGAGTGATCCTAAGAGACGCAGTGCAGAGAGGATAAGGAAACGCTGGTGGTGGATTTTGTGATCGACACGAAGGCGAGTCGCTTTAGATTGACTCGTCGGTTAATAGGCATCTAAAGAAAAGGAATCGTCAGTTATAGGAAAGACGGAAGAGGAAGAGATCGCTAATTAACTTTGGGAGTAACCAGGGGATTCTTCGATTGGTGCAAGGAGTAAATCTTTGGTGGGTCTTTTAAGGCTGACCCCTCTTCTTCGAGGGGAGATACTACATGGCCACATAGATTGGAACTTCGCATTACGTAAAGCCAAATGATTGGAAGAAAATGCTTGTGTGGCATGGCATGCATCATGAAGTGGAAATTCTGGATGATGTGGCATGCAAGATGATGTGGACACTCCGCATGTAAAGAGAATTGGGACCAACTTCTTAAGAATGTAAGATATGTTTTAAGTTTTGCTAAACCACATCTAGATGAGAATTAAGTCCTATGAGGTATTAGTACGACGACTTCTCGACTGTCTACTACAACAAGTTTTGCCCGGCTCCGACGAGGAAGAGACGATGACAGCGGCGTGCCTTTGACTCGCTTCTACGAATCTGGATGTAATTTTTATGTGTGGTGTTCTTGTACTACCATGATGAAAATGAATAGACAAAAGTTTTCTCTACTAGTACTTTATAAAAGAGCAAACATTTTTTTCACTAAACGTGCCCCATAGATGTACACAGATCCATTACAACCACATGGTTAGGCCCACTAAACACAATCTAACAATTAAACTTAATCTAATATGTTTTCTATGTGCACTTGGTAATTAAAAGTAACTAGTAAATATGCCCGTGCGTTGCTACGGGTTGATTTAATTGAATTTTTCTGGCCATGGAGAATTTAGTCAATGTCAAATTTTCACAACTCATATTTTCCTTCCTTTAGGTTCTCTTTCCTTCGGCATATGCCTGTCATAATTCTCGAGACGGGTCTTTTCTCGTTTACAACTCATATTACAAAACTTGCTGAACTGTCGCTTATGTTTCTCTTTCTCCTAATTTTCAGCACAAAGCTCTTCCATGAATCTACACAGTACAAGTAGCTAGCACACTATCATAATAGGTTTTGGGCAAGCATAGGTAACAGTTCTTGCATATATGTTTGGCTGCAAACTGGAACATTTTGCAGCACATATTTGGCTTTGTCTCTGTTCATAGGCTTAAACATACATGTTCATAAATGATCTCTAAAGATCTCACATACAGGTCTATATCCAATTGCTTTAACAAAGGCAAGTGCATATTACACTGATAATCCTCCATCCCAACTTATCATGAACATATATAAAGTATGTCAAGAGAAAGCTAAAACAACTACATAGGGCCTACAGAATTTCTTTAATGTTGGCAGGTGCGGCAACTGTTGATGGCTGGAATTGCCTGTTTCCATACTTGAATGGAAGGGTGTACACATAACTAAAAAAAGATGGAGGATTAGTAAATAAACTGGGAAGGTTACATGCTAAGTAATAAAGCTCATCGATCATGAATAAAGCAAGTCAGCAAGCCTAAAAATAACATTGGCTTAAGTACATGATGTTGAACATATACGAGTATCTGCCTTATTCGTGGAGCATTTCTTCAATCACTTCAGATATAAAATTACATAGTGTCACGAATTCCATTTCTGTCTCTACATGCTTAGTTCACAGAGCATTATACTTGTTGAAAGCAACATCAAGCCATGGCTTCATATTTCCATTAAAGTGTATCACTACAGCGCCACGGATCACCTCAAGGCTGATGTTTGGCTTATATCCAAGGCGCATCTCATGCCATGACTTATCAAGTAGCTTGGTATTGCCATAGAGTGCCATCAGCCCTGCTGGTAGAACAGATGTTAGATGACAGAGCGCCCCATCCTCATTTTGCCATGAGAATATTGAGCCATTCCTATAAACACAATTGAACTACAAATATGAGAAAATAGCAAGCTATGGCCTGGATATGCTAATTGGATTCAGAACATAGTCCATTAAAAGAAAGTGATTTGTTCCCTTTTACCTTCATGCTTCAGAGACAATAAAATTGCAAAGATGAGCTATAAGCTGCTAGTAGAAATACTCACACCGTAATCAGTTTATAAGTCCTATATGGAAGGACCTGTACTCCTTCATTGCAAGACAAGCAATAAGGCTTTAAGTAGTAGCATACATGTAGTGCATACACTCTGCTGTCTCTTCTTCCTCCGTTTTAAACTTCCACTCACGCGAGCAACAAGTATTTCACTGCCATACGCCAGTAGTTCAGTGTTGTTTGTGATTGCAACCTGAACAGGGTAACAAAATTGTCAGTCCGGTGCATGGATGGATTGATGGGAACACACTGTCTAATGAAAAGAATAAGTAATCACATTGGCATGCATAGCATCTACATATGCGCGTATATAAGAAACAATTCCAGAGAAAAGAAAAGAAATTGATCCAGTCAAGTGTATCTTTGGATATTTCGTTATCCACATACGCCATTCTAGTATTAATGCCCACGTGGTGCACATCATCCTGATGCATGACTATGTTATGACCTTTACATTGCAAATGTTATTACTGTTGGAATTCATAAGCAAACGGTTACACATCTGGCACTCATGATGTGTTCTTGCTGATGGTTACGGAAAATGATACGTCCAGATTCTTCTAAGGACAAGCAACTTAAGCAAAGAACTCTTGGTAATACTTGATGTTGTAAGCATTGGTTCAGAAAGTTTACTCATGCAAAGAAAAGTAATACATGCTGTATGCATAGGTTCAGAAAGTTACCTCCTAACTAAGTAATGCTCATCGAATGCATAGGTTCAGAATGTTAACTCGTATCTTCAGAAGAGGAACTATCGAGCATGCAAATAGCTAGCGGTGCTAGGCTCCCCGACAAGCAAGTTGGCTTGAGGAGGTTGGACGGGGTTTGGCAGAGGAGGGCCATGGAGTGGAGCTCAGGGCCTTGTAGATTTAGACCGAAGCAGAGCAGGTCTGACCTGGACAATTGCAAAATCAACAAATGCATATATTGTGTACTGAAGAATCTCTTTTCTACTGGTCTCAGTCTCCCCTCCTTTATTCCGAAGATCTTGCAATTTGGGGTAAGGCTGACAATCTTTCTGTTGATGAACGGGACAATGTCAAGGGAGCATTTTCCAAGCCATCCAATAAAACCACCAGAAAATAAAATCTCATGTGGCTAACAAACTGTTCTAGTCAAGATTACCAACAAAAGCTTGCCTGATTGACATGCAGTGCAGTATACGTCACTTCAACTAAAGTAATGAAGCATTTGTTGTGGCGGCGCCTGTCAATAGCACGAAATTGTACATGTATATAAACATATACACTTAAAAATAGCTGGGGTTTGCTAGTTGTGCACATTTCAAATGATGTCAGACTACATGTAGCTTCAAATCATCATGGAATATGTTGTACAAAATAATAGAGTGAATAGATTAGCTTTGAATAATACAAATGCAAAGTGGCATCCTTCTAAGCACTGACCAACTAATCATGGAGTATATTGTAAAAAGTAATAGATAGAAGGGATTAGCTTCAAGCTGAAACCTGCTGCTCCTCGGCCATAGGATGGCTTCTCCTTCCTCGACCCAATGGTGCTCAAGAACACTGGAGACAGGACACCTAAAAATGTTAAAAGGGGAGACTAATAATCAGAACTGGAGTATCAAAGGCGGGGCCAGCAGTCTCCAACATGTATCTACTACACGAACAGAAGAGAATAATACCCAATCAAAATTAAACAACACATGTCATGTATAGGATGACCAGCTGTTCCTACCCACTCGGCAGATCTGGGCGAGGCAGGGGTGGTGCCCGGGGAGAGGAGTGGTGGCCGAAACTTATGATGAAGTTTATATAAACTAATTCATGAAAAATGGTAACATATCTAGTCATGACCTGCTTACAAGAAATGCCAAGCACAGTATTTGGCATGCCCACTTTTTATTTGGTGACTGTTATAGACATAACTGAAAGCAGAAATGAGGTTCAACACACTTTGCATCAGCCATCGGAGGGCGTATATATACAGTTACAGGACGCCCACGGGGCCAGATCGTGTGCCACTACTACACGAACACAAACCCACTCACGCACTACCTAGCCCACGTACAGGCGCGGTGACCATGCACACGCGCACGCACACTCTGTATGCTAACACACCCCCGCAGCTGGAGCGTCGGGTGTAGAGACGCACAAGCTGGAACGAAATTCCCTGAAGACATCAGTGGGCAATCCTTTCGTCATCACGTCGGCGAACTGCTGACGCGTAGGGACGTGAAGGACGCGGAACTCGCCGAGCGCCACGCGCTCCCGAACGAAGAGGATGTCCAGCTCGATATGCTTGGTACGCCGGTGGTCCACAGGGTTGCTGGAGAGGTAGACGGCCGACACATTGTCGCAGAAGACCAGCCATCGCGGCTATCGCTGCTTTGACCCTGTTACGCGGCGTGTGCTCACCTCTCGCCATGTTCGGTTTGATGAGCTCAGCTTCCCGTTCGCCGCTCCTAACCCAGCTCCGCCTTCACCACCACCACCTGCCGCTGCTTCGCCCGTTTTGCAGGTGCTCCGTGGCTCTGATACCATGAAAGCAGGAATGAGGTTCAACACACTTTGCATCAGCCATCGGAGGGCGTATATATACAGTTACAGGACGCCCACGAGGCCAGATCGTGTGCCACTACTACACGAACACAAACCCACTCACGCACTACCTAGCCCACGTACAGGCGCGGTGACCATGCACACGCGCACGCACACTCTGTATGCTAACAATAACTAACACACAGCAAACAAAGATATCCAACAGACAACAACAAAAGATATACAGACATCACTGCTGTACATAATTAACTATGCAAGCAAAAACTGAATATGTCTGATTATCGTATTTGTGTCCATTCCTTTTCCACCCAGAACAAGCCCTTGCCCAGGCATGCCAAAATAAAATGTTGTATCCTATCTTTGATATTTTAGAGTTGTGCTAAATTCAAAATCGAACATCCAGGAAGTTACATTTAAGTAGAAGCCATTGAAAAGAAGAGTCCAATGTTCTGGTATCTCACATATTGGGCATTGATTTGCCACCCCTAGTAAAGACATTCCCATATGTGTGTTAATGTACTTAACATAGCAAATTTAAATGCACATAGCATGTCACACACTGGATACTAGTATCCTCTTCCATTATTACCATTCTACAGTTCAGTAGTACTTAGGTGGCACTATGCAATCAGGGTCAGAGCGACAAGTGGAACCAAACTGAAGGTGTTGATGTTCAATTTTGTTGCATATATCCTTACAAATTTACCTGCAAATCTAGGAGAAAATTGTTCCAATCGACACAATGTACACAAAACAAAAATTAAACCAGATATATCTGTACTAAATAGTGAGGAGACACTACGACAACCGCAATCAATTCGAAGTCACAAACAGAAAAGGGGTAAGCAGCAGCTAGACCATTCACCAATTGTAGTAACTGCTTCATCTTAAAGGTGACACAACTTCAATAGCATAGCAAGCAAGCAACCAGAAGCAAAAATCTGAAGCAACAACAAAGCTAAAAGTTAAACAGCACTCACCGGTGGTGTTCAGAGGGGCTTCTCCTTCCCTGGAGGCCACGCTGAAGTGCTGTAGGGATGATGCTGTGCACTGGAGGAGCAGATTTCGGGAGGATAGGGCGCATGTCGATTTGGCTCCAGAAACTCGTCATCCTGAATGATTGATTTGGCTTGGTCCCCGCCTCCCCAATCCCTTTTCTCTCCCCCGCTTGTAAACACAAACTGCTCTGGCTCTGTTTTGGTTCTGCAATTAAGGATTCAGGTGGGGGAGTTCTCACCGACGGCAACTGGAGCTCTGCGAGGCCCCGTCCAGCGCCATCGCAGACCACCAGCTCGAACGGCCCTACCATGGCCAGGTCCCTGATGCCGGAGCCGAACCCCAGGGTGTCGTCGCCGGCGACGAATTCGACCCCGTCGAGTCCGACCACCTCCTCCACCACGGGGGCGTCGGGGCGGCTCCAGTCGACGGCCCCGTCGGAGGCCCGCGCCAGCGCGACCGCGGCTCCCCCCGCGCGGGCGCGAAGTTCGTAGCGCTGCACGGCGCCAACGAGCGAGCGCTCGGCGTCGATCGGCCAGACCCGGACCTCGGCGTCGAGGTCCCAGCCGTATTTGTCGGCAACGACGTCGACGACGTCGTCGAAGAAGGTGGGATCCGGGGCGGGCGTAGGCGTGGGAGGAAGCGTTGGAGGTCGCCGCGAGCGGGGACAGAGAGGCGGCACTGGCGGGGGCGGGACTGTCTCCCGTGGACCAGGCGGCGGAGGTGTTGAGGAAGAGGAAGCCGAGATCGCCGGAGGACTACGGCCTGGAGTCGGGATTGGGGCAGACCCGGCGTTGCGTCTGTCCGTTCGGGTCATGTGAACGAGCGAATCGTTTTCTTTTTACTTATAACTTATAAATTTGGAGCGCGGGTTAATTAAAGAAAACTTCAGGGGGCTTTGTGTAAAAACGCAGCGACAGTGAACCCACCAGCCTTACTGTTAGAAAAAAGACTTTCAAAAAATGATTGACCGTACTCCGCCGCAGAGGAGAATATGGAACTCCACGTACAACCCTACAATCACGCACAGCGGTAAAAAGAAAACTCCTTTCAATTCATATTACTTGTTGATCAAACAAATATATCTAGCGCAACAAAATGCCTGACCAGGACATGGTGACTTGTAAGTGATAACAACCTAATTTTATATCGAATGATCTATCAGAATGTTCAACTGTAAAGACAGTGGTCTTGGGCTCAGCTCTTCTATGGCGACGGCCAAAAACACAAACTTTTAGGAATAAATCATCGTCTACGCGCAGAATTACTAGACAACGAGTTAGATTCACCGACCCGTCCTCAGCAACCTTGGTATTGGCACCCCAGCGCTCACTGTCATATAGCACCATCTCATTAGGATCTTCGGAGGTCGAAGCTATCAGGCTTCAGTGGAAGAATCTTGGCCCTCTCAAAATTTTGACACCGACCGTGGCTTCCATGGCATAGTGCACAGATCTGTATGCCAACTCTAATATACTCAGCCAACTTGAAACTTGTTGTTTCTTAGTCCATGCATTAAGAAGATAATCTTGGTCCAGCAAGGTCCTGCTGAAAATCCTATCCATAGCAGGTTCTTCGCCCCTGATCTTTAGGTTGATCTCAAAATAGAAAACATTAGCATCTGCCGGTCCTCGATTGGGTCCTATCAGATTTAGCATTTCATCCTGCAACACAGGGCCGGGATTAAAAAAGAGATAATGTCACCACTGAAGAAATGTATCTACTTACTGAAGAAATTATGGCCATCTTTTTTTTTCAATTTGCGCAGGATATCCATCCACGGGAAATCACCACCGAACATCATATGACAGGCAATGCGTACATGTATAGCTTGACGATCCAAGGATTGATTAATATCAGTACTAACCGGTGAGTTGATGACCTGGCAGTTGTCTCTATCACGTTGGAAGAGGTAGATGCATTTGAAGTTCAAGTCATCTCTCATCAACACATTCCCAAACACGCTGACCGGGAAACCTACATCGGAGGCCAATACCTTCACATGAATCACATTCAACGCCAATATCAAGCTGTCTAGTTGAGACTCCGGGATTTCGTCAAGTGACCTTGAAAACCGCGCCGTTGCTGTGACTCAAGAGAAGCAACACAAAACATTTTATTAAAATAGTGTATAAAAACACTTTCCATTAACCAACTGGCGCCGTAGAATCGTTAGCAACCAAGTCGAAGACAAAGTCATTGGCAAAAAAAGAAAATTCTAAGACAAAGTCTGGCATCTGCTCCATCTAAGACAAATTCTAAGACAAAGTCTGGCACAGCCACATGATAGCCAAACTGCACTAAAGAGAACGCTACGAAGTTACAGGGCCTCCTGCAGAAAACAAACTCAAATGAATCAATCAAACCGAACAATGCAGCTTCTTCTGGCTTCACCAAGCAGGACCCCAAGCTCTGCTCTATCCGAATATCCGGAATTGAGGGCTTGTACCAGGGGTAGAGAGTCATATTCCAACAAGACACTATGAACACCTGAATTGTAATTGCAGTAAGGCACCCTCATTAACATGCATGAGCTTTCCCGCTCCAGCTGCGATGAACTCGCCCGAGTCCAACCACAATATATAACCATACACCTCATCACTGGAGTCTTGTTTGAAGGAAAATTTTAACATGTGAGATAAGAAGAAAAGAGTTAATCAGACCACTAATTAATGAAATCAACGGCTCAGGTCTAATATATACTCTTATCTCTTATGTAAAAAAAGAGATAGAAGGGAGCATGTTAAAACTGCTCTTGTTTGAAAGCCGCATCAAAATTTACTTTGATGAAAGTTTTGGTCGTTCCCATCTTGCAGTAGGAGCAGCAGCCTGGTTTTTAGGAATATCATCTGCTGCAAAGTCCATCAGGTGCTTTTGGATCGTGAAACAAACCTACTCAAATGTCTCGCCCTTTCTCCTGCATATATTTTGTTTCATGTCGTCCGCCAGTCCCACGGCAGCACACCAACATGGCACTAAAAGAATCTACAACCGGGCACTTCAAACCGGCCTCAAACGGTGGCGAGGCAGAGTCGCATTCTCCAGCACCTTGTATGGTGCACCAGTCCGGACGCCGCAGCCGCATCATGATGAATGTGGCCGGCTCGTCCCAAGACGGATCCATCATCTATCTAACGTCCACCGGCACCCAACGGGTTTTGAGCTCCGACGAGAAAGAGTAGGGCATGAGAGATGGCGGCGTCTTGAGTCCCGTGAGCCGGCTCGTGTCCCACGCCCTACTCTACCTTGCCGGCGACCGGATCGTGTCCCATGCCCTACTCTACCTTGCCGGCGAACGGACCAACACTCTGGGAAGCGCGGCCGGCCGCCGGATATGGCCATGGCGACCGGATGAGCTCCGCTTAAACATCGCTATGTTGCATGTAATAATATGAATTTAAGGTTTCTAATTTAAAATATCAGGATGTGAAATGCATTATTTGAGACGTGACCGATAAATGTCCGTGGACGCGCGGCCGGATTTGCCAAGTCTCTAAGAGACCAGATTTTCTAATTTAAAATATCAGGATGTGAAATGCATTATTTGAGACGTGACCGATAAATGTCCGTGAACGCGCGGCCGGATTTGCCAAGTCTCTAAGAGACCAGATTGCTTCAACGACAGCAGCAGCATTGGGTTGCTCCAGAAGGAGCAGCCTTGTCTTTTCCATATCTATTTGCGGGCATACTTTCTCGACAAACTTGTAGCGGAGGAAAAACTCCCCCCTCCCCCCCCCCCCCCCCCGCGTCGTCTCCTTTGAGGCGACTCGGGGGCAACCCTAGCGCCGCCGCTCGCGCTCCCCCCCCTCTCTCCCTCCTCTCCGCCGCTGCCAGAGGGGCTCACGGCGCTCGCGCGCAGCCTCGATGAAGGTGGCGGCGGGGGATCTGATGCCTCCTCCATGGGTGGAGGGCTGCGGCTCCCGGGGCGGCGGCCCCGGCCGGTGGTGTGCGGCGTGGCCTGAGCGGCGGGCGGCGCTGGCGGGTGCTGGTGGGCGGCCTCCACGGCTGCGTGGGCAGGTGGTGGTCGTGGACGTCGGTGCTGCGGTGGCGCCTCGCTGGTAGCCGGTCCACCTTGGAGAAGCTTCGGCGCCGCCCGATCTGCTCTGATCCGTGCCTGTGTTGGTCCCCGGCGGCTGCGGTCGGCGTTTCTTGATGATTGCTGGCCGGATCTGGCATTTGGGCGAGGATCCGGGGGAAACCCCTGGCCGGCGCGGCGGCCACCCCAAAGTCGACGCCTTTGGCGCCGATCCCCTTTTTGGAGGCTTTGGGGTGGCTCCTCTCCCATTCGCCTCCCCCCTGAGCTCCGGCGAAAGTCGGCACTCCCCTGATCTGGGCGTCGACGACACCTTGGTGCCGTGATCCTTCTTGAAGGCGGCGACCGGGATGTGCTCTTGGGGGTGGAGCGGCTGGTGGCTTGGCTCCGAAGCATGACGGCCTGGTCTTCCTGCGACTTCCTGCTCGGCTTCGCCTGGTGCATAGTGATGCCTTCTTCGGTCTTCTCCATCGGTGTGCGCCTTCGTTCGACAGCTCGCGCCCCGTGCTCCGTGCTGCCACTACCGGCTTGGTGCTCGTCTGGTTGGTCCTCTGTGGTCCGCTGGTCAGCTCCGTCTGCTTTTCCTATGGCAGCTGGACACCTTGAGTTGGGCTTTATGATAGCCATTCTGCTGTTCGCCGGTGCGGCACGCATCGAGCCTGGGTGAAAGGGTAGTGGCCCTTTACGACGGTGGAGACAACTCAAGTGTAGCCCATGTTTGACCTGTGGATGCAGCCGGCGCTCGATGCTTGCTCAATGTGGCCCTCCTTCCGTGTTCTTAGTTGGCTAGTTGGTGTAGGCGTAGTGCTGGACGTCGGCATCAGTGTTTCTGCTGTTGCCATTGTGTTGTTCCACCTAGTGCCTTGTATCTTTCTTTCCGCTTTCCTTTGCATTTTATCTGTATCATGGTGCCTTTGTAATCCTGACCGTTTGATGGCTTTGTTAATTCAAAGTTGGGCTAGATGAAAGCTCTTCTCAAACTCGGCCGGCGCCTTTTCTCTAAAAAAAACTTGTAGCGGAGGAGGAGAGAGAGATTCATTACTTACACTCTTCGTCGTGGTCAAATACGGCGGGGTCGCGCCTGTACCAGCGGAAGCCGCGGCAGCGGTCGAAGCACCCTCGCTTGGGATCGTAAAGCGTGGCCTGCGCCTCGCGCATGTCACCAAGAGATCGCACGATCTCTTTGTACCGCTTGGTCGACGACTCCGGCGTCGGCTCGTCCGCCGGACGCTTATGCGTGGAGGAGTCGTTCCCTGTGCGTGAAAGTGGAGAGCCGCCGCTCGGCTGGGTTGTAACGTGCTCGTCCGCCATCTAGCCTCCGTCCGGAACGAGTAGTAGGATCGAGCGAGAGTGCTCGGTTCACTTGCCTTTGGTTTTCTCACTAGTTCGTCGCCGTATACGTCTCCGCTGCGGACGAAACAAGTCTACAAAGTCATGTGGAAACTACTATTTATAAGCAGTACAAAGCAAGTTATTACACGGATTTAAACCTATTCTATCTCTACCTCATATCTCTAACTTTTTTTAACATCAATACAGACACAAGCGCTCATATACACGTGCATACACTTATCCCTATGAACGCACACACGCACACTCTATCCCTATGAGCACCTCCGAAAGACTGAGCCGGTATATCATCTTGAGATTTACGAAGTCACCGTAAGCGCCTCGTCGTCGACAGGAACGTCTCTTCCCACTGAATGCGCATCGCCGAAAATTCTGAAATAAATCCAGGAATAAATGCGAGCACCAGGATTTGAACCCTGGTGGGCTAGAGATACCACAGTCCCTCTAACCATCCAATCATAGGTTGGTTCGCTCATATCTCTAACTTTGAACACAAGGGTCTGACTATGATTTAGACCAACTTAGAGCATCTCTAGCAGACCCCGTAAAAGGGCCGAACCCGTATAATTCTGATATACGAGTTCGACCCGTTTCTTGCCAGAACAGACTCCGTATCCAGGGCCCGGTCCGTAAAAAGTTTACCGTGGCCCGAAAAAAGACCCTCTCCACCGCTATTCATGTGGTTTCACCGCTCGGATACGGGTCAAATCCTATTCGCCTCCATCATCGCTCCACCACGATTCTCCTCCCCCTCCGCCCGAATTTCTCGCCGCCGGCGAGCCTAAAAAAAGCCCTAGAGACCCTTCCCGACCCATGGACGGCTACGGAAGTGGTGGGGATGACGCGGAGCGCCACCGCAGCAGCATCTCAGACGCCGCACGTAAAGCGGGGGCACGGAAGTGGCTCAAGTATGGGAGCCGGCCGCAGCCGACGTTCAAAGGCTGCGAGCTCGACGAGTATGAGTGCAAGCTCGCGGGCCGCCGTCGCGCCTCCTCTGGCTCCTCAGCCGCCGGGAGCTCGTCCACTGGCACTTCGAGCTCGCGACCCACTTCAATCAAGAGAGAGCCGGAGGAGATCGGGCTGCTCGCCTTCAAGCTCGAGACCGACGCAGACCTGCCGCGTCGAGGCGCCATTGGCCCCGAAAACTACCTCCCCCCGGGGTAGGAGGACCATCTCGAGCGCGCCATCATGGAGCGCTCGGCGAGGGAGGAGGAGGCCGACGTGCGCCGCCGCCGCGAGCTCAAGATCGAGGAGATCTTCCTCGAACAGGCCGTTGTGGCGTTGCAGGCGCACGCGTCCAAGGAGACGGACATGCAAGTCATGAAGGCCGAGCAGGCCGAGGTCTCGATCGACCTCGACTCGAACTCGGACTGAGCTCCTCCGCCGCGTCGCCGACGCCGCACCCATCGATTTTGGTAGCCTAGGCTCGGGTACGCTGCACGGCCCGCACATCCCCCCTATGTAGTACTATGATGTAGTATGATGAACAACTATCTACGATGTAGTATGATGATCAACTATGTATGATGAATGTCGTTGCAAGTTTCTCCGGCGAATGTTTTTTTTCCTAATTTTACAATTTCATATACGAGGTTTGATCTGCAGCACACGAATTCGCTCCGCAAATCTAATCTGCAGTGAACTGTAAACGCGTTTTCCGGATCCGACTTTTATGGGGTCTGCTAGAGATGCTCTTAGTTGGCTAACGTTGCCGTACTATTTTGAACAACTATTTTGTGACTAAAAATTAAGTTCCTTATTTCCTCAAGGGGGTGTGCGTAAAGTTGTCGTACTATTTTGACAACTATTTTGTGGCTAAAAATTAAGTTCCTTTTACCCCAAGGGGTTGTGCGTAAATTTTGTTACATTGTAATCCTGTAATTTGTTAGGATCTATATTCTTAAAACAAAAGGCAAACAAGCCATCATACTCATTCACATAAATTAAATTATCTGATCTTTAATTTTAGATATCAAAGGCTGAGATTAAAAAGATGTATAAATGTTGCATGAAAATATTGACATGTACCAGAAGTACAACATGTCACATACAAATAGTACACAAAAAATGATTGCCACGAGCAAAAGAAGATAGCCACGAGCAGTTACTATTGAGTCCAGACTAAAAAACCATTGAATCCGTTCAAAACAGCAAGATGGATATGTTTCCATCAATGGGTCATGGACAACCTGAAATACGAATCCAACAAGCAAGCTATTGACACACGAACACGTCACGTGTACCCTTAATGTCGGGGGTGATGCACCACACCTCACGTCGAAGGAGACCCGACCGACAACACGATACACAAGACCGTCAACGGGCGCTTCTGTAGACCTGAAACCCTGCACACCCGGGAGGAACCCCGTCAGGAAGTGCAGCGGCTATGGACTGTCCTAGGTCGATTCACTCGCCCCTAGAGCCTAAGAACTCGTAGCTCTCAAACTCGAGGAATAGCAAAGAACGAGAGAGAAAAACGATGAAGAGATAAAACGTAGACTGAAAAAGTAGTATATTGATTTGTTCGATTGTGTGTTGTCCAATGGACCATCACCTCCAACATATATAAGAGGCGGCTGGACTTCCCGTACAATTAAAGAATTCATCTAGGCTTTCCTTACAAGAAAAATTACATCAATTCACGTCCTAGAGTTCTAGTTCTACTTCAACTCGGATTCAGTCTGAAACTGGCCCAAACTTCTGTCTTTCTTCTTGCGCGAGCCGTCGAACTTGCATGTGACCTCCGATCAAGATGGCCTAGATATCAAATTTGTGCGCCTCGACAAGAGGAACAACTCTCATGTTGATCACTTCTCCAAACATGTCCATCTTGAACACATCTTTACCTTCCAGTCGGTCTTGGTCATGTAGCTGACTGGACTGTCCGAGTCTTCTAGTGAACTTGCAGGCCGTATACTATCTCAGATGATGATCACACCAAAACCAAAGTTGACCATTTCGACGATACACACAACTTCCGTGTTGAACACTTTTGCATCCAAAGTCATCTAGATAATCTTTCATGCACATCTTCAGCTTCTGGTCGGAGCACTCGGATCTCTCCACTCGGATATTAAAGTCTTTCACTCGGATCGCCCGAATGGTCTTTTTCGCTCGGATGTTAGAGTCTTTCGCTCGGATTTCCCGACTAGACTTCTTCAATCAGATGGAAACTTTCACTCGGATGGTAAGTTTTTCATTTGGATAACTATATTTTCACTCGGACAACAATCTTTTACTCGATCGGTGAGCTTTCACTCGGATGGTTAGCTTTTCACTCGATCGGTAAGTTTTCACTCGAATGACTATATTTTCACTCGGACAACAATCTTTTACTCGATCGGTGAGCTTTCATTCGGATGGTTAGCTTTTCACTCGATCGGTAAGTTTTCACTCGGATGATAAGCTTTTCACTCGGATTTCCTGACTGAAAATACAGCATGATCTTGATTTGTCTCTCCAGGTCGCATTCGACCTCAGATTAAGATGACTTATATATAAAAATCGATAGGCTCGACGAGATGAAACTTTTCCGTGTTAAAGGTTTTTTGATTCAAGAATGTCTTGAGGGCCGAATTGCTCACGCACTGCATCAGACACTCATCAACATGTGTCTGGCGTCAAGCGTAATATTTTGGTCTCTGATCGGGCTAGACCGTATTGACTGTAACTTTTGCATATGAACTCGGATTGAGACGATTTATATATGAAAATCAATTGCCTCGACGAGACGAAGAAAATTCCTTTAAAGTGCTCCTTCACCCGAAGTCGTATTGAGGGCGTAATCGGCCGAAAATCACTCGGAACATTAAATTCTGCCACTAAAAGTACAGTTTCGGCCCCTAAGATGGGGTCGGACGATGATAACCTAAACATCAAAGTTGTTCCACTGGACGACGTGAACTTTTCTTGCTGAAAACCCTTTCATTTGAGGCCATCTCATTTTGTTTTTATACCGTGCCAAAATCTGATGTCAACACAAGCTTAATAAGCAAACAAGGAGAGTAACATGCTCACGGGATTGCAATTTCAAACACGGAAAGATACATATAAATAAGACAAGTATATTTTCAGATTTCACATGGTGTCGGCCACATAAGCACAGCTACGGCGACCCATATAAACAGGTCCAACCGACCGCATAAAGCACACACCAAAGAGTTAGGAGTCAACTAAGACTGCGCCTTGAACACACCACGGAACACCCAAATCGACATCCCATAGAGATTGAAGTGGACAAAGCTGTGCCGCGACGTTAAAGCCATGACGACCATTTCATTCGCGTCCGACGAAGTCACGCCCTAGCACTTCTGACCTGAATCATCAAGTTTGGTTATTGTTATTTGGCAAATTTACCATTTTTGGATAAACTCTTGTGCTCTCTCAATTGATAAATATTTTTCTATTACATTCGAATGGCGTACAACAAGTCGAGGGACTTAACAAAAAGGGATAGAATTGGATCATTCAAGTGAAAATAATGAGAATGTGGGATTCAGTCTATCCTACAATAGATGAGCTTATTAGCCTAGACACGATACTTTTTTTGAGCCGAAACTGTAGAACAATAGTTCTACGGTATTTTCATTAATTAAAATATGTATAGAACATAGTCACACAAAGATCACCCAGCACCAGTTCGATCTAACATAGGAATCAAATTACAAGTTTTGTACTATCCAAGAGCTGATCTGTTCTGCTTCTGCCTGCTTTGCTTTAAGCCTGGTAATCTGGAGTCCTTCTTTAAGGTAGAATTTCCATGAGTTTGATGGGGTGGTGCTCTCTTGAAGATTTTATCATTTCTGATCATCCATGTACTCCAACATCCCATGATAATGATTTCCATTGCAATGTCTGGTGGTAATCTATCTTCCAATAGGTACACTTCATCAAAAATGGAAATGCCTATGTTTCTGCTAGGTATGATTGAGCTCCAGCATAACCATGTGAAAGGACAGTTCCAGAATAGGTGTGAAATGGTTTCCTCTATTTTATCTGAACATAAAGCATAGGTGTAATCGTCCAGATGCATATTTCTTCTTTTAATCATATTCCTTGAGCTCAGCCTGTCATGCAGTAGGAGCCAGAAGAAGATTTTGTGTTTGAGACGGCAAGCAGATTTCCAAACCATCATGAAAATGTTGTGTGCAGTACTCACTCCCATCATAGATTTGTAAGGTTTTATGGATGAGAATTTTGGGAAGCCGTGTTTAAGGTCCAGACATCTTGAACAGTAGGGTTTGTTCTGCTACTTAACAGTTCTTCAAGAGCATTGAATTGGTTAAAGGCTTCCAGTGAAAGAGGTATGTGGAAGTGTTGACTGAAGTCTGCTTGTTGCTAGATTTGAAAGAGAGAGACCACATGACTGACTGCAAATGAATGGAGCTCTGGGTATTTCTCATTCAGTGGGATCTCTTGTCATCTGTCTTTCCAAAAATTAACAGTATCACCCTTTCCTGCTCTATAAATAGTCTTTTTCTTAAAAGGTTGAAGCAGCTTTAGAATTGCTTTCCACCAGAAGGAGCCTACCATCTTATTTGTTGGGATACTATCTTGATAGTAAGCTTCCCGGATAATGTTAACCCATGGTATGTCTGCTTTGTTTAGGAATTTGTGCAGGTGTTTCATGAGAAGAGCTTGGTTATGTGTATGCAAATCCAATACCCCCAGGCCTCCATGAGTTTTCGGTTTCCAAACTTTCTGCCATGAAATGAGTGCAGCACCTCTATCTGCATAGCCATATTTTTTCAGAAGCAGTTCATGAGGTAGGTGTTGATTTGTTTTAGCACAGTCTTGGGTATCATCAATGTGCACATGAAGAATGTAGGCATGCTTGTAAATACTGACTTGAGGAGTGTAAATTTGTCTCCTGTGGACAAAAGGGTAGAGCATCCTAGTAATCTGTGTTCAATTCTCTTCAGGAAGGGAACATAGTCAATCACTCTGGGTTTAGAACTACAAAGAGGTAGTCCCAAATATTTATGAGGTAAAGTTCCAATTGTGCAACCAAGGAGGTTTGAAATCTCTTGCAATTTGGTCTCAGGTGTGTTAAGAGGCACCAGGGTAGATTTTGAGTAGCTGACCTTCAGACCTGTATAATCAGCATAATGTAGTAGCAAATTCTTGATGTGTTGCACTTGTCTAATGTCAGCATGAGCCAAAAGGATGGTGTCATCAACATATTGGATTATAGGATAATCTGCACTGGAACTGTGATTTAATGGGGAGGTAACAAGAGAGTGTTACATTGATTCATTAATCATAGATTGTAGGATATCAGCAGCAATAACAAAGATCAGAGGTGAGAGTGGGTCCCCTTGCCTGACACCTTTCTTACAATGCAACTATTTTCCTGGGATCCCATTGAGTAAAACTGAGGAGAAACCAGTCTCATAGATCATCTTGATCCATTGAATCCATTTAGGTCCAAAACCTTTAGCCCGCATCACTTCTATAATAGTATCATGGCTGATCATATCAAATGCCTTTTCAAAATCCAGTTTTAAAAGGATGAGTTCCTTATTGCTTGTTGCAATTGATAAATATATTCATAAGCCTAGGCCAGGCAATCTTGGATACACCTATTATTGAGAAAGCCATACTGATTTTTATGAACCATGCCCAGGATAACTTTCTGCAATCTATTTGCCAGCAGTTTAGTGATGATCTTGAGTGTGCATTTCAGCAAGGAGATAGGTCTGAAATCTGTTGGAGTTGATGCTGCATCATGCTTGGGAATCAGAGTGATGAAGGAATAGTTGATACTTTGAATATTGACCTTGCCTGAGTGGAAGTCCTCTATGAGTTTATAGAAGTCTGGTGCAATGATGTCCCAACAATGTTTCAAGAAAGCTGCATTAAACCCATCTGGACCTGGTGATTTGTCAGCAGGCATATGCTGAACCACTTTATCTATTTCATCTTTGGTGAAAGGTACTTCCAAATCAGAGAGATTATCAATGGGATGTAACAAGTGTTGAATGTGCAGAGGATTATGTGTCTTTATCTTGGTACCTAGTATGTCCTTGAAGGCTCTGTAGAGAATAACAGCCTTAGCATTATGATCGTGATGTTCAAAACCTGATTCATCTTTTAGCATGGCATTGCAGTTATTTCTGAGTTTGATAGTAGCTCTAGCTTGGGAGTACTTGGTATTGGCTTCCCCCACCTTAATTTATCTGATTGTAGCCCCCTGTTTCCAATATTTTCTTTGTTGCTCCAAGACAGTTTCTAAGTGGGTTTTGCTGATGATTCTGCCATTGGATTCTTCCTAGAGAGATCTCTATATTCCTCAAAATTATCATAACACGGGATTAAGAAGTTTGCACAGTCAATAATTTTCTTCAAGTCTGATATCTCCGTGCCCAAATTTGCAGTCCCTTCCTCAACCTTTTAAACTTCACTGCTATTGTTTTGGCACTGTCCTCTTCATTTACCTCCTGAGTCCAGATTTTGTGCACAACTTCCTTAAATTCATGGTGTTCCAGCCAATAGTTTTCAAATCTGAAGACCCTAGATTTGGGGATTGATGATCCAATGGAAATATTGAGTGGGACATGGTCTGAGGTGGTCTTGGCCAATGGGTAAGCATAGGTAGCAGGATATTTGAGAGTCCAGGTGTAGCGCCCAAGATGCGATTCTATCCCAATCACGTGATGAATTCATGATCGGGGCACAATCAAATTTCGAGCGCATTGCAAGGTGGACATAATTACAACATACCATGTACTAAATAGATGAGAATACAAGATAAAGTCTTACACTCGCCACAAGATACAACATAAATACAACAATACATCAATACATAGCAATCATCATACAGAAGAGTGGGATCCAACTATGGATGAAACCAAACGAAAAGAAGAACGAAATCCACCCTGCTAGTCCCAGGCTCCCGACCCGGAACCTAATCCCTTGATCGAAGAAGGAGAAGCAGGAGAAGAACTACAAACAAGCAAGCATCGCTCTCACGTCATATCATCGCATTACCTGTACCTGCAACTGTTGTTGTTGTTGGGAACGTAGTATTTCAAAAAAATTCCTACAATCATGCGAGATCTATCTAGGAGAAGCATAGCAACGAGCGGGGAGAGTGTGTCCATGTACCCTCGTAGACCGAAAGCGGAAGCGTTTAGTAACACAGTTGATGTAGTCGAACGTCTTCACGATCCAACCGATCCAAGTACCGAACGTACGGCACCTCCGCGTTCAGCACATGTTCAACTCGATGACGTCCCTTGAGCTCTTGATCCAGTTGAGGACGAGGGAGAGTTTTGTCAGCACGACGGCGTGGTGACGGTGATGATGATGTTACCGGCGTAGGGCTTCGCCTAAGCACTACGACGATATGACCGAGGTGTGTAACTGTGGAGGGGGGCACCACACACGGCTAAGACAATTGATCTTCTATGTTCTAGGGTGCCCCTGCCCCCGTATATAAAGGAGGGGAGGGGGAGGGGGAGGGGGAGGCCGGTCGGCCCCTGTAGGGCGCGCCAAGGAGAGGAGTCCTACTAGGACTCCAAGTCCTAGTAGGATTCCACTTGGTGTAAGGGGGGAGGAGGAAGGGAGAGGGGGAAGGGAAGGAAAGGGGGCGCCACCCCCTTCCCCTAGTCCAATTCGGACCCAAGGGGGGGGGGGGCGTGGACAGCCACTTGTGGCCCTTCTCTCCCCCACTAAGGCCCATCAAGGCCCATTAGTTCCCCCAGGGGGTTCCGATAACCCTCCGGCACTCCGATAGTTATCCGGTACCTCTCGGAACTCATCCGGTGTCCGACTAACATTGTCCAATATATCAATATTTATGTCTCGACCACCTCGTCATGTCCGTGATCTCATCCGGGACTCTAAACAAACTTCGGTCATCAAATCACATATAACTCATAATACAAATCGTCATCAAACGTTAAGCGTGCGGACCCTACGGGTTCGAGAACTATCTAGACATGACCGAGACACATCTCCGGTCAATAACCAACAGCGGAACCTGGATGCTCATATTGGTTCCTACATATTCTACGAAGATCTTTATCGGTCAAACCGCATAACAACATACGTTGTTCCCTTTGTCATCAGTATGTTACTTGCCCGAGATTCGATCATCGGTATCATCATATCTAGTTCAATCTCGTTATTGGCAAGTCTCTTTACTCATTCCGTAATGCATCATGCCGCAACTAACTCATTAGTTACATTGCTTGCAAGGCTTATAGTGATGTGCATTACTGAGAGGGCCCAGAGATACCTCTCCGATACTCGGAGTGACAAATCCTAAATCTCGATCTATGCCAACTCAACAAACACCATCGGAGACACCTGTAGAGCATCTTTATAATAACCCAGTTACGTTGTGATGTTTGATAGCACACAAGGTGTTCCTCCAGTATTCGGGAGTTGCATAATCTCATAGTGAGAGGAACATATATAAGTCATGATGAAAGCAATAGAAATAACAAACGATCATTAATGCTAAGCTAACGACTGGGTCTTGTCCATCACATCATTCTCTAATGATGTGATCCCGTTCATCAAATGACAACACATGTCCATGGTCAGGAAACTTAACCATCTTTGATTAACGAGCTAGTCAAGTAGAGGCATACTAGGGACACTCTGTTTGTCTATGTATTCTTTACACATGTACCAAGTCTCCGGTTAATACAATTGTAGCATGAATAATAAACATTTATCATGATATAAGGAAATATAAATAACAACTTTATTATTGCCTCTAGGGCATATTTCCGTCAGTCTCCCACTTGCACTAGAGTCAATAATCTAGACTACATAGTAATGATTCTAACACCCACGGAGTCTTGGTGCTGATCATGTTTTGCTCGTGAGAGAGGCTTAGTCAATGGGTTTGCAACATTCAAATTTGTATGTATCTTGCAAATCTCTATGTCTCCCTCCTTGACTTGATCGCGGATAGAATTGAAGCGTCTCTTGATGTGTTTGGTTCTCTTGTGAAATCTGGATTCTTTCGCCAAGGCAATTGCTCCAGTATTGTCACAAAAGATTTTCATTGGACCTTATGCACTAGGTATTACACCAAGATCGGATATGAACTCCTTCATCCAGACTCCTTCATTTGCTGCTTCTGAAGCAGCTATGTACTCTGCTTCACACGTAGATCCCGCCACGACGCTCTGCTTGGAACTGCACCAACTGACAGCTCCACCATTCAATATAAATACGTATCCGGTTTGTGACTTAGAGTCATCCGGATCAGTGTCAAAGCTTGCATCGACGTAACCATTTACGACGAGCTCTTTGTCACCTCCATAAACGAGAAACATATCCTTAGTCCTTTTCAGGTATTTTAGGATGTTCTTGACCGTTGTCAAGTGATCCACTCCTGGATTACTTTGGTACCTCCCTGCTAAACTAATAGCAAGGCACACATCAGGTCTGGTACACAACATTGCATACATGATAGAACCTATGGCTGAGGCATAGGGAATGACTTTCATTTTCTCTCTATCTTCTGCAGTGGTCGGGCATTGAGTCTGACTCAACTTCACTCCTTGTAACACACGCAAGAACCCTTTCTTTGACTGATCCATTTTGAACTTCTTCAAAACTTTATCAAGGTATGTGCTTTGTGAAAGTCCAATTAAGCGTCTTGATCTATCTCTATAGATCTTGATGCTCAATATATAAGCAGCTTCACTTAGGTCTTTCATTGAAAAATTCTTATTCAAGTATGCTTTTATGCTATTCCGAAATTCAGTATCATTTCTGATCAACAATATGTCATCCACATATAATATTAGAAATGCTACAGAGCTCCCACTCACTTTCTTGTAAATACAGGCTTCTCCGAAAGTCTGTATAAAACCATATGCTTTGATCACACTATCAAAGTGTATATTCCAACTCCGAGAGGCTTGCACCAGTCCATAAATGGATCGCTGGAGCTTGCACACTTTGTTAGCACCTTTTGGATCGACAAAACCTTCTGGTTGCATCATATACAACTCTTCTTTAAGATATCCATTAAGGAATGCAGTTTTGACATCCATTTGCCAAATTTCATAATCATAAAATGCGGCAATTGCTAACATGATTCAGACAGACTTAAGCATCACTACGGGTGAGAAGGTCTCATTGTAGTCAACTCCTTAAACTTGTTGAAAACCTTTTGCAACAAGTCGAGCTTTGTAGACAGTAACATTATCGTCAGCGTCAGTCTTCTTCGTGAAGATCCATTTATTCTCTATGGCTTGTTGATCATCGGGCAAGTCAACCAAAGTCCACACTTTGTCCTCATACATGGATCCCATCTCAGATTTCATGGCCTCAAGCCATTTCGCGGAATCTGGGCTCATCATCGCTTCCTCATAGTTCGTAGGTTCATCATGGTCAAGTAACATGACCTCCAGAACAGGATTACCGTACCACTCTGGTGCGGATCTTACTCTGGTTGACCTACGAGGTTCGATAGTAACATGATATGAAGTTTCATGATCAGCATCATTAGCTTCCTCACTAATTGGTGTAGGAATCACTAGAACTGATTTCTGTGATGTACTACTTTCCAATTCGGGAGCAGGTACAATTACCTCATCAAGTTCTACTTTCCTCCCACTCACTTCTCTCGAGAGAAACTCCTTCTCTAGAAAGGATCCATTTTTAGCAACGAATATCTTGCCTTCGGATATGTGATAGAAGGTGTACCCAACAGTCTCCTTTGGGTATCCTATGAAGACACATTTCTCCGATTTGGGTTCGAGCTTATTAGGTTGAAGCTTTTTCAAATAAGCATCGCAGCCCCAAACTTTAAGAAATGACAACTTGGGTTTCTTGCCAAACCATAGTTCATATGGTGTCGTCTCAACGGATTTAGATGGCGCCCTATTTAACGTGAATGCAGCCGTCTCTAAAGCATAACCCCAAAACGATAGCGATAAATCAGTAAGAGATATCATAGATCGCACCATATCTAATAAAGTGCGGTTACGACGTTCAGACACACCATTACGCTGTGGTTTTCCAGGTGGCGTGAGTTGCGAAACTATTTGGCATTGTTTCAAATGAAGATCAAACTCATAACTCAAATATTCACCTCCACGATCAGATCGTAGAAACTTTATTTTCTCGTTACGATGATTTTCCACTTCACTCTGAAATTCTTTGAACTTTTCAAATGTCTCAGACTTATGTTTCATCAAGTAGATATACCCATATCTGCTCAAATCATCTGTGAAGGTCAGAAAATAACGATACCCGCCGCGAGCCTCAACACTCATCGGACCGCATACGTTAGTATGTATTATTTTCAACAATTCTGTTGCTCGCTCCATTGTTCCGGAGAACGGAGTCGTAGTCATCTTGCCCATGAGGCATGGTTCGCAAGCATCAAGTGATTCGAAAAGTCCATCAGCATGGAGTTTCTTCATGCGCTTTACACCAATATGACCTAAACGGCAGTGCCACAAATATGTTGCACTATCATTATTAACCTTGCATCTTTTGGCTTCAATATTATGAATATGTGTATCACTACAATCAAGATTCAAACAAAATAGACCACTCATCAAGGGTGCATGACCATAAAAGATATTACTCATATAAATAGAACAACCATTATTCTCTGATTTAAATGAATAACCGTCTCGCATCAAGCAAGATCCAGATATAATGTTCATGCTCAACGCTGGCACCAAATAACAATTATTGAGGTCTAAAACTAATACTGACGGTAGATGTAGAGGTAGCGTGCCGACGGCGATCACATCGACTTTGGAACCATGTCCCACGCGCATCGTGACCTCGTCCTTAGCCAATCTTCGCTTATCCGTAGCCCCTGTTTCGAGTTGCAAATATGAGCAACATAACTAGTATCAAATACCCAGGCGCTACTACGAGCATTAGTTAGGTACACATCAATAACATGTATATCAAATATACCTTTCACTTTACCATCCTTCTTATCCGCCAAATTCTTGGGGCAGTTCCGCTTCGAGTGACCAGTCCCTTTGCAGTAGAAGCACTCAGTCTCAGGCTTAGGTCCAAACTTGGGCTTCTTCACTTGACCAGCAACTTGCTTGCCGTTCTTCTTGAAGTTCCCCTTCTTCCCTTTGCCCTTTTTCTTGAAACTAGTGGTCTTGTTAACCATCAACACTTGATGCTCCTTCTTGATTTCTACCTCCGCAGCCTTTAGCATCGCGAAGAGCTCGGGAATTGTCTTATCCATCCCTTGCATAGTATAGTTCATCACGAAGCTTTTGTAGCTTGGTGGCAGTGATTGAAGAACTCTATCAATGACACTATCATCAGGAAGATTAACTCCCAGTTGAGTCAAGTGGTTGTGGTACCCAGACAATCTGAGTATATGTTCACTGACAGAACTATTCTCCTCCATCTTGCAACTGTAGAACTTATTGGAGACTTCATATCTCTCAATTCGGGCATTTGCTTGAAATATTAACTTCAACTCCTGGAACATCTCATATGCTCCACGACGTTCAAAACGTCGTTGAAGTCCTGGTTCTAAGCCGTAAAGCATGGCACACTGAACTATCGAGTAGTCATCAACACGCGACTGCCAGGCATTCACAATGTCTGCAGTTGCTGGCGTGGGTGGTACACCTAGCGGTGCTTCCAGGACGTAATTCTTCTATGTAGCAATGAGGATAATCCTCAAGTTACGGACCCAGTCCGTGTAGTTGCTACCATCATCTTTCAACTTAGCTTTCTCTAGGAACGCATTAAAATTCAAAGGAATGGTAGCACGGGCCATTGATCTACAACAACATAGACATGCAAAATACTATCAGGTACTAAGTTCATGATAAATTAAAGTTCAATTAATCAAATTACTTAAGAACTCCCACTTAGATAGACATCCCTCTATTCATCTAAATGATCACGTGATCCATATCAATTAAACCATGTCCGATCATCGCGTGAGATGGAGTAGTTTTCAATGGTGAACATCACTATGTTGATCATATCTACTATATGATTCACGTTCGACCTTTCGGTCTCAGTGTTCTGAGGCCATATCTGCATATGCTAGGCTCGTCAAGTTTAACCCGAGTATTCTACGTGTGCAAAACAGGCTTGCACCCGTTGTATGTGAACGTAGAGCTTATCACACTCGATCATCACGTGGTGTCTCGGCACGATGAACTGTAGCAACGATGCATACTTAGGGAGAACACTTATACCTTGAAATTTAGTGAGAGATCATCTTATAATGCTACCGTCGTACTAAGAAAAATAGGATGCATAAAGATAATCATCACATGCAATCAAAATAAGTGATATGATATGGCCATCATCATCTTGTGCCTTTGTCCTCCATCTCCAAAGCATCGTCATGATCACCATCTTCACCGGCTTGACACCTTGATCTTCATTGTAGCATCGTTGTTGTCTCGCCAACTATTGCTTCTACGACTATCGCTACCGCTTAGTGATAAAGTAAAGCAATTACATGGCGATTGCATTTCATACAATAAAGAGACAACCATAAGGCTCCTGCCAGTTGACGATAACTTTTACAAAATATGATCATCTCATACAACAATTTATATCTCATCACGTCTTGACCATATCACATCACAACATGCCTTGCCAAAAAAAGTTAGATGTCCTCTACTTTGTTGTTGCAAGTTTTACTTGGCTGCTACGGGCTTCTAGCAAGAACCATTCTTACCTACGCATCAAAACCACAACGATTTTTCGTCAAGTGTGCTGTTTTAACCTTCAACAAGGACCAGACATAGTCAAACTCAATTCAACTAAAGTTGGAGAAACTGACACCCACTAGCCACCTGTGTGCGAAGCACATCGGTAGAACCAGTCTCATGAGCGCGGTCATGTAATGTCGGTCCGGGCCGCTTCATCCAACAATACCGCCGAATCAAAGTAAGACGCTGATACGTCTCCAACGTATCTATAATTTATGAAGTATTCATGCTATTATATTATACATCTTAGATGTTTAATGGGCCTTTATATGCTGTTTTATATGATTTTTGGGACTCCTATTAACCTAAAGCCCAATGCCAGTTTCTGTGTTTTTCCTTGTTTTTGAGTATCGCAGAAAAGGAAAATCAAGCGGAGTCCAATTGACCTGAAAATTCACGGAGATTGTTTTTGGGCCAGAAGAAGCCCACGGAGTACCGGAGATGGACCAGGGGAGTCCTGAGGCCACCACGAGGGTGGGGGCGTGCCCTACCCCCCTGGGCGTGCCCCCCTATCTCGTGGCCGCCTCAGGGACTCCCTGACTGAAGGAACTATGCCCTAGAGGCAATAATAAAGTTATTATTTATTTCCTCATATCATGATAAATATTTATTATTCATGCTAGAATTGTATTAACCGGAAACATAATACATGTGTGAATACATAGACAAACATAGTGTCACTAGTATGCCTCTACTTGACTAGCTCGTTGATCAAAGATGGTTGAGTTTCCTAGCCATAGACATGAGTTGTCATTTGATCAACGGGATCACATCATTAGGAGAATGATGTGATTGACTTGACCCATTTCGTTAGCTTAGCACTTGATCGTTTAAGTTTACTGCTATTGCTTTCTACACGACTTATACATGTTCCTATGATTATGAGATTATGCAACTCCCGAATACCGGAGGAACACTTTGTGTACTACCAAACGTCACAACAACTGGGTGATTATAAAGGTGCTCTACAGGTGTCTCCGATGGTGTTCGTGAAGTTGGCATAGATCAAGAATAGGATTTGTCACTCGGATTGTTGGAGAGGTATCTCTGGGCCCTCTCGGTAATGCACATCACTATAAGCCTTGCAAACAATGTGAATAATGAGTTAGTTGCGGGATGATGCATTACGGAACGAGTAAAGAGACTTGCCGGTAACGAGATTGAACTAGGTATTGAGATACCGACGATCGAATCTCGGGCAAGTAACATACCGATGACAATGGGAACAACGTATGTTGTTATGCAGTTTGACCGATAAAGATCTTCGTAGAATATGTAGGAACCAATATGAGCATCCAGGTTCCGCTATTGGTTATTGACCAGAGACATGTCTCGGTCATGTCTCATAGTTCTCGAACCCGTAGGGTCCGCACGATTAAAGTTCTGTGACGATCGGTATTATGAGTTTTTGTGTTTTGATGTACCGAAGGTAGTTCGGAGTCCTGGATATGATCACGGACATGACGAGGAGTCTCGAAATTGTCAATATGTAAAGATCGATATATTGGATGACTATGTTCAGACACCGGAAGTTTTTCGGGAGGTTTCGGACATTTACCGGAGTACCGGGGGGGGGGGGTTACCGGAACCCCCCGGGGAGTATATTGGGCCTAATGGGCCTTAGTGGGAGAAGAGGAGGGGAGGCCAAGGGTAGCCGCGTGCCCCTGCCCCTCTAGTCCGAATTGGACAAGGAGGGGAGGGCGGCGCCCCCTTTCCTTCCCTTCCTCTCTCCCTTCCTTCTCCTCTCCTACTCCAACTAGGAAAAGAGGGAGTCCTACTCCCGGCGGGTCTAGGACTCCCCCCTTGGCGCGCCCTCCTCCTTGGCTAGCCGCCTCCCCCTAGCTCCTTTATATACGGGGGCAGGGGGCACCCCATAGACACAACAATTGATCTGTTGATCTCTTAGCTGTGTGCGGTGGCCCCTCCACCATAATCCACCTTGGTTATATCGTAACGGTGCTTAGGCGAAGCCCTGCATCGGTTGCATCATAAACATCGTCACCACGCCGTCGTGCTGACGAAACTCTTCCTCGAGCTCTACTGGATCGTGAGTTCGCGGGACGTCACCGAGCTGAATGTGTGCTGAATGCGGAGGTGCCGTACGTTCGGTGCTGAGGATCAGTCGACCGTGAAGATGTACGACTACATCAACCGCGTTGTTATAACGCTTCCGCTTAACGGTCTAAGAGGGTACGTGGACAACACTCTTCCCTCTCGTTGCTATGTATCACCATGATCTTGCGTGTGCGTAGGAAAATTTTGAAATTACTATGTTCCCCAACAGTGGCATCCGAGCCAGGTTTATGCGTAGATGTTATATGCACGAGTAGAACACAAGTGATTTGTGGGCGATAAAAGTCATACTGCTTACCAGCATGTCATACTTTGGTTCGGCGGGATTGTTGGATGAAGCGGCCTGGACCGACATTACGCATACGCTTACGCGAGACTGGTTCTACCGACGTGCTTTGCACACAGGTGGCTGGCGGGTGTCAGTTTCTCCAACTTTAGTTGAACCGAGTGTGGCTACGCCCGGTCCTTGAGAAGGTTAAAACAACACTAACTCGACAAACTATTGTTGTGGTTTTGATGCGTAGGTAAGAACGGTTCTTGCTCAGCCCGTAGCAGCCACGTAAAACTTGCAACAACAAAGTAGAGGACGTCTAACTTGATTTTGCAGGGCATGTTGTGATGTGATATGGTCAAGGCATGATGCTATACTTTATTGTATGAGATGATCATGTTTTGTAACGGAGTTATCGGCAACTGGAAGGAGCCATATGGTTGTCGCTTTATTGTATGCAATGCAATCGCCCTGTAATTGCTTACTTTATCACTAAGTGGTAGCGATAGTCGTAGAAGCAATAGTTGGTGAGACGACAACGATGCTACGATGGAGATCAAGGTGTTGCGCCGGTGACTTTGGTGATCATGATGGTGCTTTGGAGATGGAGATCAAAGGCACAAGATGATGATGGCCATATCATATCACTTATATTGATTGCATGTGATGTTTATCCTTTATGCATCTTATTCTACTTTGTTTGACGGTAGCATTATAAGATGATCTCTCACTAAATTTCAAGGTAAAAGTGTTCTCCCTGAGTATGCACCGTTGCCAAAGTTCATCACGCCGAGACACCACGTGATGATCTGGTGTGATAAGCTCAACGTTCATCTACAACGGGTGTAAGACAGTTTTACACACACAGAATACTCGGGTTAAACTTGATGAGCCTAGCATATGCAGATATGGCCTCGGAACACTGAGACCGAAAGGTCGAGTGTGAATCATATAGTAGATATGATCAACATAGTGATGCTCACCATTGGAAACTACTCCATTTCACATGATGATCGGTTATGGTTTAGTTGATATGGATCACATGATCACTTAGATGATTAGAGGGATGTCTATCTAAGTGGGAGTTCTTAAGTAATATGATTAATTGAATTTAAATTTATCATGAACTTAGTACCTGATAGTATTTTGCTTGTCTATGTTGTTGTAGATAGATGGCCCGTGTTGTTGTTCCGTTGAATTTTAATGCGTTCCTTGAGAAAGCAAAGTTGAAACATGATGGTAGCAATTACACGGACTGAGTCCGTAACTTGAGGATTATCCTCATTGCTGCACAAAAGAATTACGTCCTGGAAGCACCGCTAGGTGCCAAACCCGCTGTAGGAGCAACACCAGATGTTATGAACGTCTGGCAGAGCAAAGCTGATGACTACTCAATAGTTCAGTGTGCCATGCTTTACGGCTTAGAACCGGGACTTCAACGACGTTTTGAACGTCATGGAGCATATGAGATGTTCCAGGAGTTGAAGTTAATATTTCAAGCAAATGCCCGGATTGAGAGATATGAAGTCTCCAATAAGTTCTACAGCTGCAAGATGGAGGAGAATAGTTCTATCAGTGAACATATACTCAGAATGTCTGGGTACCATAACCACTTGACTCAAGTGGGAGTTGATCTTCCGGTTGATAGTATCATTGACAGAGTTCTTCAATCACTGCCACCAAGCTACAAGAGCTTCGTGATGAACTATAATATCCAAGGGATGGATAAGATGATTCCCGAGCTCTTCGCAATGCTAAAGGCTGCGGAGGTAGAAATCAAGAAGGAGCATCAGGTGTTGATGGTCAACAAGACCACCAGTCTCAAGAAAAAGGGTAAAGGGAAGAAGAAAGGGAACTTCAAGAAGAACGGCAAACAAGTTGCTGCTCAAGAGAAGAAACCGAAGTCTGGACCTAAGCCTGAGACTGAGTGCTTCTACTGCAAAGAGACTGGTCACTGGAAGCGGAACTGCCCCAAGTATTTGGCGGATAAGAAGGATGGCAAGGTGAACAAAGGTATATGTGATACACATGTTATTGATGTGTACCTTACTAGAGCTCGCAGTAGCACCTGGGTATTTGATACTGGTTCTGTTGCTAATATTTGCAACTCGAAACAGGGACTACGAATTAAGCGAAGACTGGCTAAGGACGAGGTGACGATGCGCGTGGGAAATGGTTCCAAAGTCGATGTGATCGCCGTCGGCACACTACCTCTACATCTACCTTCGGGATTAGTTTTAGACCTAAATAATTGTTATTTGGTGCCAGTGTTGAGCATGAACATTATATCTGGATCTTGCTTGATGCGAGATGGTTATTCATTTAAATCTGAGAATAAGGGTTGTTCTATTTATATGAGTAATATCTTTTATGGTCATGCACCCTTGAAGAGTGGTCTATTTGTATTAAATCTCGCACTACTAGGAAAAGGCCTACTAGTGGCGCACCAGTTTTGCCTACTAATGGCACACTACTGGTGCGCCACTAGTACCACGCCACTAGTATTTTTTACTAATGGCGCACCACTGGTGCGCCATTAGTATCTGGTATACTAATGGCGCACCACTGGTGCGCCATTAGTATAGGCCACGGTGCGCCATTAGTATTTCTGAATTTTGAAGGCGGGAAAATAGTAGTGGCGCACCGTCTAACCCCCACCGTGCGCCATTGCTATTTTTGAATTTTGAATTTGGATCTGGATCGCGATTTTTTTGCCCATATTTTGCTCTTTTTTTTGCTCGTTTTTTTTCAAATTTTGTTCTCGTTTTTGGATCTTGTACGTTATTTTGCTTTGCCGGAGAGGAGTTCGCGGGAGAGGAGGGCCGAGGTCACCGGAGAGGCGCTCGCTTACATCGCCGGAGAGGAGGAGGAGGTCGCCGGAGAGGAGTTCACCGGAGCATCGGAGAGGAGGAAGGAGAAACCATGAGGGGAGGGGAGGAGAGGAGGGAATAGGAGCTCACCGGAGAGGAGGGAGGAGGAGCTCACCGGAGAGGAGGGAGGAGAAACCGTGAGGGGAGGGGAGGAGAGGATGGAGGAGGAGGTCGCCGAAGAGGAGGAGGAGGAGGAGGAGGTCGCCGGAGAGGAGGTCGCCGGAGAGTAGGAGGGTAGTATGGTGGAGGAGAGAAGGGGGATGGAGTGGAGGAGAGGAGGAGATGGAGTGGAGGAGAGGTGGAGTGGAGGAGAAGAATGAAGAGGTAAGGAGGAGAGGACCACGCCCAGCCATATATACGACATAGTAATGGCGCACTGTGGGCAGGTGCGCCATTACTAACTTTTTATTTTATTTTTTTGATTTATTTTGAATTTTGAAGGCGGGAAGATAGTAATGACGCACCATGGGCAGGTGCGCCATTAGTAAGTTTGAATTTTTTTGAATTTTTTTCCTCTCCAGATCTTAAAAGCCCCGTATCTTTTTTTCTGTTAGGTTTTTGAGGATTTTGAAAATGTTTAACGGGGTTCCACAGGGGGGGGGGGGTGCATTCGGGGCAATGTTTGGGCCAAACTACTAATGGCGCACAGTAATGGCGCACCACACACACGGTGCGCATTAGTAGTTTAAAAAATAAAATAAAATAAAAATTTGAAAAAAAATTGAAACATATTTACTAATGGCGCACCGGTGGAGTGGTGCGCCATTACTAGTTTAACTAGTAATGGCGCACTATCCCCTGGTGCACCATTACTAGTTTTGAAAAAAAAATTACTAATGGCGCACCGTGCATGTGGTGCGCCATTAGTATTTACACACTAATGGCGCACCAACACATGGTGCGCCATTACTATTTAGTAATGGCGCACCAACACATGGTGCACCATTACTATTTAGTAATGGCGCACCACATGCACAGTGCGCCATTAGTGTCCATATTGGCTATAGCTGTTTTTGTAGTAGTGTCGATAGTAGTGATACACATATTCATAATGTTGTAGCCAAAAGATGCAGAGTTGATAATGATAGTGCAACTTATTTGTGGCAGATTGGTGTAAAGCGCATGAAGAAACTCCATACTGATGGACTTCTGGAATCACTTGATTATGAATCACTGGGTACTTGCGAACCATGCCTCATGGGCAAGATAACTAAAATGCCGTTCTCCGGAACAATGGAGCGAGCAACAGACTTGTTGGAAATCATACATACTGATGTATGTGGTCCGATGAATATTGAGGCTCACGGTGGGTATCATTATTTTCTCACCTTCACAGATGATTTGAGCAGATATGGGTATATCTACTTAATGAAACATAAGTCTAAAACATTTGAAAAGTTCCTATAATTTCAGAGTGAAGTGGAAGATCATCGTAACAAGAAAATAAAGTTTCTACGATTTGATCGTGGAGGAGAATATTTGAGTTACGAGTTTGGTCTACATTGGAAACAATGTGGAATAGTTTCACAACTCACGCCACCCGGAACACCACAGCGTAATGGTGTGTCCGAACGTCGTAATCGTACTTTACTAGATATGGTGCGATCTATGATGTCTCTTACTGATTTACCGCTATCATTTTGGGGTTATGCTTTAGAGACAGCTGCATTCACGTTAAATAGGGAACCATCAAAATCCGTTGAGACGACGCCTTATGAACTATGGTTTCGCAAGAAACCAAAGTTGTCGTTTCTTAAAGTTTGGCGCTGCGATGCTTATGTGAAAAAGCTTAAACCTGATAAGCTCGAACCCAAATCGGAGAAATGTGTCTTCATAGGATACCCAAAGGAAACTGTTGGGTACACCTTCTATCACAGATCCGAAGGCAAGACATTCATTGCTAAGAATTGATCCTTTCTAGAGAAGGAGTTTCGCTCGAAAGAAGTGAGTGGGAGGAAAGTAGAACTTGATGAGGTAACTGTACCTGCTCCCTTATTGGAAAGTAGTTCATCACAGAAACCGGTTTCTGTGACACCTACACCAATTAGTGAGGAAGCTAATGATGTTGATCATGAAACTTTAGATCAAGTTACTACCGAACCTCGTAGGTCAACTAGAGTAAGATCCGCACCAGAGTGGTACGGTAATCCTGTTTTGGAGGTCATGTTACTTGACCATGACGAGCCTACGAACTATGAGGAAGTGATGATGAGCCCATATTCCGCAAAATGGCTTGAAGCCATGAAATCTGAGATGGGATTCATGTATGAGAACAAAGTGTGGACTTTGGTTGACTTGCCCGATGATCGGCAAGCCATCGGGAATAAATGGATCTTCAAGAAGAAGACTGATGCTGACGGTAACATTACTGTCTACAAAGCTCGACTTGTTGCAAAAGGTTTTCGACAAGTTCAAGGAGTTGACTACGATGAAACCTTCTCACCCGTAGCGATGCTTAAGTCCGTCCGAATCATGTTAGCAATTGCCGCATTTTATGATTATGAAATTTGGCAAATGGATGTCAAGACTGCATTCTTGAATGGATTTCTGGAAGAAGAGTTGTATATGATGCAACCTGAAGGTTTTATCGCTCCAAAGGGTACTAACAAAGTGTGCAAGCTTCAGCGATCCATTTATGGACTAGTGCAAGCCTCTCGGAGTTGGAATAAACGTTTTGATGGTGCGATCAAAGCATATGGTTTTATACAGACTTTTGGAGAAGCCTGTATTTACAAGAAAGTGAGTGGGAGCTCTGCAGCATTTCTGATATTATATGTGGATGACATATTGTTGATCAGAAATAATATAGAATTTCTGGATAGCATAAAAGGATACTTGAATAAGAGTTTTTCAATGAAAGACCTCGGTGAAGCTGCTTACATATTGGGCATCAAGATCTATGGAGATAGATCAAGACGCCTAATTGGACTTTCACAAAGTACATACCTTGACAAAATTTTGAAAAAGTTCAAAATGGATCAAGCAAAGAAAGGGTTCTTGCCTTGTTACAAGGTGTGAAGTTGAGTCAGACTCAATGCCCGACCACTGCAGAAGATAGAGAGAAAATGAAAAGTGTTCTTTATGCTTTAGCCATAGGCTCTATCATGTATGCAATGCTGTGTACCAGACCTGATGTGTGCCTTGCTATTAGTTTAGTAGGGAGGTACCAAAGTAATCTAGGAGTGGATCACTGGACAGCGGTCAAGAACATCCTGATATACCTAAAGAGGACTAAGGATATGTTTCTCATTTATGGAGGTGACAAAGAGCTCGTCGTAAATGGTTACGTCGATGCAAGCTTTATCACTGATCCGGATGATTCTAAATCGCAAACCGGATACGTGTTTATATTGAATGGTGGAGCTGTTAGTTGGTGCAGTTCTAAACAAAGCGTCGTGGCGGGATCTACGTGTGAAGCGGAGTACATAGCTGATTCGGAAGCAGCAAATGAAGGAGTCTGGATGAAGGAGTTCATATCCGATCTAGGTGTCATACCTAGTGCATCGGGTCCAATGAAAATCTTTTGTGATAATACTGGTGCAATTGCCTTGGCAAAGGCATCTAGATTTCACAAGAGAACCAAGCACATCAAGAGACGCTTCAATTCCATCCGGGATCAAGTTCAGGTGGGAGACATAGAGATTTGCAAGATACATACGGATCTGAGTGTTGCAGATCCATTGACTAAGCCTCTTCCACGAGCAAATCATGATCAGCACCAAGACTCCATGGGTGTTAGAATCATTACTGTGTAATCTAGATTATTAACTCTAGTGCAAGTGGAAGACTGAAGGAAATATGCCCTAGAGGCAATAATAAAGTTATTATTTATTTCCTCATATCATGCTAAATATTTATTATTCATGCTAGAATTGTATTAACCGGAAACATAATACATGTGTGAATACATAGACATACATAGTGTCACTAGTATGCCTCTACTTGACTAGCTCGATGATCAAAGATGGTTGAGTTTCCTAGCCATAGACATGAGTTTTCATTTGATCAACGGGATCACATCATTAGGAGAATGATGTGATTGACTTGACCCATTTCATTAGCTTAGCACTGGATCGTTTAAGTTTACTGCTATTGCTTTCTTCATGACTTATACATGTTCCTATGACTATGAGATTATGCAACTCCCGAATACCGGAGGAACACTTTGTGTGCTACCAAATGTCACAACGTAACTGGGTGATTATAAAGGTGCTCTACAGGTGTCTCCGATGGTGTTTGTGGAGTTGGCATAGATCAAGAATAGGATTTGTCACTCCGATTGTCGGAGAGGTATCTCTGGGCCCTCTCGGTAATGCACATCACTATAAGCCTTGCAAGCAATGTGACTAATGAGTTAGTTGCGGGATGATGCATTACAGAACGAGTAAAGAGACTTGCCGGTAACGAGATTGAACTAGGTATTGAGATACCGACGATCGAATCTCGGGCAAGTAATATACCGATGACAAAGGGAACAACATATGTTGTTATGCGGTTTGACCGATAAAGATCTTCGTAGAATATGTAGGAACCAATATGAGCATCCAAGTTCCGCTATTGTTTATTGACTAGAGACATGTCTCGGTCATGTCTACATAGTTCTCGAACCCGTAGGGTCTGCACGCTTAAAGTTCTGTGACGATCGGTATTATGAGTTTTTGTGTTTTGACGTACCGAAGGTAGTTCGGAGTCTCGGATATGATCACAGACATGACGAGGAGTGTCGAAATGGTAGAGACATAAAGATCAATATATTGGATGACTATGTTCAGACACCGGAAGTGTTTTGGGAGGTTTCAGACATTTACCGAAGTACCGGGGGGTTACTGGACCCCCCGGGGAGTATATTGGACCTAATGGGCCTTAGTGGGAGAAGAGGAGGGGCTGCCAAGGGCCACCGCGCGCCCCCTCCCCCTCTTGTCCGAATTGGACAAGGAGGGGAGGGCGGCGCCCCCTTTCCTTCTCTTCCTCTCTCCCTTCCTTCTCCTCTCCTACTCCAACTAGGAAAAAGGGAGTCCTACTCCCACCCTTGGCGCGCCCTCCTCCTTGGCCGACCTCCTCCCCCTAGCTCCTTTATATACGGGGGCAGAGGGGCACCCCATAGACACAACAATTGATCTGTTGATCTCTTAGCCGTGTGCGGTGCCCCCTCCACCATAATCCACCTCGGTTATATCGTAGCGGTGCTTAGGCGAAGCCCTGCGTCGGTAGCATCATCAACATCGTCACCACGCCATCGTGCTGACGAAACTCTTCCTCGAGCTCTACTGGATCGTGAGTTCGCGGGACGTCACCGAGCTGAACGTGTGCTGAACGCGGAGGTGCCGTACGTTCGGTGCTGAGGATCAGTCGACCATGAAGACGTACGACCGCATAAGCCGCGTTGTTATAACGCTTCCGCTTACCGGTCTACGAGGGTACGTGGACGACACTCTTCCCTCTCGTTGCTATGCATCACCATGATCTTGCATGTGCGTAGGAAAATTTTGAAATTACTACGTTCCCCAACACTGACTTGTTCCCGACTCCAACACCTCTTATTTATACCCAAACTTCCAGAAAGAAACCTAGATCGGAAGTTCCGCCGTCGCAAGCCTCTGTAGCCACGAGAAATCAATCTAGGCCCTCTCTGGCACCCTTCCAGAGGGGGCCATCATCACCGGAGGCTATGGAGGAGGATCCTGGAGGGGCCATCATCACCATGAAGGCCAACGACCAGAGGGAGAACCTCTCCCCATCCAGGGGGAGGCCATGGAGGAGGAAGCACAAGGGGGAGAACCTCTCCTCCTCTCTCTCGGTGGCACCGGAGTGCCATCGGGAGGGGAATCATCGCCGCGGTGATCGTCTTCATCAACATCACTGTCAGGGGGATGGACCCCGGGCAGGCAACGGAACCCGGATCCTCTTAAAAAACAACGGGGCTGGCACTGCCCCTTAATAGCGACGCGCGCTTCGCCGGTTCGCTCGACCCGGCCAAGCCCCCCAAGCCGGCCAGACTAGCCGACCCAGCAAGACACGTCGACTCGGCCTCAACAACTGGCGCAAGACAGCTGAACCCGGCACGGCCAAGGCCTCCTCAGCAAGCCAGCGCCACCCATGGCGTGCTACACAATCTAGCCGCGGGTCAACTCCCGTCCCATCCAGGCCGTATGACGGGGACAACACTTCAATCAACGATGACCGAGGCAACATTGCCCCGCCCATGCCTCTGGTCAGCAGGAACGTGGCAACAGTGCCCCTCACCTACCCGCCGACCAGGGCCGGCGTGGCAACAGTGCCCCCGCCCTCACCGCTGACGACAGCAAGCGGCAACCTGACGGAGAGCACTGTACGCGGCTCGACTCGGCCACGCCCTGACGATCGACAAGACGGCGCACAGTCCCCCTAGGCTGGCGGGGCCCACACCTAGGGGAACCCGGCGAACCACAAGCCCTCAGCGGGGCCTAGCCCGGGTCCCCGGACACCGACTATATGGACCCACCGACTTATAACATTACCATTGTACCCCCAAGGGGTTGGACTATAAAACCCCCGGGAGCCCACGATCATTCGGGGAAGAAGCAGAAGGACTAGCCACGAAACAGCAACACCGGAGAGAAGGAGCAGCCCAAGGCTTGGTCAGCTTCCTTCCTCCTTCATACAGCTCCAGGAGCAACATTGTACTATCGATCATCCAACTACACTCGGCAGGACTAGGGGTATTATCTCTCCGGAGAGCCCCGAACCTGGGTATGTCCGGCGTCCCGCGCCCGCTCATTCCAACCTCGCCTCTGGAGCCCACCAGCGCCCTCGAGCCTCCTCCTCTCTTTAGCCATCCCTTGGCATCTGCCGTGCGCCCACCACGACAGTTGGCGTCCACCGTGGGGCAGCTCGAGGAGTTGGTCAGGAGCATGCTTCGGACGGGGCCCTTCTCCTACGCCGACGAGTCCGTCGCTCTGGCGGACGACGTTGTCGGCGCGCTTGTCGTCTCCTTCGCCGCACTGCGCATATCCGATGCATTCACGGCCGACGAGTACCCCAGCGAGGTGCTTAGCTACTCCGACTCTCCCCTATCCCTCGGCGGCGGCGTTTCCGCCGGGGCAATGGACGTCCATGTGGAGGTCTTCATCACTGGCGACGGTGCCTCCTCCTCGTCGAGCAAGACGAGGAAGGCTGCCGAAGCCAGGGTTGCAGCGGATCGGATCGAGCCATCCGATCCGTTGCGCGCCACGATGTAGAGCCTCCGCATCCCCATCGGCACGGACGTCAACGCCACCAACGTCGCTGAGGCCCGAACCCAGCTCGAGGAAAGGCGCCAGCAGATGCTGGACCTATCTGAGATGCTCGCCGCCACTCAGCGTCGCCTGGACGCCGCTCAGTTGGAGCGCGAGGCCACCTACGGATTCACGCCCACCGCGACCGAGCCAAGCCGGGTCGCCGATGTGCGTGCCCGGGGAGGAGCGATCGGCCGGGCCCTCGGCGCCGTCCCAACCGTCTACAAGACCCTAGTGAAGAACATGCGCGCTGCCCAGGCAGCCGCAGTCGGCCTGGACCAGCTCGCGGGTGAGGAGCTGAAAGAGTGCATCGGGCAGATGCGCGAACTCCTCCACGCCGCCAACACCCAGCAGGACCGCCTCAACCAGCTCGCCAAGCCGGCGGGGTCCGGCTTCACCCGCCTTCCTCGCCACCCGGCGAGGCGCACTCCGGCCAAGCCCGGACTCGGGGCGTTCCGGCCGCTACAGCCGCTGGCGGATTGGGCAACGAGCCCGTCCTAGAGACCCAGCGCAGACCTGGCCAGCATGGCCGGCGTCCGGCTCCAACCGACCCGGCCCCCCATGGCCTGGCCGCAAGTCGACTCGGCCCGCGCGCCATCGACGACACCGACGCTCCCCACCGCCTCGATCAGCTCGCTCGCTCCCTGGAGGTGGAGGAGAGCGGCGCTATCGGGCCGGCGTGCTTCGGCCCGTGCATCCGGGAGGAGCCCTTCCCCAAAGGATTCATGCTCCCCCGCGACACCCCCAAGTACAACGGGACGGTGAAGCCAGAAGACTGGCTCACCGACTACACCACGGCCATTGGCATCACCGGTGCCAATCGTCGTCTCGCCGTGCGCTACGCACCGCTCATGCTCCAAGGGTCGGCCCGCACGTGGTTGAACAGCCTGCCGATGGGCAACATCAACACGTGGGTGGACTTCGAGGAAGCCTTCGTCCGCAACTTCACGGGGACCTACAAGCGACTCGGCCGCCCTAGCCAGCTCGCCATGTGCGTGCAAGGGCCTACGGAGACCGACCGCGAGTATCTCGCACGCTGGACCGAGCTCCGGAACAGCTGCGAGGGCGTCCATGAAGTCCAGGTGATCCAGTACTTCGTCAGCGGGTGCCGAGACGGCACCCTCCTCAATCACAAGCTCTTACACTCCGAGCCGGCCACCATGGCCGCACTCATGGTGACGGCGGACAAGTACGCCAACGCCGACTCCGCCATGAAGATCTAGGTGGCGCTGGATGAAGCCGGCAAGGCGAAGCCGGTTCCCCTTCCGAAGCCGGGCGGCGAAAGCAGCCGACAGCAGCATCACCAGAACAACAAGCACAAGGCCGACCAGCCGGCGCCGCGTCACGACAACCGGCTCGTCACGGCCACCGAGCCCGCGGCAGACCCGGCGGTGAAGCGCCGGCAAACCGGCAAGACGGCATGGCAACCCACCATGAGCTTCGAGCAGATGCTCGACGCCCCCTGCAAGCACCACAGCGGCGCAAGACCCTCCACGCACACGCTTCGGCAGTGCGCCATCACCAAGCGCATCATGAGGGGCGATGTCCCGCCTCCTCCGGCTCTGGCTCCAGGCGCGGGACAACCGCCTCCGCCTCCACCGCCGCCTCCGGCTAGCGGCGCGATGCGCGAGGACGCCTACCCGGACCAGAGCGCGGCCTACGTCGTCTTCACCAGCCTCGGCAATGACAAGAGCAGTGAGCGCCTCCTTCGGCAGGAGGTGAACACCGTCGTCCCGGCCAAACCGGAGTTCATGCATTGGTCAGATCGCCCGATCACCTGGACCCGGGAGGATCACCCGGCAGTCATGCCGAGCCCGGGTGGTTACGCCCTCGTCCTCAACCCCACCATCGTCGCGCGACGCACATGCAAGTTCTCCCGAGTCCTCATCGACGGCGGCAGCAGCATCAACATCCTCTATCGTGACACGATGACCAAGCTCGGCCTCAAGGCCGAGGACCTGGAGCCAACCCGAACGATCTTCCACGGCATCGTACCCGGCCTCTCCTGCTCTCCCATTGGTCGGGTCCTGCTAGATGTCCTGTTCGGTGACAGCGGCCACTTCCGGCGTGAACCGATCTGGTTCGAGGTGGTGGACCTGTCCAGCGCGTATCACGCGTTGCTGGGCCGGCCCGCGCTCGCCAAGTTCATGGCGGTTCCCCACTACGCGTATCTGAAGATGAAGATGCCGGGTCCCAAGGGCCTCATCACCGTCGCCGGCGATTACCGCAAGTCCCTGGAGTGCGCCCGAGACGGCTCCGAGTTGGCCGAGTCGCTGGTCATTGCCGAGAAGCGGCGCCAGCTCGACCGGATCGTCGCCCTGGCAGGCGAGGCCTCCACCGCATCAATCCCGACCCCGGACCCGACCGACGAGGCCGCCTTCATGCCCTCCAAGGAGACCAAGAAAGTGAAGCTCAACCCAGAAGACCCCAGCTGCAGCAAGTACGTTGTCGTAGGCGCCCACCTCGACAGCAAATAGGAAGGCGAGCTCGTCGACTTCCTCCATGAGAATCGGGATATCTTCGCATGGACCCCCAAGGACATGCCGGGTATCCTGAGGAAGTACGCCGAGCAAAAACTTCACGTCCGCAAGGACGCCAAGCCTGTCCGTCAACACCTACGACGATTTTCCGAAGAGAAGAGAAGAACCATTGGTGAAGAGGTCGCCAAGGCAGACTAAGGCATAGCCTAGTGGTGGGGAGGGGTTGATGCCTTTCCACCCACCCAGGTTCAAGGCATGGTACTTGCAATTTGGGTTTGTTGCACCAATTATACTGTAGGGGGTTCCCTTACAGTCTTTCTATCAAAAAAAGAGGTCGCCAAGCTTTTGGCGGCCGGCTTCATAATGGAAGTATTTCACCCCGAGTGGCTAGCCAACCCAGTCCTCGTCCTGAAGAAGAACAAGACCTGGCGCATGTGTATCGACTACACCAGCCTCAATAAGGCCTGTCCCAAGGATCCGTTCGCCCTCCCGCGGATCGACCAAGTCATCGACTCGACCACCGGGTGTGAGCTCCTGTCCTTCCTGGACGCTTACTCCGGCTACCACCAGATCAAGCTGGACCCGGCCGACGCCCTGAAGACGTCCTTCATCACGCCCTTTGGGGCGTATTGCTACATCACCATGTCGTTCGGCTTGAAGAACGCCGGCACCACCTTCCAGCGCTGCATGCAGAAATGTCTGCTGCTGCAACTCGGCCGCAATATCCACGTATACGTGGACGACATCGTGGTGAAGACCAAGCAGCACCTCACATTCCTCGACGATTTGAAGGAAACCTTCGCCAACCTCCGCGAATACAAGGTCAAGCTTAACCCGGAAAAATGCGTCTTCGGCGTCCCGGCCGGAAAGCTACTCGGCTTCCTCATCTCGAAACGCGGCATTGAGGCGAACCCGGAGAAGATCAAGGCCATCAAGCGCATGCACAAGCCGGCTCGGCTGCGCAATGTCCAGAAGTTCACCGGATGCTTGGCCTCGGTCAGCCGGTTTCTAAGCCGGCTGGGCGAGAGGGCGCTACCCCTGTACCAGCTGATGAAGAAGACGAGCCTGTTCGAATGGAACGACAAGGCAGATGAGGCCTTCCAAGACCTCAAGCGCATGCTCTCCACCACGCCAGTCCTGGCCGCGCCGACCGACAAGGAGCCGCTGTTGCTCTACATAGCCGCAACCTCGCGGGCGGTCAACACGGTGCTGGTGGCCGAGCGACCAGAGAAGGGCAAGATCCAAGCCGTCCAGCGCCCAGTCTACTACCTGAGCGAGGTGCTCTCCATCTCCAAGCAGAACTACCCGCACTACCAGAAGATGTGTTACGGCGTGTACTTCACCGCCAAGAAGCTGAAGCAGTATTTCCAAGAGCACGTCGTCACTGTGGTCAGGACGGTGCCTATCGGAGAAATCATCGGGTGCCGGGATGCCTCTGGCCGGGTTGCCAAATGGGCGATCCAGCTAGCCGGCCACACCATCCTCTACGAGCCCCGCACCGCGATCAAGTCTCAAGCCCTGGCCGACTTCCTCGTCGACTGGACCGAAACCCAGTACTTGCCGCCGCCTCCCGACTCGACGCATTGGCGCATGCACTTTGACGGGTCCAAGATGCGACTCGGTTTGGGGGCCGGCATCGTACTTTCGTCCCCGAAGGGCGACTGGCTCCGCTACGCGCTCCAGATCCACTTCGCCGCCTCCAACAACGTCGCCGAGTACGAAGCCCTTGTGCACGGCCTCCGGCTAGCCAAGGAACTCGGCATCCGGCGCATCCTGTGCTACGGCAACTCGGACCTGGTGGTGCCGCAATGCTCCGGCGAATGGGACGCCCGTGACTCCAACATGGCAAGCTACCGCTTCCTCGTCCAGAAGCTGTCCGGATCCTTCGAGGGCTGCGAGTTCCTCCACCTCCCGCGCGCGGAGAACGAAGCAGCCAACACGCTCGCCAAGATCGCCTAGTCACGACAAGCCATCCCGTCCGACGTCTCCCTCGAGCACCTGTGCAAGCCGTCCGTCAAGCCATCGCCGGACTCCGAGTGCATCCATGTTCCAGACGACCCGGCCGCACCTTAACCCGGCCCGGGGACTGCTGAACCCGGCCCGGGGGCTGCTCAGCTCGACCCGGCCACCATCGTCCCGGACCCGGCCGTCGCCATCCCCGACCCGGGGGCTGCTCAACCCGGCTCGGGGGCTGCCGACTCGGAACCCACCCTGGTGGCCGTCTTCGCCGTGGTTACGGCTCCATCTTGGGCCCTCTCAATATCAGAATTTTTGGAGAACGGGGTTCTCCCCATGGACGAGACCGAAGCTCGGCAAGTGCAGCGCCGGGCGTCCGCCTACAACATCATCAACAACGAGCTCGTCAAGCGCAGCTCCACCAGCGTGTTCCAGCGTTGCGTCGAGCAGGAGCGGGGCATCGACATTCTCCTCGACATACATTAGGGCGAGTGTGGGCACCACGCCGCATCACGATCCCTGGTGGCCAAGGCGTTCCGCCACGGCTTCTACTGGCCCACGGCCCTCCAAGACGCCGAGTCGCTCGTCCTCAAGTGTGAGGGATGCCAGCGCTTCAGCAAACGCAGCCACCAGCCGGCGTCAGCACTCCGCACCATACCGATCGCCTGGCCCTTCGCGGTCTGGGGACTCGACATGGTGGGACCCTTCAAAACCGCCCGAGGCGGCATGACGCACTTGCTGGTGGCAGTGGACAAATTCACCAAGTGGATCGAGGCAAGACCAATCAAGAAACTGGACGGGCCAACAGCCGTCCGGTTCATCAAGGACATAGCGGTGCGCTACGGCATGCCGAACAGCATCATCACCGACAACGGCACCAACTTCGCCAAGGGCGCGCTCGAGCAATACTGCTCCGTCTCCGGCATCCGCCTCGACCTGGCCTCCGTTGCGCATCCGCAGTCCAACGGGCAGGTCGAGCGGGCCAATGGACTCATCCTGTCCGGCGTCAAGCCGCGACTCGTCGAGCCGCTCATCCGCTCACCCGGCAGCTGGCTTGACGAGTTGCCAGCCGTTCTCTGGAGTCTACGCACCACGCCGAATCGGTCGACCGGGTTCACCCCGTTCTTCCTCGTCTACGGAGCCGAAGCCGTCATCCCGACCGACGTCGAGTTCGACTCGCCGCGCGTCGCGATGTACACCGAAGCCGAAGCCAGAGAAGCCCGCGAAGATGGCGTCGACCTGCTCGAAGAAGCACGCCTCCTGGCGCTCAGTCGCTCGGCCATCTACCAGCAAGGCCTGAGGCACTACCACAGCAAGAAGATCAAGCCCCTCGCGTTCCGCGAGGGCGACCTCGTCCTCCGACTCGTCCAAGAGCAGGCAGGCCAGCACAAGCTGTCCCCTCCATGGGAGGGCCCATTCATCGTGAGCAGGGCCTTGCGCGACCGCAACGCCTACTACCTCATCGACGCACGCAAGTCGAGGAAGCGCAAGAAGGACACCGCCGGTGAAGAAACGACCCGGCCGTGGAACGCGGAACTCCTCCGCCCGTTTTACAGTTAGCTGCACGAGCGTATGTATCATCGCCTTTTGTAAACGCATGAAACTATGGGGTCCCCGAACGAGACTCGGGGGCTGCCTTTTGTCGACCAATTTACTGTGTCCCTATTTTCTTGCATCACTATACCACTGAACCCGGCCACCGGTCCGACTCGCTCGACCCGGGGGCTCGGGGGCTGGCCGGCTCGGTCGCTACCCCGCCGCCTTACTTGGTGATTCCTGATAAAGTTAGGATGCCGCGGTCCCCCACTTCGCCCTAAAGCCACAGATCCAGCTTTGGCTGTCGGCTGGCAAGCACAACGGGCCAAAGCTCCTTTACGCTTCATACACTAAGCCAAAGGTCGCCGGGTCGATCAACCCGGTCCGCCATTCATCAAATGAACAGCCGCACGACCGGCTGCTCGCCAACCGGCTTCGCCAGATTGCGGCCAGCCGGCCCAGTGGGTGTTTCGCTCGCGCTCAACGTTTCGAGGGACCCAAGTCCTGCGCGCTCCTCTCAAAGAACCGAACTCCTTGTCACGGACCGGAGCCTCGGCCGTCTGACTCGCGGGGGGGGGGGAGGTTTGAGAAAGGAAAAGCGCATGAAATCGGTCCAAAAAACGGAAGGCAAAAAAGCAAAAGCACCCACGACATCTGCAAGTATTTAAGAAAAGGCCCATGGCCCGAGTTCATTACACCCTAAAACCCCCAGTGGGTGGGTGGACCTGCTATTTAACAAGTTTATACAAAGTGTCTCAGGCATCTCCAGCGCCGCGTCGCGACATCGACGGCTCTCCCCTCGCGGCCTCCGGGTCCAGCGAGGTGCCGGTGCCCTCCTCAGCATCCGCGTCGCGGTAGACGCCCGTCTCCTCCGAGCTCCCCTCCGGATCGTGGAGGAGCAAGCCGTAGTCGTCGCCGTCCATGACCCCGCCGTCTTCCATCCGCTCCGGATGGAACTCGTCGTGGAAGGCGAACTCGGCGATGTAGCTGGCCCGGGAGGCGATCCGGTCGGCTTGCTCCTGCAAGAGCTGCTCCGAACCGGCCCGCTGGCCCATCAACGCGTCCAGCTGCAGGTCCGGATGCCAGGACAGCGCGAACCGGAGCGCCATCTCAGCACCGGCACGAGCGGCGGAGACGCGCCACTCGCCAAGCCGGTCCGGCCCCATCTCCAACCAACGCGCCAGGCGCGAGAAGCTGCTCGGTTGGACGGAGTCCGGCCATAGGGCCGCCGTCATTGCGGTGCCGGCCTGGGACAGCCGCCCCAACTGCGTTCCCAGAACCTGCAGGCGGGCCTCAGCGGCAGCGAAGATCTCCGGAAAGGTCCAGGCCACCCACGGATCCGTCCCGGAGCCAACGACGCCGGTCGGGTCACGCTGATAGCGGACGGCTTCCTCCGCCAGCCGCTGCGTCTCTGGGAAGGCCCCTGCCGCAAAGGAAGAAGCGAGTTAGAAGAAGAACAACAAGGAAGAAATGCCGAATCCCGACCCGGCAAACGACAAGAAAAAAGCACTAACTGGAGAAGGACTCTTCCAGGTGCTACGCCTCAAGCAACGTACCATGCCGCTCCCGCTCGATGGCGTGGTCGCGCTCCTCGAGCGCCTTCTCCAGATCGGCCGCCTTGGCAAGGGCCGCCTTCAGCTCAGCGTCCTTGTCTTCGGCCGCCTTCTCGGCCTCCTCGCGGCGACGGGCCTCGTCCTGACGGCCCCCCTCAGCCGTGGTGACCTGCCCCCGCAGGCGATCCACCTCGGCCTGGAGCCGGTCCTTGTCGTCGGCCAGCTGGCCGCGCTGCTGGTTCGCCTCCACCAGGGCGTGCTGCGCCTCTGCCACCTTGGCGGCTTCCGCCTTAAGGAGCTCCACCTCGGCCTCGAGGCGGCTCTTGTGACCCGCCAGTTGCTCATGCAGCCGGTTGGCCTCGTCGAGAGACCGCCGAGCCGCGGCCGCCTCGACGCCAAGACGGCCGGTGTCGGCAACGAGCCGGTCGTAGTGATGACCGGCCCGGAGCAGACGAGTCCGCCAGGACAGCACCTCGGCTGCGAAAAAAGGACTCAGCAGAAGAAAAAAGCAAGACAGAAGATTTGGCCCAACTGTTACACAGTTGGCCCGAATCTCGGGGGCTACACCCAGTGGGTGCGGTAGCGCGCCCCCACTAGAACTGAGCACAAGGATACCTACGGCGACGCGGAGCTCCTCCTCCTTGGCGGCAAGCCGCTCCACGAGCTCCCGGTGCTTGCCCAGGAGACGATTGTAGGCGGCGACCCGGAAGGCGTCGAGATGCTGAAGAAAGCAGAAATCAGAATAAGGCCAACACTCTAAAGATTCGACCCAACTACTACGTAGTTGGCCCGAACCTCGGGGGCTACACACAGTGGGTGCGCTGGCGCGCCCCCACAAAGAAGAAAATTGCAAGAAGACTTACCAGGACGACGCGCTCCAGGTCGCGCGTCCACTCCACCTCGGCCTGGGCGAAGGCCTCGAGCCGTTCCGTCCGGCCTCGCAGGCAGCGACTAACGGCGTCCAGCGCCGCCTCCTCCTGGGGCTGAGGCCCGAAGACAACGGTGCCCCCGCTCCGCGCCGGCTGCGGCACGGCAGCTCGGCGCTCTCCCTGCCGGGGCACCAAGGTGTGCTCCTCACTGGCCGCTCGCGACGCGGCCAGCACCTCCTCCGGGACGCCCTGCGTCGCCGTCTCCGGCCCAGCTGCTGGGGTGACCTCCGGCACCGCCGCCCGCGGTGCCTCCTCCAAAACCGGCGGCGCCTCCGCCGCTGCCGCCCGCTGCGTCTCTTCCAAAACGACGCCGCCTCCACCACCATCAGTCCCCGCTCGCTCGGCCACGTCGGCCCGCGGCGGGGTGTCATCCTGCACCTCCACGACCCCCCGGTCGGGGATCACCACCTCAGCCCGGCCTCCACGGCCGCGCTCCCTCACTGACGACGGCTCAAAGACCGTCGCCGCCACCACCGTGCCCTCCGGCATCTCGCGCTAGACCGGCTCCGCGCCGGGTCGCGCCCATGCCGCCGCTGCGTCGGTCCAAGCCCGGACCGACGCCGCCTCGAGCTCCGCCTCGGCCCGGTTCCTGTCCCGCCAGGCCAAGGCTTCGGCGTCATTTGGATCCAGGCCGAGGTCCGAGTAGGCCCGTCCCTCCGTCTCGGCCTGGTCGGCATGGTCGGACCTGCTCCTGCGGAACGCGGCCCCTTCGGCGGTCGGGGCTTCCGCCGCCGCCCTCGCCAGCGCGATTGGCGACCTAGAGAAGAAGACAGAATGAGCAGAAAAGAAACAAGACTAGCTCAAGAAAAAAAACCTGAGCGCAAACAAGAGATGAAGCTTACCCTGCCAAGACCGGGATCGGGGTTGGCCTCCCGTGCCCGCCGCCCGGTCCCGTCACGCGCGTGGCCTGTCAGGCCCGTCCGGCTTCCGGGCACCACGTGGCACCCGCGCAAAGCCCGAGGGATTGCCCAAGATTCGGCGGACTTCTCGGTCCCCGCCATGACTGAGATGCCGCGATCCGATTTTCGAGAAAACCGGCACACAGTGGGTGTTGCCGGACCTGGCGCTCGGAGAATCCACCTTGCTTAAGGGGGAAACTGCGAAGGCCCACTCATCCGAAGACGGCGGACCTTCACAGCTTCGGGGACTACTATCGGGGGGATGGACCCCGGGCAGGCAATGGAACCCGGATCCTCTTCAAAAACAACGGGGCTGGCACGGCCCCTCAATACCGGCGCGCGCTTGGCCGGGTCGCTCAACCCGGCCAAGCCCCCCAAGCCGGCCAGACTAGCCGACCCAGCAAGACACGTCGACTCGGCCTCAACAACTGGCGCAAGACAACCGAACCCGACACGGCCAAGGCCTCCTCACCAAGCCAGCGCCACCCATGGCGTGCCACGCAATCCAGCCGCGGGTCAACTCCCGTCCCATCCTGGCCGTATGACGGGGACAAGACTTCAATCAACGATGACCGAGGCAACAGTGCCCCGCCCATGCCTCTGGTCAGCAGGAACGTGGCAACAGTGCCCCTCACCTACCCGCTGACCAGGGCCGGCGTGGCAACAGTGCCCCCACCCTCACCGCTGACGACAGCAAGCGGCAACCTGACGGAGAGCACTGTACGCGGCTCGACTCGGCCACGCCCTGACGATCGACAAGACGGCGCACAGTCCCCCTAGGCTGGCGGGGCCCGCACCTAGGGGAACCCGGCGAACCCCAAGCCCTCAGCGGGGCCCAGCCCGGGTCCCCGGACACCGACTACACGGACCCACCGACTTATAACATTACCATTGTACCCCCGAGGGGTTGGACTATAAAACCCCCGGGAGCCCACGATCATTCGGGGGCGAAGCAGGAGGACTAGCCACGAAACAGCAACACCGGAGAGAAGGAGCAGCCCAAGCCTTGGCCAGCTTCCTTCCTCCTTCATACAGCTCCAGGAGCAACATTGTACTATCGATCATCCAACTACACTCGACAGGACTAGGGGTATTATCTCTCCGAAGAGCCCCGAACCTGGGTATGTCCGGTGTCCCGCGCCCGCTCATGCCAACCTCGCCTCTGGAGCCCACCAGCGCCCTCGAGCCTCCTCCTCTCTTTAGCCATCCCTTGGCATCTGCCGTGCGCCCACCACGACAATCACCATCATCATCACCATCCTCATCTCTTTTATGCGGTCCAGTCTCCCGCACCCCGCTGTAATCCCTACTTGAACATGGTGCTTTATGCCACAGATTATGATCCAATGATGTGTTGCCATCCTATGATGTTTTGAGTAGATATCCTTTGTCTTTGGGTTGATTGATGATCTAGATTGGTATGAGTTGTATGTTTTATTTTGGTGCTGTCCTATTGTGCCCTCCATGTCGCGCAAGCATGAGGGATTCCCGCTGTAGGGTGTTGCAATACGTCCATGATTCGCTTATAGTGGGTTGCTTGAGTGACAGAAGCATAAACCCGAGTAAGGGGGTTGTTGCGTATGGGATAAAGGGGACTTGATGCTTTAATGCTATGGTTGGGTTTTACCTTAATGATCTTTAATAGTTGCGTATGCTTGCTAGAGTTCCAATCATAACTGCATATGATCCAAGAAGAGAAAGTATGTTAGCATATGCCTCTCCCTCATATGAAATTGCAATGATGATTACCGGTCTTGTTAACAATTGCCTAAGACAATTCCGCACACCGATCCATCATTATTCCACACTCGCTATTTATAATATTTAGTAATATATTCTAACTTTATGATAACAGCAACTACTTTTATATTTTATCTCTCCGATACCATGCAAAGTTATCCTCTTCATACCCACAATGTAGTTTTATTTCTCGTTTCTAGTTGGAAGCAAACGTTCGGTGTATGTACAGTCGTATCAGTGGCAGATAGGACTTGAGAGAATATTGATCTTACCTTTAGCTCCTTGTGGGTTCGACACTCCATACTTATCACTTCCAACATTGGGAATTGCTATGATGATTCCCTGCACTTGGGGATTATCAAGCTCTTTTCTGGCGCCGTTGCCGGGGAGCAATAGCGTGGGGTTGATATTCTCGTGTGTGCTTGTTTGCTTTCTTCACTAAGTATATTTTGTTTTTCCTTTTTGTTTCTGTTTAGTTGTGGGTGAAACATTACAAAAAAAATTAAGAATGAAAATACAAAAAAAATTACTTGCCTCTCATGCCTAAAAAGTTTTTCAATAAGAGAAGTGATTGGAAGACTATGCATTGAAGAAATGAGGGTCGACCTTGAGCACTTGTGTTGATACTCATGGAAACAATGTAAAAATTTTCATAGAAGCTTATCTGAAAATAATTATCTCCTTGTATATATCTATTGTATTATAAAAATAATGTGCCAAGCTTTGGTTTTAGGATGATTAGATTGCTTGTTTACTATGTACAGTACAAAACAGAAACTTTGGCTATAGTGCGTGATTTTACATTTTTTACTGAAAAGTAAAATGGGTCTGAAACTTTTTGCACATTACTTCTGTAGAAGTTTTTTAAATTTTCATATGTTTTTATATTTTTTTGGAGTTACAGAAGTTTACTAAACTTCCATATTACTACAGACTGTCCTGTTTTTGACAGATTCTGTTTTCTATGAGTTGTTCGCTTATTTTGATGAATCTATGGGTAGTATCGGGGGGTATGAACCATGGTGAAGTTGGAATACAGTAGATATAGTTCTAATATGAAATTGAAATAAGTTTGCAACAGTACCTAAAGGTAGTGATTTGCTTTATTACACTAACGGATCTCACAAAGTTTTTGTTAAAATTTTGTGTGGATGAAGTGTTCGAAGATCGAGGAGCTATCAATATGAGAAGAATAAAGAGAGGCAGGGGCTCAATCTTAGGGATGCCCAAGGCACTCCAAGTAAATATTTCAAGGATACTCAAGCATCTAAGCTTGGGGCCCTGGTTGGCATCCCATCCTTCTTCAACAATTATCGGTATACCTCGGTTTTTGTTTTTTCACATAATTTGTGTCCTTTGTGTTTTTGTTTTTCCTTTAAGAACCATGCTAGTATGAGATAGCCCTTTATTTATTTATATAATACTTCATGTGCTTCACTTATATCTTTTAAGTATGATCTTATAGAATTGCTCTTTGTGCTTCACTTAAATCTTTTGAGTATGGTTTTATAGAATGCTTCGTGTGCTTCACTTATATATTTTGAGCTTGGATATTGGTTAGTCTATATTAATTGTAGAATTCTCCATGAACTTCACTTATATCTTTTGGAGTATGAATAATACTATCATCTAAAGTGGATTTAGAAGAAGTTTGCTCCCACTATTCCGAATGAGGAGAATGTTGCTTATGTGGAGAGTAGTAAAATTTCTATGCTCATAGATCATGAAAAGAATGCTTTATGTGATGGTTATATTGTTGAACTCATTTATGATGCTACTGAAAATTATTATGAGGGAGGAATACATGTTTGTAGGAGTTGCAATAATATCAAGTTTCCTCCCTATATGCTTAAAGTTTTGAAGTTATACTTGTTTTTCCTTCCTATGCTAGTTGAGTATTGTTCCTATAAATTATGTGCTCACAATCCCTAGGCATAGGAAGTGGGTTAGATTTAAAAGTTCTAGTCATACTCTTCATGATGCTCTCTTTATGTTTCAAGTCTTATCTTTTATGTGAGCATCATTGAAATCATCATGCCTAGCTAAAAGGCATTAAAGAAAAGCGCTTGTTGGGAGACAACCCAATATTTACCCTTACTGTTTTTGTGTGTTTAAATTATTAAGCTACTGTAGTAATCATGTTTTGTAGCTTTTGTTTCAATAAAGTGCCAAGTAAGACCTTTGGAAGACTTGGGTGAAAGTTAATGTGATCTTGCTAAAAAAACAGAAACTTTGCGCTCACGAGATTAGCTGTCATTTTTACAGAAGAGTGTGATTGAGTTGATTCTTTTTTCAGGATATTAATAGACAAATTCCTCACGTACAAAAATTTATTTCAGAATTTTTGGAGTAGCACAAGTATGGTTGCTGTTCAGATCATTACAGTCTGTTCTGTTTCTGACAGATTCTGTTTTCATTGCATAGTCTGCCTGTTTTCTAGTTTCTATGGCTTATATTTCTCAATATAAATTGTAGAAATGATTTGGTACAGTAGGGATTGTGTGAGAACAATTATGAACCTTTTCTTTGACAGTACCAAAGTGAATGGTTTACTCTTTATCATACTAACCTATCTCAGGAAGTTCCGTTAAGTTTTGTGTGATTGAAGTTTTAAGCTTTGGGTGAGATATCGATATGAGGAGAATAAGGAGTGGAAAGACCCTAAGCTTGGGGATGCCCAAGGCACCCCAAGGTAATATTCAAGGAAGACTCAAGCACCTAAGCTTGGGGATGCCCCAGAAGGCATCCCCTCTTTCGTCTTCAAAACTATCGGTATACCTTACTCGGAGCTATATTTTTATTCGTCACATGATATGTGTTTTGCTTGGAGAGTATTTTTACTTGCTGTTTGAATGAAATCATTGGATCTGAAATCTTGAATGAAAAAGAATCCTCCCACGTCTATTTAATTATTTGACTACTCAGTATTCTTCACTTATATCTTTTTGGAGTAGTTTGTCATTTACTCACGTGCTTCACATATATCCTATGAGTAAATGGTTGAATGAATTGAATATCATAAATCTGAATTTATATACGTTTCATTTGCTTACAACATGGGGAGTAATGACTTCACACATAATAAGTATAGGTAGTAAACTTAGTGGAAGTTAGCAAACACAGAATTGGTCACTTGAACAATTCATGAAAGAATATTGAAGGAAGAGAGATTTCACATATAAATATACTATCTTGGACATCTTTTGTAATTGTGAGCACTCATTAAAATATGACATGCTAAAAAGTTGATGTTGGACAAGGAAGACAACTTAATGGGTTATGTTTTCCTATATTCGAAACATTATATTGTCTTGGATCATCCAACATGTTCAGCTTGCCTTTCGCTCTCATGCTAGCCAAATTCTCTGCACCAAGTAGAAATACTACTTGTGCCTCCAAATGTCCCTTAAACCAGTTTTGCCATGAGAGTCCATCATACCTACCTATAGATTGAGTAAGATCCTTCAAGTAAGTTGTCATCGGTGCATGCAATAAAAATTGCTCTCTAAATATGTATGATCTATTAGTGCGAAGAAAATAAGCTTTATACAAACTTGTGATAGGGAAGTAATAAAAGCGACTGACTGCATAATAAAGGTTTTTATCACAAGCGGCAATATAAAGTGACGTTCTTTTGCATCAAGATTTTGTGCATCCAACCATAAAAGCGCATGACAACCTCTGCTTCCCTCTGCGAAGGGCCTATCTTTTACTTTTATCTTCTACCCTTATACAAGAGTCATGGTGATCATCACCTTTCCTTTTTACACTTTTTCCTTTGGCAAGCACTTTGCGTTGGAGCGATCCGGATATATATATATATATATATATATATATATATATATATATATCCACTTGGATGAAGGTTTTCATAAATTATTATTGTTGACATTACCCTTGAGGTAAAAGGTTGGGAGGCGAAACTATAAGCCCCTATCTTTCTCTGTGCGATTAAAACTTTGAACCCATAAATATCACGTGAGTGTTAGCAATTGTGAAAGATTAAATGGTAGTTGAGTATGTGGAGTTTGCTGAATCAAAGCTCTTACATAGACCCTTCCCGAGAATAAGATGAATTGCAATTGCTTGATGACTAAGAGCATGGTTTCTTAGTTTTCAAGAAAGTTTATGATCTATACTTTAACATGTGAATAGCTTGTTACTTGATCATGAGAAGTTTTATGAGTTGATCTACTGTTATGATATATAATGATGCTCGAAAAAGTGATTGGAACTATCATTGATCAAACTCATGCAACATTCACACTTCATAAATTATTTCTTTTATCATTTACCTACTCGAGGACGAGCAGGAATTAAGCTTGGAGATGCTGATACATCTCCAACGTATCTATAATTTATGAAGTATTCATGCTATTATATTATCCATCTTAGATGTTTAATGGGCCTTTATATGTTGTTTTATATGATTTTTGGGACTAACCTATTAACCTAGAGCCCAGTGCAAGTTTCTGTTTTTCCTTGTTTTTGAGTATCACAGAAAAGGAAAATCAAACGGAGTCCAATTGACCTGAAAATTCATGGAGATTGTTTTTGGACCAGAAGAAGCCCACAGAGTACCGGAGATGGACCAGGGGAGTCCCGAGGCCACCACGAGGGTGGGGGGCGCGCCCCCCTATCTTGTGTCCCCAACACACCCAATACAATGGTAAATTGTATAGGTGCACTAGTTCGGCGAAGAGATGGTGATACAAGTGCAATATGGATGGTAGATATAGGTTTTTGTAATCTGAAAATATAAAAATAGCAAGGTAACTAATGATAAAAGTGAGTGAAAACGGTATTTCAATGCTAGGAAACAAGGCCTAGGGTTCATACTTTCACTAGTACAAGTTCTCTCAACAACAACAACATAATTGGATCATATAACTATCCCTCAACATGCAACATAGAGTCAACCGAAAGTCACTAATAGCGGAGAACGAACGAAGAGATTATGGTAGGGTACGAAACCACCTCAAAGTTATTCTTTCTGATCGATATATTCAAGAGTTCGTAGTAAAATATCACGAAGCAATTCTTTCCGTTCAATCTATCATAGAGTTCATACTAGAATAACACCTTAAGATACAAATCAACAAAAACCCTAATGTCACCTAGATACCCCAATGTCACCTCAAGTATCCACGAGTATGATTATACGATATGCATCCCACAATCTCAGATTCATCTATTCAACCAACACAAAGAACTTCAAAGAGTGCCCCAAAGTTTCTACCGAGAGTCATGACGAAAACGTGTGCCAACCCCTATGCATAAGTTCACGAGGTCACGGAACGCGCAAGTTGATCACCAAAACATACATCAAGTGGATCACGTGATATCCCATTGTCACCGCAGATAAGCACGTGCAAGACATACATCAAGTGTTCTCAAATCCTTAAAGACTCAATCTGATAAGATAGCTTCAAAGGGAAAACTCAATTCATCACAAGAAAGTAGAGGGGGAGAAACATCATAAGATCCAACTATAATATCAAAGCTCGCGATACATCAAGATCGTTCCAAATCAAGAACACGAGAGAGAGAGAGGTCAAACACATAGCTACTGGTACATACCCTCAGCCCCGAGGGTGAACTACTCCCTCCTCGTCATGGAGAGCGCCGGGATGATGAAGATGGCCACCGGCGAGGGATCCCCCCCTCCGGCAGTGTCCGGAACGAGTCTAGATTGGTTTTCGGTGGCTACGGAGGCTTGCGGCAGCGGAACTCCCGATCTAGGTTTCTTTCTGGAAGTTTGGGGTTATATAAGAGGTGTTGGAGTCGGGAACAAGTCAGGGGGTCCCCGAGGCGGCCACGAGGTAGGGGGCGCGCCCCCGACCCTCGTGGCGGCCTCAGAACTCTTCTGGCCCACCTCTGGTACTCCGTGGGCTTCTTCTGGTCCAAAAATGATCTCCGTGAAATTTCAGGTCAATTGGACTCCGTTTGGTTTTCCTTTTCTGCGATACTCAAAAACAAGGAAAAAACAGAAACTGGCACTGGGCTCTAGGTTAATAGGTTAGTCCCAAAAATCATATAAAATAGCATATAAATGCATATAAAACATCCAAGGTTGATAATATAATAGCATGGAACAATAAAAAATTATAGATACGTTGGAGACGTATCAAGCACCCCCAAGCTTAATTCCTGCTCGTCCTCGAGTAGGTAAATGATAAAAACAGAATTTTTGATGTGGAATGCTACCTAACATATTTATCCATGTAATTCTCTTTATTGTGGCAAGAATATTGGCATACTAACCAAGAAATTATGTCTTATCAAAATATCATAGCCAAAGAAAGCTCATCCCTACAAAATCATATAGTTTGGCCATGCTTCATTTTCGTCACACAAAATGCTCTCATCATGCACAACCCGGATGACAAGCCAAGCAATTGTTTCATACTTTAGTAATCTCAAACTTTTTTCAACTTTCATGCAATACATGAGCGTGAGCCATGGACATAGCACTATGGGTGGAATAGAATATAATGATGGGGGTTGTGTGGAGAAGACAAAAAAGGAGAAAGTCTCACATTGACGCGGCTAATCAACGGGCTAGGGAGATGCCCATCAATTGATGTCAATGCTAGGAGTAGGGATTGCGATGCAACGGATGCACTAGAGCTATAAATGTATGAAAGCTCAACAAAAGAAACTAAGTGGGTGTGCATCCAACTTGCTTGCTCACGAAGACCTAGGGCATTTGAGGAAGCCCATTGTTGGAATATACAAGCCAAGTTCTATAATGAAAAAAATTCCCACTAGTATATGGAAGTGACAAAATAAGAGACTCTCTATCATAAAGATCATGGTGCTACTTTGAAGCACAAGTGTGGAAAAAAAAGGATAGTAGCATTGTCCCTTTTATTTCTTCTTTTTTTATTTGGCCTTTTTTGGCCTTTCTTCTTTTTTTTTCTTTTTTTTCGGGACAATGCTCTATTAATGATGATCATCACACTTCTATTTATTTACAACTCAATGATTACAACTCGATACTAGAACAAAGTATTACTCTATATGAATGCCTCCGGTAGTGTAACGGGATGGGCAATGAATCAAGAGTGACATGTATGAAATTATGCATGGTGGCTTTGCCACAAATATGATGTCAACTACATGATCATGCATGGCAATATGACAATGATGAAGCGTGTCATAATAAACGTAACGGTGGAAAGTTGCATGGCAATATATCTTGGAATGCTATGGAAATGCTATCATAGGTAGGTATGGTGGCTGTTTTTAGGAAGATATAAGGAGGTTTATGTGTGACAGAGCGTATCATATCACGGGGTTTGGATGCACCGGAGAAGTTTGCACCAACTCTCAAGGTGAGAAAGGGCAATGCACGGTACCGAAGAGGCTAGCAATGATGGAAGGGTGAGAGTGCGTATAATCCATGGACTCAACATTAGTCATAAAGAACTCACATACTTATTGCAAAAATCTACAAGTCATCAAAAACCATGCGTTACGCGCATGCTCCTAGGGGGATAGATTGGTAGGAAAATACCATCGCTCGTCCCTGACCGCCACTCATAAGAAGGACAATCAAAGAAACACCTCATGCTTCAAATTTGTCACACAACGGTTACCATACGTGCATGCTACGGGACTTGCAAACCTCAACACAAGTATTTCTCAATTTCACAATTACTCAACTAGTATGACTCTAATATCACCATCTTCATATCTCAAAACAATCATCAAGTATCAAACTTCTCATAGTATTCAATGCACTCTATATGAGAGTTTTTATTATATCCCTCTTGGATGCCTATCATATTAGGACTAAATTCATAACCAAAGCAAACTACCATGCTGTTGTAAAGACTCTCAAAATAATATAAGCGAAGCACGAGAGTTCATCTATTTCTTCAAAATAAAACCACCACCATGCTCTAAGAAGATATAAGTGAAGCACTAGGGAAAATGACAAACTACTCCAAAAGATATAAGTGAAGATCAATGAGTAGTTGAATAATTATGTAACTATGTGAAGACTCTCTAACATTTAATAATTTCAGATCTTGGTATTTTATTCAAACAGCAAGCAAAACAAAAGAAAATAAAATGGCACTCCAAGCAAAACACATATCATGTGGTGAATAAAAATATAGCTCCAAGTAAAGTTACCGATGAACAAAGACGAAAGAGGGGATGTCATCCGGGGCATCCCCAAGCTTAGGCTCTTGGTTTTCCTTGAATATTACCTCGGGGTGCCTTGGGCATCCCCAAGCTTAGGCTCTTGCCACTCCTTATTCCATAGTCCATCGAATCTTTACCCAAAACTTGAAAAATTCACAACACAAAACTTAACAGAAAACTCGTAAGCTCCGTTAGTATAAGAAAATAAATCACCACTTAGGTACTGTTGTGAACTCATTCTAAATTCATATTGGTGTAATATCTACTGTATTCCAACTTCTATATGGTTCATACCCTCCGATACTACTCATAGATTCATCAAAATAAGCAAACGACACAATGAAAACAGAATCTGTCAAAAACAGAACAGTCTGTAGTAATCTGTAGGTTTCGAATACTTCTGTATCCCCAAAAATTCTGAAATGAATTGGTGGACGTGAGGAATTTGTCTATTAATCATCTGCAAAAATAATCAACCTAATCGCACTCCCCAGTAAAAAATGGCAGCAAATCTCGTGAGCGCTAAAGTTTCTGTTTTTTTACAGCAAGATCGCAAAGACTTCCCCCAAGTCTTCCCAAAGGTTCTACTTGGCACAAACACTAACTAAAAACATAAAACCACATCTAAACAGAATATAGATGAATTATTTATTACTAAACAGTAGCAAGAAGAAAATAACAAAAACAAACTTGGTTGCCTCCCAACAAGCGCTATCATTTAACGCCCCTAGCTAGGCATGATGATTTCAATGATGCTCACATAAAATATAAGAATTGAAACATAAATAGAGCATCATGAAACATATTACTAACACATTTAAGTCTAAACCACTTCCTATTCATAGGTATTTTGTGAGCAAACAACTTATGATAACAATAATCAACTAGCATAGGAAGGTAAAACAAGGATAACTTCAAGATTTTCAACACATAGAGAGGAAACTTGATATTATTGCAACTCCTACAACCATATATTCCTCCCTCATAATAATTACATGTAGGATCATAAGAAAATTCAACAATATAGCTATCACAAAACATATTCTTAACACGATCCACATGTATGCAAAGTTGACACTCTTCCAAAATAGTGGGATTAATATTAACTAAAGTCATGATCTCTCCAAACCCACTTTCATAATTATCACAATAAGATTCAACACCCTCCAAAATAGTGGGATCATTACTTCCTAAAGTTGACACTCTTCCAAACCCACTTTTATCAATATAATCATCATAAATAGGAGTCATGCTATCATCAAAATAAATTTTCTCATGAAAACTTGGGGGACAAAAAATATCATCTTCATCAAACATAGCATCCCCAAGCTTGTGGCTTTGCATATCATTAGCATCATGGATATTCAAAGAATTCATACTAACAACATTGCAATCATGCTCATCATACAAAGATTTAGTGCCAAACATTTTAATTCATTCTTCTTCTAGCATTTTGGCACAATTATCGGAATCCTTATTTTCATGAAAGATATTAAAAAGATGAAACATATGAGGTACCCTCAATTCCATTTTTTAGTTTTCTTTTATAGACTAAACTAGTGATAAAACAAGAAACAAAAAGATTCGATTGCAAGATCTAAAGATATACCTTCAAGCACTAACCTCCCCGGCAACGGCGCCAGAAAAGAGCTTGATGTCTACTACACAACCTTCTTCTTGTAGACGTTGTTAGGCCTCCAAGTGCAGAGGTTTGTAGGACAGTAGCAAATTTCCCTCAAGTGGATGACCTTAGGTTTATCAATCCGTGGGAGGCATAGGATGAAGATGGTCTCTCTCAAAAAACCCTGCGACCAAATAACAAAGAGTCTCTATTATTATTGTTGACATTACCCTTGAGGTAAAAGGTTGGGAGGCGAAACTATAAGCCCCTATCTTTCTTTGTGTCGGATTAAAACTTTGAACCCATAAATATCACGTGAGTGCTAGCAATTGTGAAAGATTAAATGGTAGTTGACTATGTGGAGTTTGCTGAACCAAAGCTCTTACATAGACCCTTCCCGAGAATAAGATGAATTGCAATTGTTTGATGACTAAGAGCATTGTTTGTTAGTTTTCAAGAAAGTTTATGATCTATACTTTAACATGTGAATAGCTTGTTACTTGATCATGAGAAGTTTTATGAGTTGATCTACTGTTATGATATATAATGATGCTCGAAAAAGTGATTGGAACTATCATTGATCAAACTCATGCAACATTCACACTTCATATATTATTTCTTTTATCATTTACCTACTCGAGGACGAGCAGGAATTAAGCTTGGAGATGCTGATACATCTCCAACATATCTATAATTTATGAAGTATTCATGCTATTATATTATCCATCTTAGATGTTTAATGGGCCTTTATATGTTGTTTTGTATGATTTTTGGGACTAACCTACTAACCTAGAGCGCAGTGCAAGTTTCTGTTTTTTCCTTGTTTTTGAGTATCACAGGAAAGGAATATCAAACGGAGTCCAATTGACCTGAAAATTCATGGAGATTGTTTTTGGACCAGAAGAAGCCCACAGAGTACCGGAGATAGACCAGGGGAGTCCCGAGGCCACCACGAGGGTGGGGGGGGGGTGCCCCCCTATCTTGTGGCCGGCTCAGGGACCCCTTGACTTGTTCCCGACTCCAACACCTCTTATTTATACCCAAACTTCCAAAAAGAAACCTAGATCGGAAGTTCCGCTGCCGCATGATGTATACTACACAACCTTCTGCTTGTAGACGTTGTTGGGCCTCCAAGTGCAGAGGTTTGTAGGACAGTAGCAAATTTCCCTCAAGTGGATGACCTAAGGTTTATCAATCCGTGGGAGGCGTAGGATGAAGATGGTCTCTCTCAAACAACCCTGCAACCAAATAACAAAGAGTCTCTTGTGTCCCCAACACACCCAATACAACGGTAAATTGTATAGGCGCACTAGTTCGGCGAAGAGATGGTGATACAAGTGCAATATGGATGGTAGATATAGGTTTTTGTAATCTGAAAATATAAAAACAGCAAGGTAACTAATGATAAACGTGAGCACAACGGTATTGCAATGCGTGGAAACAAGGCCTAGGGTTCATACTTTCACTAGTGCAAGTTCTCTCAACAATAATAACATAATTGGATCATATAACTATCCCTCAACATGCAACAAAGAGTCACTCCAAAGTCACTAATAGCGGAGAACAAACGAAGAGATTATGGTAGGGTACGAAACCACCTCAAAGTTATTCTTTCTGATCGATCTATTCAAGAGTTCGTAGTAAAATATCATGAAGCAATTCTTTCCGTTCAATCTATCATAGAGTTCATACTAGAATAACACCTTAAGATACAAATCAACAAAAACCCTAATGTCACCTAGATACCCCAATGTCACCTCAAGTATCCACGAGTATGATTATACGATATGCATCACACAATCTCAGATTCATCTATTCAACCAACACAAAGAACTTCAAAGAGTGCCCAAAGTTTCTACTGGAGAGTCAAGACGAAAACGTGTGCCAACCCCTATGCATAAGTTCACAAGGTCACGGAACTCGCAAGTTGATCACCAAAACATACATCAAGTGGATCACGTCATATCCCATTGTCACCACAGATAAGCACGTGCAAGACATACATCAAGTGTTCTCAAATCCTTAAAGACTCAATCCGATAAGATAGCTTCAAAGGGAAAACTCAATTCATCACAAGAGAGTAGAGAGGGAGAAACATCATAAGATCCAACTATAATAGCAAAGCTCGCGATACATCAAGATCGTTTTGAATCAAGAACATGAGAGAGAGAGAGGTCAAACACATAGCTACTGGTACATACCCTCAGCCCCGAGGGTGAACTACTCCCTCCTCGTCATGGAGAGCACCGGGATGATGAAGATGGCCACCGGAGAGGGATTCCCCCCTCCGGTAGGGTGCCGGAACGGGTCTAGATTGGTTTCGGTGGCTACGGAGGCTTGCGGCGGCGGAACTCCCAGTCTAGGTTTCTTTCTGGAAGTTTGGGGTTATATAAGCGGTGTTGGAGTCGGGAACAAGTCAGGGGGGTCCCCGAGGCGGCCATGAGGTAGGGGGCGCGCCCAGGGGGGTAGGGCATGCCCCCACCCTCGTGGTAGCCTCGGGACTCTTCTGACCCACCTCTGGTACTCCGTGGGCTTCTTTTGGTCCAAAAATGATCTCCGTGAAATTTCTGGTCAATTGGACTCCGTTGGGTTTTCCTTGTCTGCGATACTCAAAAACAAGGAAAAAACAGAAACTGGCACTGGGCTCTAGGTTAATAGGTTAGTCCCAAAAATCATATAAAATAGCATATAAATGTATATAAAACATCCAAGGTTGATAATATAATAGCATGGAACAATCAAAAATTATAGATACGTTGGAGACGTATCACCGCACGCCTCTATAGCCACGAGAAATCAATCTAGGCCCTCTCTGGCACCCTGCAGGAGGGGGCCATCATCACCGGAGGCTATGGAGGAGGATCCCGGAGGGGCCATCATCACCATGAAGGCCAAGGACCAGAGGGAGAACCTCTCACCATCTAGGGGGAGGCCATGGAGGAGGAAGCACAAGGGGGAGAACCTCTCCTCCTCTCTCTCGGTGGCACCGGAGTGCCATCGGGAGGGGAATCATCTCCGCGGTGATCGTCTTCATCAACATCACCTTCATCATCACCATCCTCATCTCTTTTACGCGGTCCACTCTCCCGCACCCTGCTGTAATCCCTACTTGAACATGGTGCTTTATGCCACATATTATGATCCAATGATGTGTTGCCATCCTATGATCTTTTGAGTAGATATCCTTTGTCTTTGGGTCGGTTGATGATCTATATTGGTATGAGTTGTATGTTTTATTTTGGTGTTGTCCTATTGTGCCCTCCGTGTCGCGCAAGTGTGAGGGATTCCCGCTGTAGGGTGTTGCAATACGTTCATGATTCGCTTATAGTGGGTTGCTTGAGTGACAGAAGCATAAACCCGAGTAAGGGGTTGTTGCGTATGGGATAAAGGGGACTTGATGCTTTAATGCTATGGTTGGGTTTTACCTTACTGATCTTTAATAGTTGCGGATGCTTGCTAGAGTTCCAATCATAAGTGCATTTGATCCAAGAAGAGAAAGTATGTTAGCATATGCCTCTCCCTCGTATGAAATTGCAATGACGTCTACCGGTCTTGTTAACAATTGCCTAAGACAATTCCGCACACCGATCCATCATTATTCCACACTCGCTATTTTTAATATTTAGTAATATATTATAACTTTATGATAACAGCACCTACTTTTATATTTTTTCTCTCCAATACCATGCAAAGTTATCCTCTTCATACCCACAACGTAGTTTTATTTCTCGTTTCTAGTTGGAAGCAGATGTTCGGTGTACGTAGAGTCGTATCAGTGGCAGATAGGACTTGCGAGAATATTGATCTTACCTTTAGCTCCTTGTGGGTTCGACACTCCATACTTATGACTTCCACCATTGGTAATTGCTATGATGATTGCCTACACTTGGGGATTATCAGACGTTGCTGGTAAGCAGTATGACTATTATCGCCCACAACTCATTGTGTTGTACTCGTGCATATAACATCTACGCATAGACCTGGCTCTGATGCCACTGTTGGGGAACGTAGTATTTCAAAAAATTCCTACGATCACGCAAGATCTATCTAGGAGAAGCGTAGCAATGAGCGGGGAGAGTGTGTCCACGTACCCTCGTAGACCGAAAGCAGAAGCGTTTAGTAACGCGGTTGATGTAGTCGAACGTCTTCGCGATCCAACCGATCCAAGTACCGAATGTACAGCACCTCCGTGTTCAACACACGTTCAGCTTCATGACGTCCCTTGAGTTCTTTATCCAGTTGAGGACGAGGGAGAGTTCCGTCAGCACGACGGCGTGGTGACGGTGATGATGATGTTACCAGCGCAGGGCTTCGCCTAAGCACTACGATGATATGACTGAGGTGTGTAACTGTGGAGGGGGGACACACTACTGGAAATTGCTTATTTGCCGTCCGCCTTTTCTTTGCCGTCTGCTGGCTGACGACAAAGAAGGTCTTTGCCGTCCGCTTACATAAAACGGACGGCAAAGAACTGGGTGATGGCAAAGAAGGTCTTTGCCGTCCGCTAGCGGACGACAAAGAATCTTTGTCGTCAGCTGGCGTACGGCAAAGAGAGAGGTGGGCCCCACTAACGAGCTACATAGGAAAAACCTAACGACCCCCCTCTTTGCCGTACATAGGAAAAACCTAGCAGACGGCAACGAGCAAAAAAGCAGACGGCAAAGGATGGCGGACGGGAAAGAGTTGACCTAACTAACGGGCCGAGCCCCACCCCGGCCGCCCCACTCTCTCTCTCTCTCTGTCTGCATTTCTCTCATCCTCTCTCCCCGACGACCCGCCGCTGCCCCCTTGCCTCGCCCCGTCGCCCCGCACCCCTCCTCTGTGACGCCCCGACCTCCATCGCGCCGCCGCTGCCCCTCGGCCAGCCGCCGCCGCCCCCTCGCCCGGCCGCCCCGCCCCCTCCCCTGCGTCGCGCCCCGCCCCGTCCTACCGCGGCTGTCCGGCCTCCCCCTCCACCGGGCCGCCGCCACATCCAGCGGCCGCCCTCCCATCCACCGGCCGCCCCGCGCCTCCTCCACCGGCGATCCCCTGCTGGTGAGTTCTTCCCCCCTTTTTTAGTTTAGTTCTTCCACACTGAAATAGGCAAGAAAACAACAATTTGGGCTGGGCCTCCGGTTAATAGGTTAGTCCAAAAATAATATAAAAGTGTTTAGTAAAGCCCATAAACATCCAAAACAGATAATATAATAGCATGAATACTTCATAAATTATAGATACGTTGCAGATGTATCAGCATCCCCAAGCTTAATTCCTGCTCGTCCTCGAGTAGGTAAATGATAAAAGAAAGAATTTATGAAGTGTGAATGCTAGCAGGTGCACAAATTTGATCAATGGTAATTTCAATCACCTTTTCTAGCATCATTATATATCATAACAGTAGCTCAACTCATAGGACTTCTCATGATCAAGTAACAAGCTATTCACATGTTAAAGTATAGATCATAAACTTTCTTGAAAACTAACAAACCGTGTTATTAGTCATTAAAAAAATTACAATTCATCTTATTTTCAGGAAGGGTCTATGTCAGAGCTTTGATTCAGCAAACTTCACATACTCAACTATCATTTAGTCTTTCACAATTGCTAACACTCACGTGATATTTATGGGTTCAAAGTTTTAATCAGACACAGAGAAAGATAAGGGCTTATAGATTCGCCTCCCAACCTTTTACCTCAAGGGTAATGTCGGTGTCAAAACCGACGGATCTCGGGTAGGGGATCCTGAATTGTGCGTCTAGGATCGATGGTAACAGGAGACGGGGGACACGATGTTTACCCAGGTTCGGGCCCTCTCTATGGAAGTAATACCTTACTTCCTGCTTGATTGATCTTGATGAATATGAGTGTTACAAGAGTTGATCTACCATGAGATCGTAATGGCTAAACCCTAGAAGTCTAGCCTATGAGTATATGGTAACGAATATGTCCTATCCGGACTATTCTCTCCGATTTATATAGACACCGGAGAGATCTAGGGTCACACGAGGTCGGTTGCATAAGAGGGAATCTTCAATCGATCGCCTAGCTTGCCTTCCACGCCAAGTAGAGTCCAATCCGGACACGGGTATAGTCTTCGGTCTTCATGTCTTCATAGCCCATCAGTCCGACCCATGGATAACAGGCCGGACGCCCGAGGACCCCCTAGTCCAGGACTCCCTCAGTAGCCCCTGAACCTGGCTTCAATGATGAGGAGTCCGGCGCGCAGATTGTCTTCGGCATTGCAAGGCGGGTTCCCCTTCTTCCGAACTCCAAGATAGTCTTCGGGCGCGATGATTGTATCCGAACCTGCAACGCATTCCACACACAACCGTAGAGAGAATATAATATTTGCACGAGTCTAATCTGCCAACAGTTTTTATGACGCTACGCCTGTCCGGTTATAATCTTGAACCATTTTTCATCTGCCACCTCACGTTGCGAGACGCGGTTGCTATTGGCATGCCTTGTCGAAGCAGAGATCGTGTCCCCTTATTGCGGGATTCTCATCAATGCGGGCATGGGTAACCCAACCGCGCCACTTGCACAGCCATTGGGAATAGGCGAATCTTAAGGCGAGCGAGGAGGCGTTTAATGTTTGTTGCCTTTATAAGAGGATAAGGATCCCCTCTTCCTCTTCTCACACTTTCTCTCTGTCTCCGCCTTCCCGATCTCGAGCTCCAGCGCCCAAGTTCCAATCTCCTTTCCACCCCAGCAACCATGTCCGAATCCGGTGGTCAAGGCAAGTGGATGGTCTCCTCCGTCACGTAGGAAGACATTGCTGAGCTCCGGGCGGCCGGATATTTGGCGAAGGAGATCACCCACCGCCTGCCGGCCGAGGGACAGATTGTCCCCACGCCGGAGCCCACAGAGAGGGTGGTATTCATCCCCCATTTCTTCCACGGGCTAGGGTTTCCACTTCACCCCTTCGTCTGCGGGTTAATGTATTACTATGGGGTAGATTTCCATGATCTATCCCCGAATTCCTTCCTCAACATTTCGGCGTTTATCGTCATATGCGAGGCCTTCCTCCGCATCCACCCCCACTTCGGACTGTGGCTCAAAGTCTTCAACGTGAAGCTGAAGGTGGTAGACGGCCAGCATGCGGAGTGTGGAGGGGCAATGGTGAGTAAATTGTCCAACGTCTCTTGGCCCAAAGGCACCTTTGTGGATACGGTAAAGGAGTGGCAGAAGCAGTGGTTCTATGTCACAGAACCACGCGGCACCACCTGGGCTGCGGCTGCCGAATTCCGCTCCGGTGCTCCTGTGCGACTCTCCTCCTGGGTCGAGAAGAGTTCAGACTGGTGTTCTCCTGATGAGCTGATAGCGCTACAGACGCGTGTTTAGAGCATGGTAACCAAGAGCGTCAAGCTCATTGATGTGATCCAGGTGATGTTAGTTCGCCCGATCCTTCCATGCCAGCGCTGAAGCCGCCCGCTGTGGGAGTTCAACCCAAAGAAGCACCGGACCCTGGTGAGGCTTTTCGAGACTACGCACGAGGGTGCATGGAAATTGCTCTTCAAGGGCAATGAGAAACCACTGGCCACGGATTCGGACCGTGGTCACGATTGTACACACCCCGCCAGCAAGGTATGGTGTTTCGAACGAGTCCTCAACCTAATTGTTTCGAGGATGATGTCTTAGCCTTTGTTATTGCTCTTTCAGGACTGGATGGAGAGGGCAAAGCGGATCCAGTGTCCGGCTCCGCTGCCTGAGGAACCAGTCATCCCGCGTCTAGCGGAGATGCTGGTACCGGGGCCGTATAAGGCGCCGGAGAAGAAGGCCAAGAAGAAGGCAAAGGGGGCCAAGAGCGGCCTCCGTCGTAAGGGTACCTCGGACGTGGCATCCGAGGACGACGAAACTCATTCCTCTGTCCCTGAGGACAATGACGGGGAAGAGGAGGAGGAGGAAGAAAACAATCCTCCCCCCAAGGAGAGGAAGAAGAAGAGGGCAGCTCCAGCGCATCTGGAGGCGGAGGAGCCCAAAAGGGGGAAGGGCATTCCCGCGGTCAACACCATGTGGGACGTTGACAGCAGTCCAGAACAACGCCCCCACACTATGCCCCAGGCCGCGTTGTAAGTGACATGGCTTATTTATGCGCACATCCAGCCCTTTCTCTCCATTATCTTGATGTGGTTAACCGTACCATTGCAATCCGGCCCGTGACCTGATCCAGCGATCCTCGTCTGGAAGTTCGTTGGCCCCGTCGGAGATGACGAGCTATTCGCCACCGCCTGCTTATTCCCCGGGGCCGGGGACGACACCGAAGTGCTGTCCCGGAGGGCCAATCCGAACCGGGGAGGAGCCTAGGACGCTGTCTGGGAAGCGCCACGAGGCGAAGCCTCCACTGCCGGACATATGGAGGGGACGATCCCCATGGAGACTAGCGAAGAGGGCCGCATCCAGCTTGGCCCTCAGCCGAATACGATTCCGGAGGCCCATATGGCTCCGGAGTCGGGCAGGCAGCCCCCTTTGAAGGAGGGGGGTGCACCGCTTCCGTCGGTGGTCCCTGTCCATCCAGGGGCGCCGGGTAACCTGATGGAGGCGCTACGAGGCGCCTCCATTATGGAAGAGCATCGTGTCCTTATGGGCACGGTGATCGAGAAGGTTCAGTCTGCCAAGAGTGGACTAAACGAAGCCTGCAGCAACCTGTTGACAGGTTTCGACATATGTGACATAGAAAGAGAAAAACCCCATGTAGTCCGTAGCCCCTGAGACACTATCCGGTGTTCGGCGACAAGAACCGGACAGAGGATCAATCTTTTATTGTAGGAGACTAATGTGATATGTATGCATAAGTAGGCATCGCTGTTGGCCGCAACCTCGCATGTTGCCGAAGTGTCTGAACTGAAGGAGAAGCTGGAGCGGACCGAGAACGATCTCGGCGAGGTGACGATTCGGCTCCGGGAGAAGCAAGGTGAATGACGACGTGTTGTGTGTTCGAAAAGAACAAGCGTTGTATACTGACCGTAGTGTCGTAATTTGTGCAGGAGCCGCAACCGAGGTGGAGGCCCTAAAAAAGGCCTTGGCCGAAGTCAAAGGGAAGACCGTTGAGCAGCAAGCTACCCAAAAAAAGCTCGAGGCCCGAGTCAAGGAGGTCTAACAGGAGCTCCAAGACGCGGTGAAAAAATGTGAGATCTTGGAGAATGATGCTTCGGTTCAAAAGGCCGAACTCTCCCAGGCTCGTCAGAGCGCGGAGACCGCACGGAATGAGGCCTGCGCCGCCCTCCAGGAGATCCAGGAGGCTAGGAAGATTACGGCGGGTAAGGCTTTTAATATGCAAAGAAAGTATGCGGAGAAGCAATACCTTTTACTAACCCGGGTTCGGAGTTCCCTAGGGGCTTTTGTGGATTTACCACGTAGCGTATCAGACGCTGCAGAGTTCTATGAAGCCGAAGGAGGAGGTTCGATGGAGAAGTTATTCTGGACGCAGTATGCGGCGCCAGAGCATCCCGTGTCCTTCACCGATCAGCTGAAGCAGCTGGTGGAGCTGCACAGGGTGGCCGAACTAGCCATGAAGGATTTAACAATCCGGCTATGGCCAGCCGAAGCTATGCCCGACAGCTACTTCGGACTTGTGAGGCGGCTAGTGGAAGCCTGTCCGCGGCTGGACGTCATCAAGCGCTCTGTATGTATTGAAGGTGCCCGCATGGCCTTCGCTCACTGCAAGATGTCGTGGGTGAAGATGACCGCTGTTGAAGTGGCCAGCGGGCCGCCAGAGGGCAAGGAGCACCACACACCTGAAAAGTATTTTGCGGATGTCCTAGAAGGGTCTCGACTTGTGGCAGCTCAATGTTCGAAGGACATTATTCTTGAATGAATACATTCATGTTGTCCTTTGCCTTGTATTATAAAGACAAAGCTTGTTTTGTAATGTAATTTCGTTTATGCTTTAAATTGTTTCCTCCTGTGCGGCCGTGTTATATGCAATTTGAGGGTTGGCCAGTCGTTGGCTTCTGCCCTCACGTAATTAGTACGGAGGTGTTCGGGATGGGATCTAAACAATCTTGATCCAATTATATGGTCATTGAAGGAGTTGTTTAGCGCAACGAACAAGGCAATCAGACTATATGGCTTAAACGCCCTCACTTAGCCATAGGATTTTTATAATTAAGTAGGTGCGTAGCCCCTGGTCCAAGCTAGGGTGCTGTCAGCATCTGATCGGGAAGTGCCGACCCTTCGCGTGACGCGGAAAAAATCTCCAACAATTTTGTAACCCTCGAACAGCTGACCGACTCTCGCCGTATCATGACAGTCAGTTTTTGGCTTTCTCTACTGAGGTGCTCATCCGGTCAAGGCAAGGGCACAATCGCATTAGTTCTCCCTTTACTACCCTAGCCGATAGGGCGGAACGTAGGGTAGCAAGCACAGGAGCCGGCAACCCAACTATTGACCAAAGACATGATTCGGAGCCAATGCATATAATGCTAAATTTCGGGGTGCCGAACTTTTATACAAGAACTGTTCAGGCTTTGTTGCCGTGTTATGGGGCGATAAGCAGCCCCTGGCGAATATGAAACGTACAAAAGAGTACCGATGTAGCTGATAAGCAGATCGAAATAAAATGAAGTAAGAAGCGAAAACCACAGAAGCTAGGCCGCAAATCATTTTTATTACAACTGAATGGATATGTCGAGGCGTATCTTATAAAAATAGTGCGATAAGCACCCGGGCTATTTAACATGCCAGGATCAAGAAGGGCCAGTGTGCGGGTCCTGGGAAATAAGTAAAAATACCGTCAAGAAGAACGTATGGAGGTTACCCTACGCACCTATGCTGCATGCCCCCTTTTTATGCCGATCCTTCGAAGGGGCTGATGATCAGGCTCGCGAGAAAAGGAACCTGAAACGGAAAGGAAAGAGTGTGTCCGGGGTCGGTCTAGCCGAACTGTAGATCCCGGGTTAGCTTGTGCCTCCGTTGACATCCATGGAATTTCGAGTGCGTAATTATGTACACGTGGTACGAATGCCACTACTTCATCGGGACTGGGACGGAGGTCAAATTGCTAGTTGAGCTCTTGATGAGCCTTGCTGTCCTGCTGCAGTGTAGTTCGGAACTTCAAGATGGTGCCCAGGGGCTCGGCAGCCGCACTATGGTGCTGCTTGAGAAGGCCGCTCTGTACCTCTGCTGCTAGGGCGGCGGTGTGCTCCTCTGTTTGGAGGGAGCGTTCCGTGTTGCCATTGACTGTTATGACGCCGCGTGGGCCGGGCATCTTGAGCTTGAGATAAGCGTAGTGTGGCACTGCATTGAATCTAGCAAACGCTGTTCGTCCGAGCAGTGCGTGGTAGCCGCTGCGGAATGGGCCGATGTCGAAGATTAACTCCCCGCTTCGGAAATTGTCCGGAGAACCGAAGACCACTTCCAGCATGATTGAGCCCGTACAGCGGGCCTCGACGCCTGGTATGACTCCTTTGAAGGTAGTCTTTGTTGGTTTGATTCGTGAGGGGTCAATGCCCACCTTCCGCACTGTGTGTTGATAGAGCAGGTTGAGGCTGCTACCACCGTCCATCAGGACTCGTGTTTGGTGAAATCCGTCGATGATTGGGTCGAGGACCAATGCGGCCGAACCGCCATGACGGATACTGGTTGGGTGGTCTCGACGATCATAGGTGATCAGAAATGACGACCATGGATTGAATTTGGGGGCGACTGGCTCTACCGCGTAGATGTCCCTGAGTGCACGCTTACGCTCCCTTTTGGGGATGTGTGTAGCGTATATCATATTCACCGTTTTGACCCGAGGGGGAAATTTCTTCTGCCCCCCAGTGTTCGGCTGCCGGGGCTCTTCGTCCTCGTCCTCGTCCTCACTTTGTGATCCTTTTTCTTTGTTTTTGGCGTTTAACTTGCCAGCCTACTTGAAAACCCAACAATCCCTGTTGGTATGATTCACTTGCTTGTCCGGGGTGCCGTGTATCTGGCACGGACGGTCGAGTATACGGTCCAGGCTGGAAGGTCCTTCGTTATTTATTTTATAGGGCTTCTTCCGCTGGCCGGACTTGGAGCCAGTAAATCCGGCGTTGACTGTGGCGTCATCGGTGTTGTTGTCGTTGCTTCGGCGTTTGTGTCTGTTGCGCCGGAGCTTGCCAGTGCTATTCTGTGTTGTTACTACGGGCCAGCCAACTGTCTTCTCCCGCGCAAAAGCGGGTCATTAGTGACGTGAGGGCTGCCATGGACTTCGGCTTTTCTTGGCCGAGGTGGCGTGCCAGCCATTAGTCACGGATGCTGTGTTTAAAGGCTGCTAAGGCCTCGGCATCCGGACAGTCAATGATCTGGTTCTTTTTGGTTAGGAACCTAGTCCAGAATTTTCTGGCTGATTCTCGAGGTTGTTGAACTATGTGGCTTAAGTCATCGGCGTTTGGTGGCCGGACATAAGTCCCTTGGAAGTTGTCTAGGAAAGCCTCCTCCAAGTCCTCCCAGCTACCTATAGAATTTTCAGGCAGGCTGTTATGCCAGTGCCGAGCTGGCCCTTTGAGCTTTAGTGGGAGGTAATTGATGGCGTGGAGGTCGTCTCCTCGAGCCATATGTATGTGGAGAATGAAATCCTCGATCCATACTGCGGGATCGGTTGTGCCGTCGTATGATTCGATGTTGACGGGCTTGAACCCCTCGGGGAATTCATGGTCCAGTACTTCATCTGTGAAGTAGAGAGGGTGTGCGGTGCCTCTATATCGGGCCGAGTCGTGGCGTAGCTCTGATGGAGTCCGTCTGCAGTAATCGGCCCAGGCGTGGTTAGATTTATCACGTCCGAATAGGTGGCCTTCTTCGTGCCTCGAGGCACGCCCTCGCGATCCATAGATCGATCTTGTGCGTCCTGTTCTATCGTCCAGGATTTGCCGGAGGTCGTATGTGTGACCCCAAACTCTTCTGTCTCTATTTTTACGAGGCGGTGGGGCAGGCTATTGTTCGGCCTGAGTTGCCGCTTTGTCCCGGCCGCGGGGTGGCCGTTCAGCCGCCCTGTCTCGACCACGTGGTGGTCGTTCCGCATTATGCGAGGGAGATGTGTGCTCTGGTGCCTCCTCATCGAATTGAGGTAGCAGTCTGCATTTCGGGTAGCTCTTGGCCAGGCGCTTGAGGCCGTATTCTTCCGCTGTCAGGACATCCGTCCATCTGTTGACGAGCAGATCTTGTTCAGCTTGAAGCTGCTGTTGTTTCTTTTTCAGGCTCCTTGCGGTGGCTATGAGTTGAAGCTTAAAGCGCTTCTGTTCCAGAGGGTCCTCAGGCATGATGAAATCTTCATTGCCGAGGCTTGTTTCCTCTTCGGAAGGTGGACGGTAACTATCGTCCCCCAAGTCATCTTCTATGGCCTGCTCATCCGAGTTGTCTTGCCTGTCGACATGTTCCTCCTGTTCAGATGCAGCACCGACAGGGTCTTCATTGGTGTCGCCTGGAGTGCTATTTTCTCCGGTGCCAGTGTTGTCATCTTTTGAGCGGCGAGGCTTAGAACGGCGTTTCGGGCGCCGGTGCTTGGACTGCGTCTCAGAAGGTTTATTCTTATCTGGCTCTTCTTTGTCGTCGCTAGATCCCTTGGGTGTATCAACCATGTACACGTCGTACGAAGAGGTGGCCATCCAACGTCCAGTGAATGGCGGGTCTTGGCCTTGCTCATTGTCGGCATCGTCGTCCATACCAACGATGTCTTCGGAGGCGTAGTCGAGCACGTCGGTTAAGTCATCGACGGTGGCTATGAAGTGGGTGGCGGGTGGGAAGCAAAATTCCTCATCATCCGTCTCTAGCTCGAACCGGACATAGTTCGGCTGTGAGTCCTCCACCAAGGATAATTTCTTCAAAGAGTTTAGTACGTCGACTAAAGGCGAATGCTGGAAGATGTCTACGACGCTAAATTTGAAAATCGATAACCGATCCAGCTCGATGTCCGCAGGTGCATCTGGTCTGGAACATATGTCCGGATACGAGTCCGGAGTCCCATTGGCGCAAGCATTGCAGGGTGTCGAGTCCGTATGCGGCTCCAACGCCGTAGGCTTCGTGGTTTTGAAGGGCACGATCTTCTTCGGTTCTGAAGCCGTTGCAGCAACAGGATCCGTCTTCTGGACGTAGTCCGATAACAAATTTAAGTCATGTTCCTTGGTGCACTGGGAAGCGACTGTCGCGGTCTCGAATCCATTGAAGATCAAGTCTCCATGGATATCTGCGACGTAGTTCAGGCTTCCAAACCTGACCTGGTGGCCAGGGGCATAGCTATCGATCTTGGCCAAGCGAGTTGGCCCGCAGTACAAAGCCGCCGAACACAAAGATTTGTCCAGGGAGAAGGTTTTCTCCCTGGACGGCGTCATTACTGACGATCGAAGGGGCCATCGAATCCTTTCGTCGACAGCACAGTGAAACTCTCAATGAAAGCACCAATGTCGGTGTCAAAACCGGCGGATCTCGGATAGGGCGTCCCGAACTGTGCGTCTAGGATCGATGGTAACAGGAGACGGGGGACACGATGTTTACCCAGGTTCGGGCCCTCTCTATGGAGGTAATACCCTACTTCCTGCTTGATTGATCTTGATGAATATGAGTGTTACAAGAGTTGATCTACCACGAGATCGTAATGGCTAAACCCTAGAAGTCTAGCCTATGAGTATATGGTAATGAATCTGTCCTATCCGGACTATTCTCTCCGGTTTATATAGACACCGGAGAGATCCAGGGTTACACGAGGTCGGTTACATAAGAGGGAATCTTCATAATCGATCGCCTAGCTTCCCTTCCACGCCAAGTAGAGTCCAATCCGGACACGGGTATAGTCTTTCGGTCTTCATGTCTTCATAGCCCATCAGTCCGGCCCATGGATAACAGGCCGGACGCCCGAGGACCCCCTAGTCCAGGACTCCCTCAGGTAATGTCAACAATAATAGTTCATGATGCCTTACATCCAATTGGATATATATATCAGGATCTTTCCAACACAATGTGCTTGCCAAAGGATAAAATGTAAAAAGGAAAGGTGAAGATCACCATGACTCTTGCATAAGGTATAAGACAAGAATAAAAGATAGGCCCTTCGCAGAGGGAAGTAGAGGTTGTCATGCGATTTTATAGTTGGATGCACAAAATCTTAATGCGAAAGAACGTCACTTTATATTGCCACTCGTGATAGGGACCTTTATTATGCAGTCCGTCGCTTTTATTGCTTCCTCATCACAAGATCGTATAAAGCTTATTTTCTCCACACTAATAGATCATACATATTTAGAGAGCAATTTTTATTGCATGCACCGATGACAACTTACTTGAAGGATCTTACTCAATCCATAGGTAGGTATGGTGGACTCTCATGGCAATACTGGTTTAAGGGATGTTTGGAAGCACAAGTAGTATCTCTACTTGGTGCAAAGAATTTGGCTAGCATGAGGGGGAAAGGCAGGCTCAGCATGTTGAATGATCCATGACAATATAATTTCAGATATAAGAAAACACAACCCATTACGTTGTCTTCCTTGTCCAACATCAACCTTTTAACATGTCATATTTTAATGAGTGCTCACAATTACAAAAGATGTCCAAGATAGTATATTTATATGTGAAATCTCTCTTCCCTCAATATTCTTTCATGAATTGTTCAAGTGACCAATACAATGTTTGCTAACCTTCAATAAAATTACCACCTCTACTTCTTATATGTGAAGTCATTACTCCCCATGGGATAAGCATATGAAACATATATAATTTCAGATTTATTATATTCTTCATTCAACCATTTACTCATAGGATATATGTGAAGCACGTGAATGAAGAACAAACTACTCCGAAAGATATAAGTGAAGATCAATGAGTAGTTAAATAATTATTTAGCTATGTGAAGACTCTCCCATTTAATAATTTCAGATCTTGATACTTTATTCAAACAGCAAGAAAACAAAATAAAATGACATCTAAGAATATATAACAAACATCATGTGAAGAAGCAAAAACTTAGGATCAACTGATAATAACCGATAGTTGTTGAAGAAGAAAGGTGGGATGCCAACCGGGGCATCCCCAAGCTTAGACGCTTGAGACTTCTTGAAATATTATCTTGTGATGCCTTGGGCATCCCCAAGCTTGAGCTTTTGTGTCTCCTTAATTCCTCTGATATCACGGTCTCCCTAAATCTCAAAAGCTTCATCCACAAAAAACTCAACAAGGACTCGTGAGATAAGTTAGTATAAACCAATGCAAAAACCTTATCAAACTCTTCTGTAGAAAATCACTAAAATTATTAATCAACATTTCATACTAAATGCCTCCGCATTTTTAATAGTCCTATCCTCAAATAGAATCATTAAACAAGCAAACATATGCAAACAATGCAAACATAACAGCAATCTGCCTAAACAGGACAGTCTGTGAAGAATGCAGCAAGATCCATACTTAGCTAGCTCCAAAAGTTATGGAAGAAAATTCCCACTGTAGTAAATTTATCAGAGCTTATTATGCAAAAGGTTTCAACATTTTATCACATTCTGACTTTTCTAGGGAAGTTTTTCAACAGTGGTAAACTTTCTGTTTTCAAACAGGAACATGTAGACTTGTAAAATAGGCATAGTAAAGGCCATCAATGCCACTTTTATTGAAATAAAAGATGCGAAACATTGTTCTAAATAACAGCAAGAAAATCCTAACAAAATAAATTGACGCACCAAGCAAAACACATATCATGTGATGAATAAAAATATAGCTCCAAGTAAAGTTACCGATGAACGAAGACGAAAGAGGGGATGCCTTCCGGGGCATCCCCAAGCTTAGGCTCTTGGTTGTCCTTGAATATTACCTTGGGGTGCCTTGTTCATCCCCAATCTTAGGCTCTTGCCACTCCTTATTCCATAGTCCATCGAATCTTTACCCAAAACTTGAAAACTTCACAACACAAAACTTAACAGAAAACTCGTGAGCTCCGTTAGTAAAAGAAAACAAACCACACTTCAAGGTACTGTAATGAACTCGTTCTTTATTTATATTGGTGTTAAACCTACTTTATTCCAACTTTTGTATGGTTCATAAACTCTATTACTAGCCGTAGATTCATCAAAATAAGCAAACAACACACGAAAAACAGAATCTGTCAAAAACAGAACAGTCTGTAGTAATCTGTAGGTTTCGAATACATTTGGAACCCCAAAAATTCTAAACTAAATTTCTGGACGTGAGGAATTTATCTATTAATCATCTGCAAAAATAATTAACTAAATATCACTCTCCATTAAAAAATGGCAGCAAATCTCGTGAGCGCTAAAGTTTCTGTTTTTTCCAGCAAGATCGCAAAGATTTTCCCCAAGTCTTCCCAAAGGTTCTACTTGGCACAAACACTAATTAAAAGCATAAAACCACATATAAACAGAGGCTATATAAATTATTTATTACTAAACAGGAGCAAAAATCAAAGAAGAAAAATAATATTGGGTTGCCTCCCAACAAGTGCTATCGTTTAACGCCCCTAGCTAGGCATGATGATTTCAATGATGCTCACATAAAAGATAAGAATTGAAACATCAGGAGAGCATCATGAAGAATATGACTAGCACATTTAAGTCTAACCCACTTCCTATGCATAGGGATTTTGTGAGCAAACAACTTGTGGGAACAAGAATCAACTTGCATAGGAAGGTAAAACAAGCAAATCTTCAAGATTTTCAACACATAGAGAGGAAACTTGACATTATTGCAATTCCTACAAGCATATGTTCCTCCCTCGTAATAATTTTCAGTAGCATCATGAATGAATTCAACAATATAACTATCACATAAAGCATTATTTTCATGATCTACAAGCATAGAAAATTTACTATTCTCCACATAAACAAAATTCTTCTCATTCGGAATAGTGGGAGTATCATAAGAAACTCGAATACTATAAATTGTTTCCACATTAAAAGAGTAATGTTCAGAAAAGGGGTAATCATAATCATGACAAGTTTTATAGATATAATCATCACTAGTTTTTATAGCATAAGTGTCATCACAATAATCACAATAAGTAGCAACTTTGTTCTCATCATAATCGATTGAAACCTCTTCCAAGATAGTGGAATCATTACTAAATAAAGTCATGACCTCTCCAAATCCACTTTTATAATTGTCACAATAAGATTCAACACCCTCCAAAATAGTGGGATCATTACTTCCTAAAGTTGACACTCTTCCAAACCCACTTTCATCAATATAACCATCATAAATAGGAGGCATGCTATCATCATAATAGATTTGCATATCAAAACTTGGGAGGTTAAATATATCATGTTCATGAAACGTAGCATCCCCAAGCTTGGGACAAACATTAATTCCAGCAAATACATTCTCAAACATGTCATTCTCATCAAACATAGCATCCCCAAGCTTGGGCCTTTTCATATCATAAGCATAATCACTCTCATCACTGATAGTATGGATAGCACCAATAGTATAACAATTATCATCATCACAATGAGTAATAGGAGCAACATCATTCGGGAGGGATACATTTTTACCTTTGCTTCTTCGTCTTTTCTTTTTCTTCTTGGCATCATGTGTGGGTTTAACCCTCTTTTCAGAGCTCCTTATTAATGAGATTGGTTGAATAGGAGGCTCCTTCTCGTTACCTGATTCATCATAAGAAATAATAGGAGAATATTGGGAAGTCTCTTCCCTTTCATTAGTATTCTCTTCATCCTCTTTTTGTTTTCTTGTCTTTATAAGGATTTTCAATGCAATTCACCGCACAATACATAAAAATTTCTTCTAGATCAAAATCAAGAAATCTATCAAGATTAAATTTTGGAATACCCTCAGTTATACATTTAATTTCTTCATACCCCAAAAGAAGACTAAGCTCTTTATGATGCTCAAGGGTAATCAAGTTATCACAATTTTTGGACACGATTTGATCATGAAACAAATAGCATTGGAGCTTTAAATGATCATGTTCATTGCAAAGTTCACAAGGATGGCGATAAATATTGAATCTTTTAGCACAATCATCTAGCCTTTCTTGCAACCATTTAGTTTCAAAATACTTTGCCTCTTGCAAAATCTATCTTCCCTATTTGGTGTGTGCTTGCAAGCTCTATGTATTCCACAAAAGTTGACATGCTTATAAGAGACATTTTCATCATGACTAGTGCAACCATCGTTAGTACTATGGATATTCCAAGAGTTCATACTAATAACATTGCAATCATGCTCATCATTCAAAGATTTAGTGCCAAACATTCTAATGCATTCTTCTTCTAACACTTTGGCACAATTATCGGAATCCTTATTTTCATGAAAGATATTAAAAAGATGAAGCATATGAGGTACCCTCAATTCCATTTTCTTTGTAGTTTTCTTTTATAAACTAAACTAGTGATAAAATAAGAAATAAAAAGATTCGATTGCAAGATCTAAAGATATACCTTCAAGCGCTAACCTCCCCGGCAACGGCGCCAGAAAAGAGCATGATGTCTACTACACAACCTTCTTCTTGTAGACGTTGTTGGGCCTCCAAGTGCAGAGGTTTGTAGGACAGTAGCAAATTTCCCTCAAGTGGATGACCTAAGGTTTATCAATCCGTGGGAGGCGTAGGATGAAGATGGTCTCTCTCAAGCAACCCTGCAACCAAATTACGAAGAGTCTCTTGTGTCCCCAACACACCCAATACAATGGTAAATTGTATAGGTGCACTAGTTCGGCGAAGAGATGGTGATACAAGTGCAATATGGATGGTAGATATAGGTTTTTGTAATCTGAAAATATAAAAATAGCAAGGTAACTAATGATAAAAGTGAGTGAAAACGGTATTTCAATGCTAGGAAACAAGGCCTAGGGTTCATACTTTCACTAGTACAAGTTCTCTCAACAACAACAACATAATTGGATCATATAACTATCCCTCAACATGCAACATAGAGTCACTCGAAAGTCACTAATAGCGGAGAACGAACGAAGAGATTATGGTAGGGTACGAAACCACCTCAAAGTTATTCTTTCTGATCGATCTATTCAAGAGTTCGTACTAGAATAACACCTTAAGACACAAATCAACCAAAACCCTGATGTCACCTAGATACTCCAATGTCACCTCGAGTATCCGTGGGTATGATTATACGTTATGCATCACACAATCTCAGATTCATCTATTCAACCAACACAAAGAACTTCAAAGAGTGCCCCAAAGTTTCTACCGGAGAGTCAAGACGAAAACGTGTGTCAACCCCTATGCATAAGTTCACGAGGTCACGAAACTCGCAAGTTAATCACCAAAACATACATCAAGTGGATCACGTGATATCCCATTGTCACCACAGATAAGCACATGCAAGACGTACATCGAGTGTTCTCAAATCCTTAAAGACTCAATCCGATAAGATACCTTCAAAGGGAAAACTCAATTCATCACAAGAGAGTAGAGGGGGAGAAACATCAAAAGATCCAACTATAATAGCAAAGCTCGCGATACATCAAGTTCGTGCCGACTCAAGAACACGAGAGAGAGAGAGAGATCAAACACATAGCTACTGGTACATACCCTCAGCCCCGAGGGTGAACTACTCCCTCCTCATCATGGAGAGCACCGGGATGATGAAGATGGCCACCGGAGAGGGATTTCCCCCTCCGATAGGGTGCCGGAACGGGTCTAGATTGGTTTTTGGTGGCTACGGAGGCTTCTGGCGGCGGAACTGCCGATCTATTCCGCTCCCCGATGTTTTTAGGGTATATGGACATATATAGGCGAAAGAAGTCGGTCAGGGGAGCCACGAGGGGCCCACGAGGGTGGGGGGCGCCCAGGGGGGTAGGGCGCGCCTCCCTGCCTTGTGGCTTCCTCGAAGCTTCCCTGACGTCTACTCCAAGTCTCCTGGATTGCTTCCATTCTAAAAATAACTCTCCCGAAGGTTTCATTCCGTTTGGACTCCGTTTGATATTCCTTTTCTTCGAAACACTGAAATAGGCAAGAAAACAACAATTTGGGCTGGGCCTCCGGTTAATAGGTTAGTCTCAAAAATAATATAAAAGTGTTTAGTAAAGCCCATAAACATCCAAAACAGATAATATAATAGCATGAATACTTCATAAATTATACTCCCTCCGTCCGAAAATACTCGTCAGAGGAATGGATGTATGTAGATGTATTTTAGTTCTAGATACATTCATTTTTGTGCATCACTTCGACAAGTATTTCCGGATGGAGGGAGTATATACGTTGGAGACGTATCAGGGGCGACGACGCGAGGTGGAGGTCGCCGGCGGAAAGACGCCGCTAGTGGTTGGTTGCGGTGCGATGCCATTAGGAGGAGACGGCGGTGCGACGCCACTAGGAGGAGACGGTGGTGCGATGCCGCTAGGAGGAGACGGCGGTGCGATGCTACCACGAGAACGGTGCGATGCCGTCACAAGGAGACGCGGTGCGATGCCGCTAAGAATATGTATGTCGGCCAGATGCCGTCACTCGGTTTGGTGCGATGCTGACGGCGATGGTGCGATGCCATCGTCATCATGGAGAGTTGGTGTGAAGCGAACAAATGTTGCGGTGCAATTCCGCAAGATGTTGATGGCTTGGTGCTCGATGTCGTGAAGGCGTCGACCACGACAAGATGGTGCACGATGATTGTTGTTGTGATGATAGCGGCAAGGTGAAGGCGCATGAAGATTGGAGAATCAATATTAGGGGGACAATGTTAGGTTTAGTCTTGATTCCATGTATTTGCATGTTTGAGTTTTGCATGTAGTTTAGTCTAGGGATTAGCGAGGCCGGCGAACTTTCAGCGGAGGCGTGCAAAGAAGGCGAGATGCCAAGCTGCCGTACGAGACAGCGAGCACGGCTAGATGCCGTTGGCGGCAAGAGGCTGCAAAGCTGCGAGAGGCAGCACGGCCGTGTGATACGGCAAGCGCGTAAGAGTTGAAGCCTTACCGGTTAAGCACTTAGTTAGAGCCAAGTGATTTGGTTAGTTTGTTAGCTGCATGTAAGTAGTTAGCTGTGTGGGCGTGCTGGCCACTGGTCAGGTCGTGTGTGGCTGTTGAGAGAATGCTACACACAAGCTGGGCATGGGCATGCATGTAGGTAGTGCGTTGGTGCATGGAGGTCATGCTGTTAGTGGAGAAGCGTGGCCGCGGGATGCGTGCGTCTGTGACCCTATATAAGAGATGTAAACCGTGTTGTTTCTTGGCCACTACTAGGCGCCGGTGCGCCGGCCGAATTTTTCGGCCGGTCTGCCCGCAGCCGTTTGATATGTACATACAGCAGTCAAATTTGTTCCCAGAGTCAAAAAAAAAGTCAGATCTGTCCTGTCCTCCTCATCGTTAACCTCTGCACGGGAAAACGAGAGGAAACGGAGCGCCGCCCCCGCACGCACCGACCGCCTCGTCTCTTCGTCTTCCCTCACCGCTGGTCGCCGCCCTCGCCGCGCCACCGGTTGCCGCCCTCATCGCCGGTCGCCGCCTACACTTCTGGCCGGCTCCACGCTTGTAGCCGTGTCCACCCACGGAGGCAGCTCCGGTGGCGACGGCAGCAGCTCGCGGCGAGCTCCATGGTTGCAGCACTCTGATGCGCCATCGCCGCCCCCCTCGCCGTCGAAGCTCGCTGCCCGGGATTGCGTTCAGCAACAGCCAAGATTCAACGTCGTTTATGGATGTAGCAGAAAAAAACGCTGGTCGTAGCAAAAAAGAACGATAGTTGCAGCAAAATTCGTCGTCCCCATTGTCGCTGGTCGCGACTCCGCCATGATGAATGTAGCAAAATCCCTCACCGATAGTAGCAAAATTAAAAGACGGTTGCAGCAAAATAATCTTGCCGCCGTCACCGGTTGCAGCTCCGCCATGATGGATGCAGCAAAATCACATGCCGGTTCCACCTCTGGATTTTGCCGGTTGTAGCAAAACCAAAAGCTGGTTCCAGCTCAGAGCTTCTTACCGGAACAACTAGCTTGTTTGCAAACCACCTCGTGGTCGCTGCTTTCGCCGGTCGCCGTGGTAGCAAAAAAGCTCAGGGGTAGAAGCTTTTTCCTTGTCAGTTGCAACAAATGAGGACGGCCGCCTTCGCCGCCGTAGAAAACAAACCAAACGATGTAGCAAAACCACTTGTTGGTTCCAGCTATGGATTTGCTGGTTGTAGCAAAACACGACAGAGGTTGCAACTTTGCTCTATGGGGCTGTAGGAAAAATGTGCCGGCATGGTCTTGTTTCCCAGCACCGGCGACCATGGTTAGTAGCAAAAATGCGCCGCCGGTTGCAGCTCCGACACTCTCCGAGCCCTGTACGGAGAGGTGAAGGGTGCATACAAGCGTCGTTGTCAAAGACAACAGTGACGAGTGGCGCGGCCGTTAAACATGGCCGCCGCCGCGCAACACCGGCGAAGTTTCCCGTTGCAGTCGTGGTCGGGCCGCGGCCCCTCCGAGCAACATCAGGCAAGGCCTAGAGGGCAAACGCCTCCTGTGGCACTCCATTGGCATGATGGCGGTGGCGGCGCGCATTGCACTGCAGCCAAAAGCTGACTGGTGGAGGCGAGAAGATGGGTCAACGTGAAGAGGAACGAGTGGCCAGGAAAAATAGAAGATAAGGTGAAGGGTCCACCAGGCAGGCTCGCCACAGAGGCAACCGGCGCGCCGTTTCTAAACGTTTCCTTTGTTTCTTTGAGCCAAGAGAAATAAAAGTAGAGATGAAGTGGTCGGGTTGTGCGAGGCAGCCGGCCACCAAATATCTTGTGTCTCCATCAATGTGTGTGTGTGTGTTGTGAGAGGCAACCGAGTGGGAGAAGAATAAGGGGCGCTGCAAGGAGAGGCGGCGCCAACAAGGCAAAGGACGACGGGGAGGACCTGCGATGAGCTTGAGGCAGATCCGTTGGGGATGGACCGGATTCAGCAGCTGCTGGCGACAGACGCGTTGGGGAAGGCCATGGAGTCAAGCTCCGGCTCCGGCGGACAGTGGAACTTGCGGACCTGGATGGACTCGAGGGCAGGGAGGCGGCTTGGCGACGCGGACGCCAGGGTTGGGGTCCTCGGCCGCGGGTTGGGCTCCTGTCTGAGAGAGAGAGAGAGAGAGATGAGGTCAGGGAGGGCTAGCGGGAGAGAGGAGCGAGAGAAGAGCACGGGAAGGTGCAAGACGGCCTAGTAGTTGTTGCTGCTAGCTGGGAACTCCGGCGGGGAAGCACCGGCGAGGAGGTCATGGGGAGGCTCGGGGTCGAGCTCCTCGGTCTGGATCGAGGATGGAGCGGGAGGCGCGGCTGCGGGTTGGCTCGGTGAGATCCCGAGGGAGATGCTGCTGGCGGCGGCGCGAGGGACAAACTGCCTAGAAATTAGGGTTTGGTCTAGAAACGGACTAGGGTGAGCTGCTATATATAGTAGGTGGTTGGGTTAGGGGCTATTTGGTCCATCTGATCGCAAGGGAGCCCAACAAAGAACCGAAGGTATTTTAAGGATTTTTGGGGTGATCCGGACCCATCTGTAACGACAGCCTGGGTCGGTTCAGGGAAGTTTCAGACACTGGTGAGGGGTCGATGCACTGTGCAAAGAGGGGTCAAGCGGACGAGGTCAAGTGTGTGGTTGGACTGAGAATGGTCAACGAAGACAAACGGACGACATGCCACGGAGACAAGGAGAGAAGCGGCAACTACGAACGACTCTGAGTTTTATGAAAACATGCGGATGCAATGCACATGATAAACCAACAAGCATAAACATGGCATGATGCACAATCAAGTATGATGCATGTCCAGTTTAAATATACATGGCATGGCAAAATGCAACAAACAATACTACAAATTAAGTGGAGCTAAATATGCAACTCGATATGCAACGAGTTGCCTAGTGACGAAACACCACATTCAATCATTTAGTTCACTCTCGTTTATGTACCCAACAATATTAAGTGTTGTTAAGCATGGCAAGAGGTCAATCTCAAGTAAACTACCTATTTAGGCAAGTTTAAATGAGGCCGGAATAACAAACAATAATTCCAGAAAATCCCCATATGCATATTTCGAATTTGGTACTGTTCTGCCCTAAATCATATTTTAAAGTTGTTAAACATCGAAATAAAGTGCACCAAGTTAAACTATGCATTTTTCTACCCCATTTACATATAAAGTTTATTTAATTCAGAGCTACGCTTAATTAGTTATGAAATAAATCATTTTAACATGGCATTTATGCAAATTAAGTGCAAACAGCAATTTAAACATTTTTAACATGGATGGAAATTGCAAATTATGAATCTACATGAAATTCTAAGCATTTTTCATATATAAAACATTTTAATCCGATGCACAATTTGTGAGTTATTAAATGCATGAATTCTAGGGTTTTTTTGTAAAATTGGCGTTCACTGGATAATTAGCAAATTGTAGAGCCTAAAAAACCTATATGGGCCGAATCTGGCTAGCCCAACAGTGCACGGGAGGGGTTTGGGCGGCTGCTCACCACTAGGCCGAGCCCAGGTCGGTGAAGAGGCAAGGCAGGCCGGCTGGCTGGGCTTGGCGCGGGATGCGGCCCACGCGCGCGGTTGATGTCGGTTGAAGCTACGTCGGTATTTCCCCAAAGAGGAATGGATGATGCAGCATAGCGGCGGTAGGTATTTCCCTCAGATGTGAAACCAAGGTTATCGAACCAATTGGAGAACCAAGCAACGCAACGTAAACAGCACATGCACACAAATAACAACTACTCGCAACCCGACGTGTAAAAGGGGTTGTCAATCCCTTTCGGGTAGCGGCGCCCCAAGATGGGCAAATGGACGTGAGATAAATTTGTAGATTGATAGATCGAATGCCAAATAAAATAAATTGCAGCAAAGTATTTTTGTATTTTTGGATTAATAGATCTGAAAATAAAAGCAAAGGAAAATAGATTGCAAAGGCACATAATATGAGAAAGAGACCCAGGGGCCGTAGGTTTCAGTAGTGGCTTCTCTCGAGAAAAATACCAAATGGTTGATGAACAAATTACTGTTGGGCAATTGATAGAACTTCAAATACTCATGACGATATCGAGGCAATGATCATTACATAGGCATCACGTCCAAGATTAGTAGACCCACTCCTGCCTACATCTACTACTATTATTCCACACATCGATGGCTATCCAGTATGCATCTAGTGTATTAAGTTCATGGAGAAATGGAGTAATGCAATAAGAACAATGACATGATGTAGACAAGATCTTTCTATGTAGAGATAGACCCCATCGTTTTATCCTTAGTAGCAACGATACATACGTGTCGGTTCCCCTTCTGTCACTGGGATCAAGCACCGTAAGATCGAACCCACTACAAAGCACCTCTTCCCATTGCAAGATAAATTGATCAAGTTGGCCAAACAAAACCCAAATAACGGAGAAGAAATACGAGGCTATAAGCAATCATGCATAAAAGAAATCAAAGAAACTCAAATACTTTCATGGATATAAAAAGAGATAGATCTGATCATAAACTCAAAGTTCATCGGATCCCAACAAACACACCGCAAAAAGAGTTATATCATATGGATCTCCAAGAGACCATTGTATTGAGAATCAAACGAGAGAGAGGAACCCATCTAGCTACTAACTACGGACCCGAAGGTCTACAAAGAACTACTCACGCATCATCGGAGAGGCACCAATGGAGGTGGTGAACCCCATCCGAGATGGTGTCTAGATTGGATCTGGTGGTTCTGGACTCTGCTGTGGCTGGAATTTATTCTTGTCGATGCCTTTAGGTTTTCTGGTATATTGGGGTATTTGTAGAGCAAAGAGGCGGTCCGGGGGCAGCCGAGGTGGGCACAACCCACCAGGGCGCGCCTGGGCCTCCTGGCGCGCCCTGGTGGGTTTTGCTCTCCTCGGAGCACCTCACAGGCGCAGCCAGTGCCCATTATGTGTCTTCTGGTCCAAAAAATCTCCGTAAAGTTTCGCTGCATTTGGACTCCGTTTGGTATTGATTTTCTGTGATGTAAAAAACAGGTAAAAACAACAACTGGCACTTGGCCCTATGTCAATAGGTTAGTACCAAAAAATTATATAAAACGACTATAAAATGATTATAAAACATCTAGGATTGATAATATAACAACATGGAACAATAAAAAATTATAGATACGTTGGAGACGTATCAACATCCCCAAGCTTAACTCCTACTCGTCCTCGAGTAGGTAAGTGATAAAAACAGAATTTTTGATGTGGAATGCTGCCTATCATGTCATATCATATTTGTTTTCTTTATAGCATGGACATTTGGACTTTTATATTGTTCAAAGCAATAGTCTAGTTTTGACGTGATAACTTAAATACTCAAGCATATCAACAAGCAACCATGTCTTTCAAAATATCAATGCCAAAATAAGCTATCCCTAGCCCATCATGCTCAATCATTGATCCATTCATGAAACACACTCGCATATTAACTATACCCAATTCTCAAGTACGATCATATTGCCTCCTAGGTGGTGCTTTCATAAGAGAAGATGGAGACTCAAATTCAAAAATAAAAATTGCATAAAGTAAAAGAAAGGCCCTTCGCAGAGGGAAGTAGGGATTTGTAGAGGTGCTAGAGCTCAAAGCGAAAAATTTAGAGATAAAAACATTTTGGGAGGTGTATGTGTATCCTTCCCACTGACGAAAACGACTTAAGAGTTCCCAACACTTTCCATGCTAAATATATCATAGGCGGTTCCCAAACAGAAAATAAAGTTTATTCCTTTTTCCACCATTCTTTCACTTTCCATAGCTAACCGTATCCACAGGTGCCTTCCATACCAACACTTTTCAAGGAATTTATTATTTGGCAACATAAAGTAAATTTATTTTTCATTTCGGGACTGGGCATCCCTAATACCTTTTCCTTACTCTCGTGCAATGACAAGTGAATAAACACTAATCGTGAGAATAACACATCTAGCACGGAAAATATTAGCCACCCCTCACCGCTCCGTGAGCGAAACGAACACACCAAAGAGAAGTTGATGGCACATGCAAATTTGCTTAGAACGGCAAAATAATACCGCATATAGGTAGATATAGTGGACTCATGTGGCAAAACTGGTTTAAAGGTTTTTGGATGCACAAGTAGTGATCATACTTAGTGCAAAATGAAGGCTAGCAAAAGATAGAGAAGCGACCAACCAAGAAACGAATAATCTCATAAGCGAGCATTAAGCATAATTAACACCGAATAATGCACCACAAGTAGGATATAATTTCATTGCATAATTATTGACTTCCGTGCTTGCATAGGGAATCACAAACCTTAACACCAATATTCTTATTAAAGCATAATTACTCATCAACATAACTCACATATCACATCATCATATCTCAAAACTATTACTAAGAATCAAGTTTATTTTGTCCAATGATCTTCATCAAAGTTTTTATTATATCCTTCTTGGATATCTATCACTTTGGAACTAATTTTCATGTGTTGCCTTTGACAAGCTCAAACAAATATAAGTGAAGATCATGAGCATAATATTTCTTTCTCTCAAATTAATTTAAGTGAAGCAAGAGAGAATTTTTGAAAATTTAACTAACTCTCAAATAAATCTAAGTGAAGCAAGATATCATTTCTTAAAAAATACTAAAGCACACCATGCTCAAAAAGATATAAGTGAAGCACTAGAGGAAGTCCATAGCTCATAAAAATTTAAGTGATGCATAGAGAGTAATTTTAACAAGTCATGGCGTAATTTTGGCTCTCTCAAATAAGTGTGTCTAGCAAGGGATCAAGACTTAAAACACAAAATAAAACAAGCAAAGACTCATATCATACAAGATGCTCCAAGCAAAACACATAGTATGTGACAAATACAAATATAGCTTCGAGTAAAATACCGATGGTTGTTAGAAGAAAGAGGGGATGCCACTCAGGGGCATCCCCAAGCTTAGTTGCTTGCTCATTTTTGGACAATAGCTTGGGATGTCGGGGCATCCCAAGCTTAGGCTCTTCTTACTCCTTGTTCCTTCATCCATCGTAAGATACCCCAAAACTTGAAAACTTCAATCACACAAAACTCAACAAAACCTTCATGAGATCCGTTAGTACAAGAAAAATAAAGCACTACTATAAGTACTGTAGTAAACCAGTTGATATTTTATTTTTGCACTATATGTACTGTATTCCAACTTTTCTATGGCAAAAACTCATCAAAGAAAACCATAGAGCCATCAAAACAAGCACACAGCGCAAAGAAAACAGAATCTGTCAAAACACAACAGTCTGTAGCAATCTAACTATTTTGAAAATTCTGAAATATTAGGAAGACCTGAGCAGTTTGTATATTAATCAATTGAAAAAGGAATTGGTATTTTATCGCACTCTGGTTAAAATTGAGAATTGTTTTCGTGAGTGCAAAAGTTTCTATTTTTTCAGCAAGATCAAACAACTATCACCCAAGAAGATCCTAAAGGCTTTACTTGGCACAAACACTAATTAAAACACAAAAAACACAATCATAACAGTAGCATAATTGTGCAAACGCTCAAGAACAGGAAGCAAAAAGTGAAAATAAATTTTATTCATTGGGTTGCCTCCAACAAGTGCTATAGTTTTACGCCCTTAGCTATTCATAAAGCAAGGATCTAAGTTTTGTCTTCCAAAGTTTTGGCAACTTTTGTAAGGGTTTTCTCAAACCCGGGAGGCTCTTTACGCTTCCCTAAATTCTCCGAAAAAGAAACCATCTTTAGATCCAAAATATCCAATCGCTTGTTCCAAAGAGTAATCAAGGTATTCATGCGATTGATACTACCATTGAGATGTTTGAGGGGTTCATTATATTTTTGTATCTCAACCATATGTTTATGCAAATCACCAATTTTATCTAACATTTGAACACCCTCTGGGGTCAAAGAGAACCCCTTCTTTTGAGGTGGAACACCCAAAATTCCTTCTAAAATTTCATAGGCAACTTTGGCATCAAGCTCAATAAAATTCACTTTAGCGGCAAAATCTATGAGTTGTCTATGATGGAAAGCCAATCCTATGTAAAAATTACGAAGCAAGATCTTAGCGTCCCCCTTTAAGTTGCAAATACGATAATATTCCATAAGCCTATACCAAGCATCTTTCAAATTTTCTCCTTGTCTTTGCTTGAAGTAAAGGACTTCAAAATCTAGTGACAAAGGAAGAGTAGGCACGCTAGCCATTATGACTAGAAAGCAAGAACACAGATAGATCTGGCAAGAAAATGACGAACGACAAATAAGGGCGGATAAAACGGCAAATTTTTGTGAATTGGGGGAGAGGAAAACGAGAGACAAATGAAGTAAATTGCGAGGAACCTGGTATTTGTCGAAGATCCTCCCCGGCAACGGCGCCAGAAATTCCTTTTGATGTTGCTTGAAGCTACGTCGGTATTTCCCCAAAGAGGAAGGGATGATGCAGCACAGCGGCGGTAGGTATTTCCCTCAGATGTGAAACCAAGGTTATCGAACCAGTAGGAGAACCAAGCAACACAACGTAAACAACACCTCCACACAAATAACAACTACTCGCAACCTGATGTGTAAAAGGGGTTGTCAATCCCTTTCGGGTAGTGGCACCCCAAGATGGGCAAACGGACGTGAGATAAAGTTGTAGATTGATAGATCGAACGCCAAATAAAATAAATTGCAGCAAAGTATTTTTGTATTTTTGGATTAATAGATCTGAAAATAAAAGCACATGAAAATAGATCGCAAAGGCAAATAATATGAGAAAGAGACCCGAGGGCCGTAGGTTTCACTAGTGGCTTCTCTCGAGAAAAATAGCAAACGGTGGATGAACAAATTACTGTTGGGCAATTGATAGAACTTCAAATACTCATGAAGATATCCAGGCAATGATCATTACATAGGCATCACGTCCAAGATTAGTAGACCGACTCCTGCCTGCATCTACTACTATTACTCCACACATCAACGGCTATCCAGCATGCATCTAGTGTATTAAGTTCATGGAGAAACGGAGTAATGCAATAAGAACGATGACATGATATAGACAAGATCTATCTATGTAGAGATAGACCCCCATCGTTTTATCCTTAGTACCAACGATACATACGTGTCGGTTCCCCTTCTGTCACTGGGATCAAGCACCGTAAGATCGAACCCACTACAAAGCACCTCTTCCCATTGCAAGAAAAATAGATCAAGTTGGCCAAACAAAACCCAAATATCGGAGAAGAAATACGAGGATATAAGCAATCATGCATAAAAGAGATCAAAGAAACTCAAATACTTTCATGGATATAAAAAGAGATAGATCTTATCATAAACTCAAAGTTTATCGGATCCCAACAGACACACCGCAAAAGAGTTACAACATACGGATCTCCAAGAGACCATTGTATTGAGAATCAAACGAGAGAGAGGAAGCCATCTAGCTACTAACTACGGATCTGAAGGTCTACAAAGAACTACTCACGCATCATCGGAGAGGCACCAATGGAGGTGGTGAACCCCATCCGAGATGGTGTCTAGATTGGATCTGGTGGTTCTGGACTATGCGGCGGCTGGAATAGATTTTCGTTGATGCCTTTAGGGTTTCTGGAATATTGGGGTATTTATAGAGCAAAGAGGCGGTCCGGGGGGCACCCGAGGTGGGCACAACCCACCATGGCGTGCCTGGGCCTCTTGGCGCGCCCTGGTGGGTTGTGCTTTCCTCCGAGCACCCCCAGGCGCAGCTAGGGGCCATTATGTGTCTTCTAGTCCAAAAACAATCTCCGTAAAGTTTCACTGCATTTGGACTCTGTTTGGTATTGATTTTCTGCGATGTAAAAAACATGCAAAAAACAACAACTGACACTTGGCACTATGTCAATAGGTTAGTACCAAAAAATGATATAAAACGACTACAAAATGGTTATAAAACATCCAAGATTGATAATATAAGAGCATGGAACAATCAAAAATTATAGATACATTGGAGACGTATCAGCGGTCAATGGTGCTGCTGGCTCGGGCACGTGCTCGCCGTCTTCTTCGACAAAGCAGAGCAGCGGTAGCAGCAGAAGGGGTCGCGGGGCATGGCGCTGGCAGGACTTGAAGGAGCAGGCGGGCGGCGTGGGACTCCAGCTGGTCCTGGAGGCAGGGCAAGGACGACGGGGAGGAGCTGCGGTGAGCTTGAGGCGGATCCATTGGGGATGGACTGGATTTAGCAGCTGCTGGCGATGGATGCATCTGGGAAGGCCATGAAGTCGAGCTCCGGCGATGGCGGACAGCGGAACTTGCGGACCTGGACGGACTCGAGGGCAGGGAGGCGGCTTGGCGATGCGGACGCCAGGGTTGGGGTCCTCGGCCGCGGGTTGGGCTCCTGTCTGTTAGAGAGAGAGAGAGAGAGAGAGAGAGAGAGGATGAAAGATGAGGTCAGGGAGGGTTCGTGGGAGAGAGGAGCACGGGAAGGTGCGAGACGGCCTGGTAGTTGTTCCTGCTGGCTGGGAACTCCGGTGGGGAAGCAGCGGCGAGGAGGTCGTGGGGAGGCTCGGGGTCGAGCTCCTCGATCTGGATCGAGGAGGGAGCGGGAGGCGCGGCTGCCGGTTGGCTCGGGTGAGATCCTGAGGGATATGCTGCTGGGGGCGGCGCGAGGGACAAACTACCTAGAAATTAGGGTTTGGTCTATAAATAGACTAGGGGGAGTTGTTATATATAGTACGTGGTTGGGTTAGGGGCTATTTGGTCCATCTGATCGTAAGGGAGTCCAACAAAGAACCAAAGATATTTTAGGGATGTTTGGGGATGATCCGGACCCATCGGTAGCGACAGCCCGAGTTGGTTCGGGGAAGTTTCGGACACGGACGAGGGGTCGATGCACTGTGCAAAGAGGGGTCAAGCGGACGAGGTCAAGCGTGTGGTTCGACTGAGAATGGTCAACGAAGACAAACGGTCTGACGACATGCCATGGAGACAAGGAGATAAGCGGCAACTACGAACGACTCCATGTTTTATGAAAACATGCGGATGCAATGCACATGATGTCATGATGAAATGCAACAGCAAATATTAATCACCCGGCGAGAACAAAATAACTGGAAGGCTTCTGGAGTGTCGGTCTTTGGTCGTCACACCAGGCTTCTGAAGTGAAGCACCAATCTAGTGTTTCTAGCAATGGGAGTCTTGCATGTTGCTCCGGGTAAATTTTCTGCCCTTAAGGGGAACTTCAATAAGGGAATGTTTACTGACTGCTTCATTAAATGCTAACATATCACCAATATTGTTGGGGAAAGTAGCATGCAATTCCGAAAATTTCCTACGATCACACAAGATCTATCTAGGAGATGCGTAGCAACGAGAGGGGGAGAGTATGTCCATGTACCCTCGTAGACCAAAAGCGGAAGCGTTAGTTTAACGCGATTGATGTAGTCGAACGTCTTCTTGATTCAACCGATCAAGCACCGAACGTACGACACCTCCGAGTTCTGCACACGTTTAGCTCGATGACATCCCTAGAACTCTTGATCCAGTAGAGCGTTGAGGAGGAAGATGAGTTCCGTCAGCACGACGGCGTGGTGACGGTGATGATGAAGTTATCCGCGCAGGGCTTCGCCTAAGCACTACGAAAATATCACCGGAGGTGTAAACTGTGGAGGGGGGCGCCGCACACGGCTTGGAACAATTGTGTGTCCTTCGAGGTGCCCCCTCTCCCGTATATAAAGGAGGGAGAGGGGAGGAGGCCGGCCTAGGGCGCGCCAAGTGGGCGGAGTCCCACATGGACTCCTAGTCCAATTCGCCCCCCTTTCCTTTTACCGGAAGGGGAAAGGGGGAAGGAGATGGAGGAGGAGAAGGAAAGGGGTGGCGCCCCCTCCCCTAGTCCAATTCGGACTACCCTTGGGGGGGGGCGTGCCATCTCTTGTGGCCTGCCTTGCCTGCCCTCCTATCTCCCATGTGGCCCATATCTTCCCCCGGGGGTTCCGGTAACCCCCTAGTACTCAGATATGTACTCGGCACCCCCAGAACACTTTCGGTGTCCAAATACTGTTGTCCAATATATCAATCTTTACCTCTCGACTATTTCGAGACTCCTCGTCATGTCCATGATCTCATCCGGGTCTCCGAAAAATATTCGGTCATCAAATCACATAACTCAACCAATATAAATCGTCATCGAATGTAAAGCGTGCGGACCCTACGGGTTCGAGAACTATGTAGACATTACCGAGACACCTCTCGAGTCAATAACCAATAGCGGAACCTGGATGCTCATATTGGCTCCCACATATTCTATGAAGATCTTTATCGATCAAACCGTAATGACAACATACGTTGTTCCCTTTGTCATCGGTATGTTACTTGCCCGAGATTCGATCGTCGGTATCTTCATACCTAGTTCAATCTTGTTAGTGGCAAGTCTCTTTACTTGTTCCATAATACAACATCCCACAACTAACTCATTAGTCTCTTTGCTTGCAAGGCTTCATATGATGGGCATTACCGAGAGGGCCCAGAGATACCTCTCCGATACTGGGAGTGACAAATCCTAATCTCGATCTATGCCAACGCAACAGACACCTTCGAAGATACGTGTAGAGCATCTTTATAATCACCACAGTTATGTTGTGACGTTTGATAGCACACAAGGCATTCCTACGGTGTCCGGGAGTTGCATAATCTCATAGTTGGAGGAACATGTATTTGACATGAAGAAAGCAGTAGCAATAAAACTTAATGATCATTATACTAAGCTAATAGATGGGTCTTGTCCATCACATCATTCTCCTAATAATGTGATCCTATTCATCAAATGACAACACATGTCTATGGTTAGGAAACTTAACCATCTTTGATTTACGAGCTAGTCTGGTAGAGGCTTACTAGGGACACTGTGTTTTGTCTATGTACCCACACATGTATCAAGTTTCCGGTTAATACAATTCTAGCATGAGTAATAAACATTTGTCATGATATAAGGAAATATAAATTACAACATTATTATTGCCTCTAGGGCATATTTCGTCCAGTCTCCCACTTACACTAGAGTCAATAATCTAGATTACATTGTCATGATTCTAACACCCATGGAGTCTTGGTGCTAATCATGTTTTGCTCGTCAAAGAGGATTAGTCAACGGGTCTGCCACAATTAGATCTGTATGTATTTTGTAATCTCTATTTCTCCCTCCTTGACTTGATCGCAGATGGAGTTGAAGCATCTCTTGACGTGTTTGGTTCTTTTGTGAAATCTGGATTCCTTCGCCAAGGCAATTGCTTCAATATTGTCACAAAAGATTTTCATTGGACCCGATGCACTAGGTATTACACCTATATCGGATATGAACTCCTTCATCCAAACTCCTTCATTCGCTGCTTCCGAAGCAGCTATGTACTCCGCTTCACACGTAGATCCCGCCACGACGCTCTGCTTGGAACTGCACCAACTGACAGCTCCACCATTCAATATAAATACATATTCGATCTGTGACATAGAGTCATCCGGATTAGTGTCAAAGCTAGCATCAACGTAACCATTTACGACGAGCTCTTTGTCACCTCCATAAATGAGAAACATATCCTTAGTCCTTTTCAGGTATTTCAGGATGTTCTTGACCGCTGTCCAGTGATCCACTCCTAGATTACTCTGGTACCTCCCTGCTAGACTTATAGCAAGGCACACGTTAGGTCTAGTACACAACATAGCATACATGATAGAACCTATGACTGAGGCATAGGGAATGACTTTCAATCTTCTGCAATGGTCGGGCATTGATTCTGACTCAACCTCGCACCTTGTAACATAGGCAAGAACCCTTTCTTTGACTCACAGGTACGCGTCGGTCCTATACAAACTGTTTCTAACCCCTTTCCACGATGACATTTGGAACCGTCGCCTAGTGAGTGTGGGCGATAGGGGGGGTCCTTCCCACACGACCTAGAAATCGTCGGGGATATGCCCTCCTAGCACACACGCTCGGCAAAATGGGGTCGTGTGCGACCAGCGAGCCCTCAAATACAGAAATACGTACAGTAGAGCTAAAAAATACAATTATACGGCAAAATTGTTTCCGGTCACAAGTACATCCCCACAGTCAGTACCCGCTAAACTTTTTCATTCGTATGTACATCCCACACAGTCGCTCCAAGGAAAAGGTTTCCGTTCACAGGTACATCACACACAATTTTTCCCGTTAAATCGTTTGCGTTATTGAATGTATCACAGACCGTCCATAAAAGAAACTGTGTGGCAAAGGCTGTCCATCACACACAGTTTTTATGTGGTAAACGTTTGCGCAAGGTGGCCTAACGCAAATAGTTTTCAAGAGAAAGTCGTGTGTGATTGTTCATTGATCCAACACGGTTTATTCCTATAAACTATATGTGTTGCCTGAGGTCATCGCCCACGGTATTTTTTCAATAATCGTTTGCAATAGCAAAACCCAATTAGCAGGCTAATTCGCCATTAGCACGCTACTTGCCCTATTATTAATAATCCATTTATTAATCTAATTGACATTCATATTAAGCACATAATATATTTCATTTCCATATTAAGGAAGCAAAATTTCATATTTGAAATACATCAGAGTACAACATGATATAGCTTCAGCACTCAGCTACCCCATTACACAACTGCACCAGCACCAAGTTTGACATGCAACATGTAGAACCTTTCAAAATTAGCATCATAGATGGTATATAGACAGATGCATCTCATCTGGAAAACTGCTGAAGCGGAAGGCGAATATTGAGCCTTCATTCATGTTGAAGGTCTTTCCAACTTTAGGCCAGTGCTTGTGGATGATTGACCGTCCGTCCTCTGTCCTCTTCAGGAACACTTCAATATTGAACCGTGGGTGTTGTATGAAAACCTTCCTCGTCTCCTGACCATAGAGATGGTTTGAGAGGTAATCATCAGTGAACTGCTTTCGAAAGGCCTTGAAAACAAGGATGTGCATAAATATCTTCTCTATATTGGAAACGGGGCAAAGGAATAAAAAAGGCAAGGTATAATAGTTAGTACCATCTTGTAGTGAACTGATGTCTTCTTCATTGTGCAGACAAAGATCTTGTTGTTTTTTGTCGCTAATTTCTTTATCCTAACAATCTTTCTGAGTTCTTGATTTGATTGATATTCATGGACAACTCATTTCCCCATATGCAAAAAGGGTCGAACAGTGGGTCAAAACCTCTGACAGCAGGACCTACAGGTGCAAGACAAAAATGTTAAAAACCAAATATTAGAATGGTTCCTGCAATTGCACAATAATGTGCTATCAGACAACGGACCATGCACGTGCTAACCTCGATAGTAAACCTCAGTGCTTCCCATTGTTTCCCTGCAACACATATAAGGTAGTTAGTGCTACCTCTTGAGCATGCGTTGGTTTTCCCTTTAAGAGGAAAGGGTGATGCAGCAAAGTAGCGTAAGTATTTCCCTCAGTTTTTGAGAACCAAGGTATCAATCCAGTAGGAGACTACACGGAAGTCGCCTAGTACCTGCACAAACAATCAAGAACCTCGCAACCAACACGATAAAGGGGTTGTCAATCCCTTCAAGGTCACTTGCAAAAGTGAGATCTGATAAAGATAATAAGATAAATATTTTTGGTATTTTTGTTGTATAGATTGAAAAGTAAAGATTGCAAAATAAAATAAATAGTAAACTAGAATTGTAGATTGGAAACTTATATGATATAAAATAGACCCGGGGGCCATAGGTTTCACTAGTGGCTTCTCTCTTGATAGCATGTATTATGGTGGATGAACAAATTACTGCCGAGCAATTGATAGAAACGCGCATAGTTATGAGAATATCTAGGCATGATTATGAAATATAGGCATCACGTCTGTGTTAAGTAGACCGAAATGATTCTGCATCTACTACTATTACTCCACACATCGACCGCTATCCAACATGCATCTAGAATATTAAGTTCATAAGAACAGAGTAATGCTTTAGGCAAGATGACTTGATGTAGAGGGATAAACTCAAGCAATATGATATAAACCCCATCTTTTTATCCTTGATGGCAACAATACAATACGTGCCTTGCTGCCCCTACTGTCACTGGGAAAGGACACCGCAAGATTGAACCCAAAGCTAAGAACTTCTCCCATTGCAAGAAAGATCAATCTAGTAGGCCAAACTAAACCGATAATTCGAAGAGACTTGCAAAGATATCAAATCATGCATATAAGAATTCAGAGAAGAACCAAATATTTTTCATAGATAAACTTTATCATAAATCCACAATTCATCGGATCTCGGCAAACACACCGCAAAAGAATATTACATCGAATAGATCTCCAAGAACATCGAGGAGAACTTTGTATTGAAGATCAAAGAGAGAGAAGAAGCCATCCAGCTAATAACTATGGACCCGAATGTCTGTGGTATACTACTCACACATCATCGGAGAGGCTATGGTGTTGATGTAGAAGCCCCCGTGATCGATTCCCCCTCCGGCAGATCGCCGGAAAAGGCCCCCAGATGGGATCTCATGGGTACAGAAGGTTGCGGCGGTGGAAAAGTGGTTTCGTGGCTCCCCTGGATGTTTTTAGGGTATAAGAGTATATATAGGCGAAAGAAGTACGTCGGTGGAGTTACGAGGGGCCCACGAGGGTGGGGGAACGCCCTCTGATGACCCACAAGTATAGGGGATCTATCGTAGTCCTTTCAATAAGTAAGAGTGTCGAACCCAACGAGGAGCAGAAGGAAATGGTAAGCATTTTTCAGCAAGGTATTCTCTGCAAACACTGAAATTATCGGTAACAGATAGTTTTGTGATAAGGTAATTTGTAATGGGTAACAAATAGTAAAAGTAAATAAGGTGCAACAAGATGGCTCAATCCTTTTTGTAGCAAAGGACAAGCCTGGACAAACTCTTATATAAAGGAAAGCGCTCCCGAGGACACATGGGAATTATCGTCAAGCTAGTTTTCATCACGTTCATATGATTCGCGTTCTGTACTTTGATAATTTGATATGTGGGTGGACCGGTGCTTGGGTACTGCCCTTCCTTGGACAAGCATCCCACTTCTGATTAACCCCTATTGCAAGCATCCGCAACTACAACAGAAGTATTAAGGTAAACCTAACCATAGCATGAAACATATGGATCCAAATCAGCCCCTTACGAAGCAACTCATAAACTAGGGCTTAAGCTTCTGTCACTCTAGCAACCCATCATCTACTTATTACTCCCCAATGCCTTCCTCTAGGCCCAAACAATGGTGAAGTGTCATGTAGTCCACATGACACCACTAGAGGAAAGACAACATACATCTCACCAAAATATCGAACGAATACCAAATTCACATGACTACTTATAGCAAGACTTCTCCCATGTCCTCAGGAACAAACGTAACTACTCACAAATCATATTCTTGTTCATAACCAGAGGGGTATTAATATTCATAAAGGATCTGAACATATGATCTTCCACCGGATAAACCAACTAGCATCAACTACAAGGAGTAATCAACACTACTAGCAACCCACAGGTACCAATCCGAGGTTTTGAGACAAAGATTGGATACAAGAGATGAACTAGGGATTGAGATGAGATGGTGCTGGTGAAGATGTTGATAGAGATTGACCCACTCCCGATGAGAGGATCGATGGTGATGATTTCACCTTCCCGAAGGGAAGTTTCCCCGGCAGAACAGCTCCGCCGGAGCCCTAGATTGGTTCCGCCTCGTGGCGGCGGAGTTTCGTCCCGTGAGCTTGCTTATGATTTTTTCCTTCACAAAAGACTCCATATAGCCAAAGATGGGCATCAGAGGGCTGCCAGGGGGCCACGAGGCAGGGGGTGCGCCCCCCACCCTCGTGGACAGTGGGTGGCCCCCTCTGGTACTTCTTTCGCCCAATATTTTTTATATATTCTGAAACATGCTCCCGTGAAGTTTTAGGACTTTTGGAGATGTGCAGAATAGGTCTCTAATATTTTCTCCTTTTCCAGCACAGAATTCCAGCTGCCGGCATTCCGCCTCTTCATGTAAACCTTGTAAAATAAGAGAGAATAGGCATAAGTATTGTGATATAATGTGTAATAAAAGCCCATAATGCAATAAATATTGATATGAAAGCATGATGCAAAATGGACGTATCACCCTCCTACCTCGTGGCCGCCTCGTTGCGTCTCTGACTTCCACTCCAAGTCTCCTGGATTGCATTTGTTCCAAGAAATATCCTCGCGAAGGTCTCGTTCCGTTTGGATTCTGTTTGATATTCCTTTTCTGCGAAGCACTGAAAGAGGCAAAAAAACAGAAACTGGCACTGGGCCTCCGGTTAATAGGTTAGTACCAAAAATAATATAAAAGTGCATATTAAAGCCCATTAAACATCTAAAAAAGATAATATAATAGCATGGAACAATAAAAAATTATAGATACGTTGGAGACATATCAGCATCCCCAAGCTTAATTCCTGCTCGTCCTCGAGTAGGTAAATGATAAAAACAGAATTTTTTATGTGGAATGCTTCCTAACATAATTTTCAATGTAATTTTCTTTATTGTGGCATGAATATTCAGATCCGAAAGATTCAAGACAAAAGTTTAATATTGACATAAAAATAATAACACTTCAAGCATACTAACCAAGCAATTATGTCTTCTCAAAATAACATAGCCAAAGAAAGCTCATCCCTACAAAATCATATAGTTTGGCCATGCTTCATTTTCGTCACACAAAATGCTCCTATCATGCACAACCCCGATGAAAAGCCAAGCAATTGTTTCATGCTTTAGTATTCTCAAACTTTTTCAACTTTCACGCAATACATGAGCGCGAGCCATGGACATAGCACTATAGGTGGAATAGAATATGATGATGGAGGTTTTGTGGAGAAGACAAAAAAGGAGAAAGTCTCACATCGAGCGGCTAATCAACGGGCTATGGAGATGCCCATCAATTGATGTCAATGCGAGGAGTAGGGATTGCCATGCAACGGATGCATTGACAAACTTTTCACCAACTCTCGAGGTGAGAAAGGGCAATGCACGGTACCGAAGAGGCTAGCAATGATGGAAGGGTGAGAGTGTGTATAATCCATGGACTCAACATTAGTCATAAAGAACTCACATACTTATTGCAAAGATCTACAAGTCTTCAAAAACCAAGCACTACGCGCATGCTCCTAGGGGGATAGATTGGTAGGAAAATACCATCGCTCATCCCCGACCGCCACTCATAAGGAGGATAATCAAAGAAACACCTCATGCTTCAAATTTGTTACACAACGGTTACCATACGTGCATGCTACGGGACTCGCAAACCTCAACACAAGTATTTCTCAAATTCACAAATACTCAACTAGCATGACTCTAATATCACCATCTTCATATCTCAAAACAAACATCAAGTATCAAACTTCTCATAGTATTCAATGCACTCTATATGAAAGTATTTATTATACCCATCTTGGATGCCTATCATATTAGGACTAATTTCATAACCAAAGCAAATTACCATGCTAGTCTAAAAGACTCTCAATAATATAAGTGAAGCATGATAGATCAATAATTTCTATAAAATAAAACCACCACTGTGCTCTAGAAAGATATAAGTGAAGCACCAGAGCAAAATTATCTAGCTCAAAAGATATAAGTGAAGCACATAGAGTATTCTAATAAATTCCGATTCATGTGTGTCTCTCCCAATAGGTGTGTACAGAAAGTATGATTGTGGTAAACTAAAAAACACATAGCATGTGGTGAATCAAAATATAGCCTCAAGTAAAGTTACCGATAGACGAAGACGAAAGAGGGGATGCCTTCCGAGGCATCCCCAAGCTTAGGCTTTTGGTTGTCCTTGAATTTTACCTTGGGGTGCCTTGGGCATCCCCAAGCTTAGGCTCTTGCCACTCCTTGTTCCAAAATCCGTCAAATCTTTACCCAAAAACTTGAAAACTTCACAACACAAAACTCAACAGAAAATCTCATGAGCTCCGTTAGTATAAGAAAACAAACCACCACTTTAATGTACTGTAATGAACTCATTCTTTATTTATATTGGTGTTAAAACTACTTTATTCCAACTTCTCTATGGTTCATACCCCCCGATACTAGCCATAGATTCATCAAAATAAGCAAACAACACACGAAAAACAGAATCTGTCAAAAACAGAACAGTCTGTAGCAATTTGGAGGTTTCGAATACTTCTGTAACTCCAAAAATTGTGAAAAAATAGGATGATCTAAAAAATTTGTATATTGATCTACTGCAGTTGTAATTGGTATTTTATCGCTCTTTGGTAAATATTGAAAATTATTTTCATGAGTGCACACTTTCTGTTTTTTTTCAGCAAGATCAAACAACAATCCCGCAAGAAGATCTTAAAAGCTTTACTTGGCACAAACACTAATTAAAACATAAAAAACACAATCATAACAGAGGATAGATGATTCATTTATTACTAAAAAGGAACAAAAAGCAAGGAACAAAAATAAAATTGGGTTGCCTCGCAACAAGCGCTATTGTTTAACGCCCCTAGCTAGGCATAAAAGCAAGAATAGATCTAGGTATTATCATCTTTGGTATGCAATCCATAAGTGGCTCTCATAATAGATTCATAAGGTAGTTTAATTTTCTTTCTAGGAAAGTGTTCCATGCCTTTCCTTAACGGAAATTGGAATCTAATATTTCCTTCTTTCATGTCAATAATTGCACCAATCATTCTAAGGAAAGGTGTCAGGACCCCGATCCTAAGTCACACCGATCTAGCATGTAACACATCATATCACTTTGTGGCCTCACGCACGGTATTCCCACGGGTGCCACCTTACTTGGCGCGGGACCGTTTGTGCCTTTTGGCTCACGTATATGATAGTGTTGCTAGCATCCATATGACAGAGAACCCGGGCCGACATGACTAGTCGTGAACCCAAAGTGGCACTGACTTACGGGGACAGGCATACATGAACCAGCATCGAGCGTGTCAGTCATCAGCGTGTGAATCCGGGATGTAGCAACTGGGCTAACAGGACTCCGGGAACCCGGGCTGTAGCAGGCTAGCAGGACTCGGAAGTCACCGCGTGACATTTCCCCGAAGGGACAGACACAGGAATGAAGTGGATCACATGCCGGCCAGTCTAAGTGTTCCGGAGCAGTAGTAACTGGGCTAGCAGGACTCCGGTAAACCGGGTTGTAGCAGAATGCCATGGCTCAGTGGAAGCACTAGACTACATTTCCCCATAAGAGAGGCTACCAAGGATAAACAACTAGGTTGTCGGATCCCACACATACCAAGCATTTCAATCATACACACAATATGCTCAATATGTGCAAATACAACATGGCATCACAACAAAACTCTACGACTCAAAGTATTTATTCATTAGGCTCCGAAGAGCCAGGTATTACAAACATGGGTCTGATGACCCAGCATTCAAGTCATACAAGCAACAAGCACATGCGGAAGCTTAACATGTCTGAGTACAGACATCTACAAATGAAAAAGGCTGAGAAGCTTGACTATCTACCAGATCCTGCCGAGGGCACAAGATCGTAGCTGAGGTATCAAGCTAAACGTCGAAGTCCACACGGAACCACTAGCGAGACTGAAGTCTCTCTGCAAAAATATAAATTAAGAAAACGTGAGTACAAATGTACCCAACAAGACTTACATCAGAACTAACTACAAATGCATCATTATCAACAAAGGGATGGTGGGGTTTAACTGCAGCAAGCCAGCTTGACTCAGTGGCTAACCTGAACTACTACTGCAAGTAACTCGTTTGAGGTGGCGCACACGAGTCCACATATTCATCAATCAATACACCACTATGGATCCGCTCCCGTCTCCCTACGAGAACGCCATCCATAGCACTCACGCTTATCTTGCGCATTTTAGAGCATCCACTTTCACTTGTCTATGAACTGTATAGGCAACCCAGAAGTCCTTTACCGCGGACGCGGCTATTCGAATAGATCATTTATAACCCTGCAGGGGTGTACTTCTTCACACATGTTTCCACCACTTAGCGTCTGCACACGACATGTGCTCGGCAGACTTCAAGCAAAAGCCGACGTGGGTGTAGACCACGACCTAACTAACCACACAAGTCTCTAGTCCAGGTTTATCGCCTATTCGGGTTCCATCCGCGAGGACATCCGGCCGGGGTTTTGCTCACAGCCCCAAACGATGTGTACAGGGTTCCGCGACACCAAACGGGCGCCCGTCATACCCGGCCACGGTGTATCTACCGCATCATAGCCCACCCCTAGGGTTAGCGCTACGCACGGCCTCCAACACATATCCTACAAACGCCAGAAACTAGTTGCAACTCCTAGACAGAGGGCAAGGGCAGTTAGTAAGTCGAGCGGGGTCATATTTCAGGGCCCAACATGTGGTAGTAGCTGTTCATGGATCACAAACACAGAACTCAATTCCTGAGGACAGTTTCAATGAGACAACCCACCATGTACTCCTACATGGCCTCTCACCGCTACCTTTACCAAATCGTGTTCACACACTTAGCTCACACACAGTAGGACATGTTCATCACCATTCCAATTCATCCCCGATGAATCAGACCTGACTCAACTCTAAGCAGTAGCAGGCATGACAAACAAGCATGAATGAGTAGGCACATCAGGGCTCAAACAACTCCTACTCATGCTAGTGGGTTTCATCTATTTACTGTGGCAATGACAGGTCATGCAGAGGAAAAGGGGTTCAACTACCGCAGCATGTAAAAGTTGAATCATTGTTGTCCTAATGCAGTAAAAGAGAGCAGGAGCGAGAGAGTGGGATTGTATCGGAATGAACAAGGGGGTTTTGCTTGCCTCGCACTTCTGAAGATGATATAGCTCTTCATCGGTGTCATCGAACTCATCGTTGGAACATACGCCTACCGAGGGGGAACAACCATCAGAAAACAAGGAAGGACACAATCAATGCAATGCATAATATGATGCACGATCATGACATTGCAATATGAGTGTGTTGGCCTAATGCAACTACATCCAAATGGGTTTGGGTCATTTTGAACCAAAGGTTCTATCCCAAACTCAAATTATGAATTTAAATAGTGCCTTATCATGTTTTGAACTAGACAGCAAGGTTAAGTTGCTTTATCATGAATGAAACCAGTACAGATGGATAGATTGGATTTTTCTGATCATTTTTCATATATAAATCTTTGTATTTGGAGTTACAGATTAATTACTATGATTTATTGAAGTTTAAACATTTTCTGGAATTTCCTGAATATAAATAAATCCAGAAAATACTTTATTGCGTCACTGTGACGTCAGCGGTCAATGGCGCGGTCCAGGTCAAACCCAACCACTGGGTCCCGCGTGTCAGTAGTTAATTAAACTAACCAAAGAAAATTAACACTAACCTAGGTTAATTAGCAGGGCTGGCCCCACACGTCAGTGATCCAGGGTGGTCAAACCCTGGTCAGACGGGGTCAAACCCCTGAGTCAACTCGCCGGAGTTGACCCGTGGCTCGTCGCCGATGACGCCAGGGATGGCGGAGGGCATCGGGATTCCTCGTCCGGTGACCAAATGGCCGGCGGAGGGCATCTACGTGCTGCTGGTGAACTCGCGCATCGAGTGGAGCAAGCGGTGTGTGCGGGGGTGGCCGGAGTTGACGGCGGCGAGCTCTAAGGCGGCGGCTGGAGTTCGGGTGAGCTCGGGTTTGGCGTTAGGGAGCTCGGCAGGTGGCAAGGAGGAGTGCTACGGCCTCCTGGGGGTGCACTGAGCACGGCTGTGTACTCGGTTGCAGCTCTAGGCAACGGTGGCCACGGCGGCGACATGTCCAGCAGCGAAGAGCTCTCGGCTCCGACGGCATCGGTGTTTGAGGAAGAAAACGAGCCAGGGGAGAGGGAGGATCAGCAAAGGAGCTCACAGCGCGTCGAATGGAGCCATTCACGAGCTCGGGGTGGCACTGGAGCGAGCGGAGCAGTGAGGGGGATCTCCGGCGGCCGGCGATGAAAACGAAGACGGTGGCGTCGCTTCAGGCATTCCGCGGGCGCGTTACTTGGTGGAGAGGGCGAGGGCGTCGAGGCGAGGCTCGTGGGCACGTCGGAGAGGCGAGGGGGAGGCGGTGGCTGTGTCAACGGCGAGCGGCGGCGACGAGCTCCACTCGGGCAGAGCGGGAGAGAGAGCAGAGGAGGGGAGGAGCACGGGAGAGAGTGAGAGAAGTCCAGGGGTTGCGTGGCGTCTCCAGGGACGCCCAGGCAGTCGAGGGGGGCACGCAGGCAGAGTGGAGGTGGCCGGTGTGTGGCTGCGCGCGCCGGGCATGCGTCGTCCTCCTGGCAGGGGAGGAAGACGATAGAGGATGAGGCGGTGGTGGGCTAGGCCGCCTGGTGGGCTGGCTCTGGTGGGCGGCACAGGTAAGCCAAGTAAAACTCTTTCTCTCTTTCATTTCCTATTTTCTATATTTCTGCAACTTTGTGGCTTTATTTAAAATACTAAAACTAACTCAAAAATCATGAAACTTATCAAAGCCACTGTATGGAATATATCCAATAGTAAACATTTCAGTTTATGATTATTTGGACATTTAAAATATTTTATAGCATTTAAATGCCCAAATGCAAATACTATATGATTTAATTCAGTGACCCTCTGTTGTCCTAGAAAAGTGTGCACCATTTTTTCACAGGTTCTAGACCAAGGCAAAGATGATGAACATCTTAGAAGGGCATTTTGGGTTCAGTGAAAATGATTTTATTTGGACCCTAGTTGAATTTCATTTGCTGCTAGGGTTTATTAGCCCCCATTTCAAAGTTTCATAAAATTTAGACATGATGCATGGAGGCTAATGCAAAGGCAGGCAAGGCCTGAACTGGGGCTGTGACAACTCACCCCCACTAAACAAGAATCTCGTCCCGAGATTCAAACGTAGGGTAAGATGAAGGGGAAACACAAACTAACACAATCTTCACGATCCAGGTTGCACTTCATAAAATCGTTGATTCAGTCACCATCTTTGTCTCGTCGCCTTGCTCTGAGAACTCCAGTCAACATGGCAACGGGAGGAAAAGGAAACTCTAGAAGGATCGATCTTCTCAAAGATCGAACAACTCAGGATCAACTCACGGAATGAGACATAGCAACATCTCTCGAGCTGAGACATTCAAACACACCTCGGAAGGGATGGAAGAACCGATGACGGGGTTCAATTTGGTAGGCACCAATTCCACGCTTGAGAAGATGGTGAATGGGGTCAAAGTAGCGAGGAGATAATTGCCATGATTCCATAACGGGACACCTCGGGGGAGGTGACTCGTAGAATTATTCCCTTAAGTGGCAAAAACAATTACTTTTGATATCTAGATCATTGAAACTTTTCATACCAGCCTAGGGAAAATCACAATTGATCATTTCGGAGAGTTCGAAGAAATGACCTACTCAGACTAGGATGGATGATGTGGACTACCTTGTTGAAGACAACGCAATGGATGATTTTTGCCTATCATCGGAAATGGATGGAACCCGTGGTAGGATGGCACAACGGCGGGGCAAGATGGAAATAACATGCAAATGCTGGGAATGATTCTAGTAACTGGGGAGAAACCCAACAGTAGAGAGTGAGTCCACTGTTTGGAAAGGTTATAACATAACCGAGGAAACTGGGAGCAAATCCCAGTTAATGCCAACGATAAAACCTAGTGCTTGCGCGTGCTCTCAAGAACTTGAGCATTTCCATATTCATCAAGGTTTTACCAATATCCGTGTCAAGGATCCTGGCAACACAACATACCACCATGATGAATGATGATGGACGATGCAGATGCAAAGGAAGCTAGCACCTTCTCAGATTTCACCTTAACGAGGCCAAGGAAACAAAATCTAGATGATCGACCGAGAGGCATTTAGTACTCTGCTTCTAATGTTCTCCTTGATGTGCTAGCGTAACCCATTTATTGATATGGTTTGGTATCTAGGACATCAAGTAAAAGGTCGGACTTTGGGAACACAAGAATCCATAAGGAGCAACTTCTGGAGTATACCCTATGAAATCCTTATGGGGAGGTGGCCAACTTCTTCAAGCAAGATACTACAATAATAGGTCTTCTGGTTGGGTGTGTTGGCCACGACATCCACTCTACCGGTTATAGAGAGACCACTATTATAGCTCTCGGGAAATGTTCCAACCATCACATCTGCCTGAGATTCAGATCTGGTTGGTGTCAGGATATTCCAGACTCATCGAGTCTAGAAAGAAAAATGAAAGTTTGCAACACAAATCGACGAGATGACATTGCGAGATTCTCGGGAGGTGAACTACGATAGCAAGCTCCAAAACATGAGCTGGTTCTGCTACAACATGTGAACACGCTGTCCCAGACAAGCATGACCACATAGTAGTCTTACAATAAAACACTACCAAGTTCTGATTAGGAACCATCATTGAAATAACGAAGTCTTGTGCATGTCCGTCTGGGCCCTTCGGGAATAGCATTTAAACTTCTTATCCTTGAACAAATCAATCAGGGGCTTCGTGTGCTAGGGATACATATAGAATGAAGGTTGCAAGTCTCCAAACCATAGAATACTTCGCACATGTGCATGACTGACTTGGGATGATTCCAGAGGAAGCAAAACTAACTTTCTCGAATTCACGGCAGCAACTTTCACCAAATGCACGTGAATCAGAGGTAGTCACTTCTTTCATCCAAACATATGCTTCATGAACGAAACACGAAGAAATGCTTACACAAGTTTCCAACACTAGCTTGATGTCCGACAAAATCATGGAGAAGATAAGGATGTTGTCGATGGGCTCAACAACAAACCATCCAGGCTTCCATATAGATGGAATTCCACAATTAAGTGAACACGGTGATAGCATTGGCCAGACCAAAGGATGTAATGGTGTATGCCCGAGGGATCTACCACGAGTAAGACAACATTATGAACATCGTTGGTTCTGATTTGATTTGACGTTAGCTCATACTCAAATCAAAGATTGGTTAAGACAATAGCACCGACAATTGATCACGAGGATCAATCGATGAAGATATCATCTTTCTTCAACACACACACACAGAAGATATCCCTTAGAGATGAACTAAGTTAAGCAAAGCTTTTACCTTCCAACTCTCCAAGTTGTTGTCTAGCTCAACCAACTAGCTCAGGGATATCCAACAAAGATTCTTGGAGAAGGGGTGATTTATAAGAAAACCAACTTGATCACAAGCTCAACATAACAGTCAGGGAACAACCTGGTGATACTTCCGAGAAGATAATCGGAAAATCATGAACCACCGATATGTTATTAAGCTCAAGAATAATCTTGCTCTTCAGGCAAGACGATATGATCAAAAGAGCGAGGAATTAGCACAATCTTAACCCATTGATCGAAGAGTGCACCCGAAATAAGGACTAGGTAGCACAATCAATCTTAGAATGATGGTTTAGTAACCAACATGCTATGAATGAATTTATCGTCCATTAACCACCAAGCAACGGGGTTGCTAGGAGTATTGATTTCACACATCACGGTTCACTTGTCGGTATTCCGGTTGCAACAACACGGAACCGAGGAACGAATGATGATGGCAAGAAGTATCACTGCATCAAGAATTCATAAGAGTTGGTGCAATTCTCATGACATTTCTGACATCAAGAGGGCAATACTTCAGGGTAGAACATAATCAAAAGCTGGATTGGCATTTTGATCCGCGGAATACAACTGCTTTGACCCAATCCTAGATATGGATGAGGTACTGGAGTTTGTTTCTCCTAGTCATTCTGAAATAGAACAGCTCGACGGACCACAAGAATAATAGACACTGACGAACACGATGGCACAACTATTCCTGACTATCACTTGATAGAGGAGGTCAGTATACAACTAAAGAGGGACAACTCAAAGGAACATATGTTTTTCTAAGTTGTGGATGCATAGATTAGTATGTCGAGCAAAGCTCAACATTTCTTCCAGATAACCCATGCAGAAAGGTAGAACTGGCAGATTAACAATGTAGAATGGACAACTCATCAAGAGCACTCTGGTTGTGATCTTTTGGTTCAAAAGAACTTCTGCCATAAGAAGTTCCTGGTATTTGGAAGAAGGAAATACCACGGACCTCGAGGACTATTGCAAAGGATACTATTATCCTAAAGGTACGAGAAACACTATCAACACAAGGTAAGTAGAGTGAATCTTGGGCTTAAGAACCCAGAAATAGAAGGGCCTACTAACTAAATGGCATCACGGGATGCTTTCGAGAATGGTCGCCAGTATCATCACACTGGGAACACAAAACATGGCTAGATTACTAGGTGACTCCCTAAAACACCTAGGGTCATAATAATAGCTCCAACATATATGTCGAGGCAATAGAGTACCTCAACTCACCGATTAGTGTGGTTGAACTGGCCCAAAGGGACATCGGGAACGGAAAGAAGGGATTTGCAAAGCATCCGACTATTTGGAAACCTGGGATGACTCGGACATCATAACGGCTGTAAATGCTCGAAAAAGACTTGAGACATCCTGCAAAAATGGTGGCATAACCACTCAACTTCACAATATCAAGGTTCTGAGACCAACTGTTATCACACGGAGGTAGTAGAAACTGAACTGAGGCTTCAAACCAACAATCCTATAAGTCTACGGATTAGTAACACGTGATCCTGATAGAAAGAAGAGAAAGCCTAGTTCCTTAACCCCGTAGAAAAGATAGGATGACTCGGATCAGAAGGCCATAAGGTAAAGAAGTATAAAGAGCCTTACGTTCCTTCCCGCAATCAATTCCCTATATATAACTAAAGCATTTGTAGACTCGACTTCGACCAGTTTGGCTTGGTAATCCTACAGGCAGTCAGGCTCTGATACCAAAGCTGTCAGGACCCCGATCCTAAGTCACACCGATCTAGCATGTAACACATCATATCACTTTGCGGCCTCATGCACAGTATTCCCACGGGTGCCACCTTACCTGGCCCAGGACCGTTTGCGCCTTTTGCCTCATGTATATGATAGTGTTGCTAGCATCCATAAGACAGAGAACCCGGGCCAACATGACTAGTCATGAACCCAAAGTGGCACTGACTTACGGGGACAGGCATACATGAACCAATATCGAGCGTGTCGGTTATCAGCGTGTGAATCCGGGCTGTAGCAACTGGGCTAACAGGACTCCGGGAACCCGGGCTGTAGCAGGCTAGCAGGACTCCGGAAGTCACCGCGTGACATTTCCCCGAAGGGACAGACACATGAACGAAGTGGATCACATGCCGGCCAGTCTAAGTGTTCTGAAGCAGTAGTAACTGGGCTAGCAGGACTCCGGTAAACCGGGCTGTAGCAGACTACCATGTTTTTAGGGTATAATAGTATATATAGGCGAAAGAAGCACGTCGGTGGAGCTACGAGGGCCCCACGAGGGTGGGGGCGCGCCTACCCCCCTGGACGCGCCCTCCTACCTTGTGGCCGCCTCGTGGCATCTCTGACTTCCACTCCAAGTCTCCTGGATTGTGTTTGTTCCAAGAAGGATTCTCGCGAAGGTTTCGTTCCGTTTGGATTCCATTTGTTATTCCTTTTCTGCAAAAAACTGAAATAGGCAAAAAATAGAAACTGGCACTGGGCCTCCAGTTAATAGGGTAGTCCCAAAAATAATATAAAAGTGTGTATTAAAGCCCATTAAACATCCAAAACAGATAATATAATAGCATGGAACAATCAAAAATTATAGATACATTGGAGACGTATCAGTTAGTCATCAGGTTAAGTAAGGGTTCGCGTGCTATCAGTAAAATATGTTGATGAAAAATAAGCACATTGCAGATTCATCAGAGTAATTCAAGCCCCATGGAAAACCCATTTATCCAAACCAAGCATGATTAAGAACTAGGAAATATAGCACTTGTATATGTTTCTCATGTATTAAGTGCATCCAAATTCAATTTATTCCTCGCATGCACAACACTACAAATTCTACCCACGACAATTGGACATCGCATTGCAGAATTGAACCAAGCGGTTAACTAAACACCACAACAAATGAACCAACATTAACTGGGCACCACAATGCACAATATAACATACTCCTAATAGAAGATCAGACAGTTAACCAAACAGTTAACTACAACCAATTGTAGCAATTGTATTTGTTTCTCATGTATTTACTACAGCGAAATTCAATTTATTCCTCACATGGTATACAATAACAGAATGCACCCACAACTATTGAACATCGCATTGCAGAATTGAACCAAACCGTTAACTAAACACCACAACACAAATGAACCAAACGTTAACTGAGCACCACATTGCACGATGTACAACCAAACCAAGCATGCTTGACAACTTGGAAATATAGCAATTGTATTCGTTTCTCATGTATTTTGTAAAGATAAATTTGATTTATTTCTCACATGGAAGACAATACAAAATTGCAGCCTGAAGAATTGAACATCACATTTGCAGAATTGAACCAAACAGTTAACTGAAGACGACAACTAATTAACAAAACAGTTAATAAGTGAGCACCACACTGCACGACATATAGAACATATACACTAGAGAAACAGACTGCGTGGTAAAATTAGATAGCACAATTCACTAGAATTTGTGAAGGAAAGGCAGGAGCAGTACACGCAATGGGTAAACCGAGCATGCTTAACTGGTGTAGCTAGCAAATGGCAAGGTGCTCCTCCAAGATCTGGGGGTCGCCACGAATGGCAGCCATCGCGACCTCATCCACGCGTGCGGCCATGATTTGCTTCTCCGCTGCCAAATGCTCCTTGAGATCCTGACTATACTATGTGCACCATGGCTTAGGGCCGCGCTTATTTGGTGGAGGGGTCGGTGATTTGGGTGGAAGGTGTCGCGCTCGCGCCGGCGGTCGGGTCATGTGGGATGTGGAAGGAGGAGGAGGATGGGGGTCGGGTGTGGATTACCTGCCTGGATAGACGAGGCCGAGCAGCATGAAGGAGGGTCGCCGACGAGGAGGCGGCGCTGCAAGCAAGGAGTGAAGGTTTCTACTTGGAAAGGAAGGCAGAAACATGGGAAATGTGGCTTTTTGTAAGGGGGAGGGGCGGGGAGGTAGATATTTCCGCGGAAGCCGAAAATTTGGAATCGTTTCAACGAAAAAACTGGCGCGCAAAGTGTCATCAGACACGGTCCCTTATTCAGAACTGTGTACGATATGTGAACATCACAAATGATTCAGATAGCTTAACCCATGTGTGATGAGTTTGAACGTCAAAAATTTTGGTTCGAATTTCCATGGTTACAGTGGTCATCCATGTCATTGTATAATTTGGGTACACAAAGGAGACTACAGGACACCCACACTTCTTAATCGAGCAAGTTCAGCAATTAAACAGAGCTAGCTGATCTAAACATTACTCTAGCAAATTAAAGACCGACACTCTTAATTAAACAAGACAAAGAGTACTACTACGGCTGGTGCTCGTCGATCTCCGCCACCGCCTCCATGTCCAGCTCGCGCCCGACAGTCTCCTGGGGAAGGGGCTCCATGGCATCTATCGCACCATACTCGGCAAGCATCTCGCCATCCGCGTCCGCCATCTCTTTGGAAAAGGCCGCCACGAGCTGGGCATGGGCAGACGCCATCTAGGCTTGGATGGGCTCTGTCGTCGCAGGGTATGCGGCGGAGGAACGGAGGGCTGCTCGAACGCTCTCGGCGATTGCCAGCTCTTCGGCCGTGGGTTGCCAACCGTTGTCGGAGAAGCTTCGTTTGATTTGTGCGGTGACCGCCAGGAGCTAGGCGTGGGTGTTCTCGACATGGTCGTGGGCGGCCTCCATCAAGGCTAAGGCCGCCACTACGGAACGGACAGCTGTTGTGCCGCTCTCGCCGGTTGTTATCCCCGAGGCAGATGTTGCTGCCGCCGCAAGCAACAGCGGCCATTTGGGCTGCCTATGCCGCCCGGTCGCAGATTGCGGCCGCGCTCATGTACCTTGTTAGCACGCGCATGGCGGCTGCGGCCGTGCTCTCACCGGAGTGGGCCACCAAAGTTGCCCTCACGATGCGGGTCCACGTGCCCATCTTTCACCGACGATGATTGAACAGTGAAATGATATTTGGGGAGCGAGCTAGTGTGCTTGAGACGCCGGCTGTGGACTGTAGCGGACACACCTTCTCGCGTAAGACATAGGCGTACTATACACTAACGGTGCTCCAGGATATTTTGTGCTGCATCTCACACGGTTGGTGATAATAAACTGTGTGCGATCTACTTGATTTTTCATCTTGATTTGAATTACATAATGGGGTCACAGCGGCAATGGACGGTGTTTGAATTGCTAGACCTTTTATCTGGAGTGAGCATGCAACTGTAGGTGTGTCGTAAAATAATTGGAATTATTCAGGGTTCGTTTGAACATTTAATACATTAAATTGGTTTTCTAGCCATTTCAGGTGCACAATTCAAAATTAAGCTACATGCACATACTCCGGGGCACCAACATGGGTTGTAAAATCATATATGTGTCCATGGGTTTATGCTTATCTCCCATGCAAGAAATGGAGATGAAATTCGAACGCCACGGCACCGTGGCTCTCCGGTAAACGTCGACGTACTAACTTTTGTAAATCTAGGAAATCCAAAATTCGTCCAAAATTCATGAAACATGGCATCCTATCATGGAGCGGCATCATCATGCCATGGTAAAAAATTTGTCCCATTTGGGGCAGGTTTGGGTATAAACTTCTCATAAACCAGAGCTTCTCACAAAAAGTGTGATGGTTTTGATAGGGAATGTTTCACCTTTCTGGACGAAATGATATCCGTTGCCTCTTCTCAATTTCAAAATTTTCCCTAGTGTCAACATAGAACAACAGGAGTGTTGTGTCAATTTTTGGGATTTTTCGGGGTTCACTTGGACGTTTTTATACATTAACTGAGTTTTCTGTGCATTCATGTGCATAATTCAAATTTGAACTACAGGCACATGCTCTAATGCATTTAAATTATTTGAAAATTCAAATATGTTTCCTTGGTTGCCTGCTTAGGTCCCATGCAAGAAATGGGAATGAATGTCAAACACCTTGCCACCGTCACTCGGCCGCAAACATTGAGATACTTGGTTTTTAAATTCTAGTAAATCCAAAACTCGTCTGAAATTCATGAAACTTGGCATGCTATCATGGAACGGCATCAACATGCCATGGTAAATTTTTTATCCCTTTTGGGGCAGGTTTGGATTTATGCTTCTCACAAACCAGAGCTTCTCACAACAAGCATGATGGTTTCGGTAGGGAAAGTCCTACCTTTGGGGACGAAACGATATCCATTGCCTCTTATTGCTTCCAAAAATTTTCTCGTGTCGACATAGAACAACAGGAGTGTTGTGTCAATTTTTGTGATTTTCCGGGGTTCGTTTGGACATTTTTATGCATTAACTGAGTTTTCAATGCATTTATGTGCATAATTCAAATTTGAACAACATGCACATGCTACAATGCATATAAATTGGTTGAAAAATCAAATCTGTGTCCTTGGGCATGCTTAGGTCCCATGCAAGAAATGAGAATGAATTTTAAACACCAGGGCCCCGTTGATTGCTGGCAAAACATTGAGCCTGGTTTTTAAATTATAGTAAATCCAAAACTCGTCTGAAATTCATGAAACTTGGCATGCTATCATGGAGCGGCATCAACATGTCGTGGTAAAATTTATGTCCCATTTGGGGCAGGTTTGGGTATATGCTTCTCACAAACCAGAGCTTCTCACAACAAGCATGATGGTTTAGGTAGGGAACGACCCACCTTTGGGGACGAAACGATATCCATTGCCTCCTATTGCTTTCAAATTTTCTCTCGTGTCAATATAGAACAACATGAGTGTTGTGTCAATTTTTGTAATTTTCGGGGTTCGTTTGGACATTTTTATGCATTAACTGAGTTTTCAAAGCATTTATGTGCATAATTCAAATTTGAACTACATGCACATGCTCCAGTGCATATAAATTGGTTGAAAAATGAAATATGTGTCCTTGGGTGCATGCTTAGGTCCCATGCAAGAAATGGGAATGAATTTCAAACACCAAGGTACCGTTGATTGCCGGCCAAACATTGAGATGCCTGGTTTTTAAATTTTAGTAAATCCAAAACTCGTCTGAAATTCATGAAACTTGGCATGCTATCATGGAGCGGCATAACATGCCATGGTAAAAATTTTGTCCCATTTGGGGCAGGTTTGGGTATATGCTTCTCACAAACCAGAGCTTCTCACAACAAGCATGATAGTTTCGGTAGGGAATCTCCCACCTTTGTAGACGAAACAATATCCATTGCCTCTTATTGCTTCCAAAAAATTTCTCGTGTCAACGTAGAACAACAGGAGTGTTGTGTCAATTTTTGTGATTTTTTGGGGTTCGTTTGAACATTTTTATGCATTAACTGAGTTTTCAATACATTTATGTGCATAATTCAAATTTGAACTACATGCACATGCTCCAGTGCGTATAAATTGGTTGAGAAATCAAATATGTGTCCTTGGGTGCATGCTTAGGTCCCATGCAAGAAATGGGAATGAATTTCAAACACCAGGGCACCGTTTATTGCCGGCAAAACATTGAGATACTTTATTTTTAAATTATAGTAAATCCAAAACTCGTATGAAATTCATGAAACTTGGCATGCTATCATGGAATGGCACCCGACATGCTGTGGTATTTTTCGTGTCCATTTTGAGAGAAGGCGCACTCGAATAATGACAGCCAACAAAGGCATTTTGAAAAAATAGCTGCCACTTTAATATCTCAAACATTTGTATAATTCAAACCATGTGCATTTTGTTAACCATTCACGTGACGCCACGTGTCTTGGTTTTAATGGCTGTAGGAGGTGCCGTGCGGATAGCTGCTTGACCTTGACTGAACGGGAGGCGTGCGAGCGTAGTCCGGTGCGCAGGCTGACCGAGAGGTGTGCAAGCTGTCCTCGAATGCGCAGGCCACCGGGAAGCATGCGAGCTGTACGCTGTGCAGGCTCACTAGGAAGCGAGCCCTTTGACTTCCGTGCCCGCCCGCCTTCCTCTCCGTGTGCACGCCCCCCTCACTGGCATGGGACGCCACCGTCGAACTCTACCTCTCAGCGCCGCCAGCTGCCGTCCTCCACCCCACCCCCCCCCCCCCCCCCCGCGCGCGCGCCCGTCGACCTCGAGACGACATGATGCAAAGTGAGAGCCGGATTTGTGCATCTCTTCAACGTAAACGGTTCTTTTGGATGAGCTGTGTGCAACCACTTACAAACAATTTTGTGCGATTTGCATCTATCATATTGGGTATGTTACCATTTGTCAAACTGGAAAGATTGACATTTTTTGATATAGTAACATTGCCATTTGTCAACCGTGTAACACTGCGATTTGTCAAAATATGAAGCTAAAAATCACTAGCAGTATCTAATTTCTGCAACTAAAATTCAGTAATAAGCATAGATTTCATTCATAGATTAAGTAATCGTTCTTAATTTATACAAACAATTCAACTCGACAGCTGAACCGACCAAACTTTCCCCAATTGTTGCCAACCACGTACTGAAATAGCTAGTTCAACTATATATACTAGCTAACTTTAAGTATGTTGTATAGTTCCACCACATCTATAGCCAGATGAACTGAACAAAATAGCCCCTAAATACTACTACTACGGAGGGGCTTTGTACTACTTCCTACTGCCTCTCCTCTGCCGAGCGCGCTCAGTAAGAGGCGGAGGAGGAGGAGCCTACCGATGAGCTGGGCAACCACAATACGGTGCCTGATGCTGTTGCAGCTTCAGCGACGCTCACCTCGAACGCCCTCTGCCACTCCAGACGACCCCTCTCGAATCGGTGGTTCTCCTCGTAGATCTCCTGATTCCTCACCTCTGGGGTGGCGTGTGCCGTGGCCACGGTGGCGGCAAGGCTCTTTGCGTGCTCGACGAGGCGCTCCTCCTCCTCCTCCCACAGGAACTCGGTGTAGCGCGCAAGGTCGCTACGCACGTGCGGGCATCCACCTCTGCCTCCCGCCTTCGGGCGGCGGTGGCGGAGCGGGTGATGACCCAGGCGGTCGACGGTGGGCTGGCGGCCATGGCGGCCGACGACGGGGTGGCGGCCACGACCACCACCTCCCGCCTTTGGGCCGCCGTGGCAGAGTGGGTGATGGCCATGGTGGCCGGCAGTGGGGTGGCGGCCACGACGACCACCTCCCGCCTTTGGGCCGCGGCGGCGGAGCGGGCGATGGCCCTGGTTTTCGACGGTGGTGTGGCGGCAACGGCGGCCGGCAACAGCTGCTGACGGGCACCGGCGGCGGAGCGTGTGGTGGGTGTTCCGCGCACACCCAACAGGGACGCCACACGCACTACACTACGCCGGGGACTGCGCCGCTGCCGCGGTGTAGCCTCCCAGCTGGAGATGTCCTCTGATGATGGCGGAGTGGCTGAGCGACGACGACGGACCGGTGCCATTGGCGATTGTGGGAGAAGCAGACGAGATAAGCTATAGGGAGGGAGGGGAAAATGCGACGCAGGACTCGCCGGCCATGAGGGTTTCTATAGCAGGCCGGTAAGCATTGGGATTCTGGGGGATTTCACCGAGTCGGGTGATAGCCCACAAGTATAGGGGATCAATTGTAGCCTCTTTCGATAAGTAAGAGTGTCGAACCCAATGAGGAGCTAAAGGTAGAACAAATATTCCCTCAAGTTCTATCGACCACCGATACAACTCTACGCACGCTTAATGTTCGCCTTACCTAGAACAAGTATGAAACTAGATGTACTTTGTAGGTGTTGTAGGCTAGGTTTGCAAGATAATAAAGAGTATGTAAATAAAAGCTAGGGGTTGTTTAGATAAAGACACAACTTTTAAGTAGAGAGCTTTTTGTCACGAGAAAGTTATTTATCCCTAGACAATCGATAACTAGACCGGTAATCATTATTGCAATTTTATTTGAGGGAGAGGCATAAGCTAACATACTTTCTCTTCTTGGATCATATGCACTTATGATTGGAACTCTAGAAAGAATCCGCAACTACTAAAGATCATTAAGGTAAAACCCAACCATAGCATTATAAGGCATCAAGTCCTCTTTACTCCCATACGCAAACAACCTACTTACTCGGGTATGTGCTTCTGTCACTCACGCCACCCACCATAAGCAAATCATGAACATATTGCAAACCCTACAGCGGGTATCCCTCACGCTTGCGCGACACGGAGAGCACCATAGGACAACACCAATAATAAAACATGCAACTCAAACCAATCACGATCATCAATTAACCCATAGGACAAAAAGGATCTACTCAAACATCATATATAGGATAGCCATACATCATTGGGAAATAATATATAGTGTTGAGCACCATGTTTAAGTAGAGATTACAGCGGGTAAAGAGGGGTTACACCGCTGCATAGAGGGGGGAGAGTTGGTGATGACAGCGGTGAAGTTGTTGGTGTAAATCAATGCCGCGATGATGGCCCCGGCGGCGTTCTGGCGCCACCGGGAGAGAGGGGGAGAGAGCCCCCCCTTCTTCTTCCTCTTCCTTGACCTTCCCCCCTAGATGGCAGAAGGGTTTCACCTCTGGTCCATGGCCTCCATGTCAGCGGAGGGGCGAGAGCCACTTCGAGATTGGATCTCTCTCCCTGTTTCCTTCTGTTTCTGCGCTCCCTGATTCTGCCCTTTCACCGTTTCTTAAATTCCCAGAGATCCGTAACTCCGATTGGGCTGAAATTTTGACACGATTTTTATCTGGATATAGGTTCTCTTGCGGCGAAAGAAGGGCACCAAACGCCTTAGGGAGTGGCCACGAGGGCCCAGGATGCTCCCTACCCCCTGGGGCACGCCCCTCACCCTTGTGGGCCCCTCGGGCATCGTCTCGCGTTGATTCCACTTCCCAAAATTCACATATATTCCAAAAAAAATCTCCATAAGTTTTTATCCCGTTTGGACTCTGTTTTATATGGACTTTCTGCAAAACAAAAAACATGCAACAAACAGGAAGTAGCACTGGGCACTGGATCAATATGTTAGTCCCAAAAATAGTATAAAAAGTTGCCAAAAGTATGTAAAAGTTGTAGAATATTGGCATGGAACAATCAGAAATTATAGATACAACGGAGACGTATCAGCATCCCCAAGCTTAATTCCTGCTCGTCCTCGAGTAAGTAAATGATAAAAAAGATATTTTTTGATGTGGAATGCTACCTAGCATAATCTTGATCATGTAATCTAATCATGGCATGAATATTAAGACACGAGTGATTCAAAGCAATATTCTATCATTTGACATTTAAGACAATAATACTTCAAGCATACTAATAAAATAATTATGTGTCTTCTCAAAATAACATGGCCAAAGAAAGCTTATCCCTACAAAATCATATGGTCTGGCTATGCTCCATCTTCACCACACAAAATATACAAATCATGTACAACCCCGATGACAAGCCAAGCAATTGTTTCATGCTTTTGATGTTCTCAAACCTTTTCAACTTTCACGCAATACATGAGCGTGAGCCATGGATAGCACTATAGGTGGAATAGAATATGATGGTGGAGGTTGTGTGGAGAATACAAAGAAGGGAGGAAGTCTCACATCGATGCGGCTAATCAAGGGGCTATGGAGATGCCCATCAATTGATGTCGATGCGAGGAGTAGGGATTGCCATGCAACAAATGCACTACAGCTGTAAGTGTATGAAAGCTCAAACTGAAACTAAGTGGATGTGCATCCAACTTGCTTGCTCATGAAGACCTAGGGCATTTGAGGAAGCCTATCGTTGGAATATACAAGCCAAGTTCTATAATGAAAATTCCCACTATTATATGAAAGTGATAAGTCAAGAGACTCTCTATATTAAGAACATGGTGCTACTCTGAAGCACAAGTGTGGTAAAAGGATAGTAACATTGTCCCTTCTCTCTTTTTCTCTCATTTTGTTCTTTCTTTTTTTTCTTTTTTTGTACGCTTCTTTGGCCTCTCTCTCTCTCTCTCTTTTGGGAGCTTCTCTGGCCACTTTTATTTTGATTACCTCACATGGGACAATGTTCTAATAATGATGATCATCACACTTTTATTTACTTACAACTCAATATTACAACTCGATACTAGAACAAAGATATGACTCTATATGAATGCCTCCGGCGGTGTACCGGGATATGCAATGATCTAGCGTAGCAATGAAATCAAAAAAGGGACAAGCCATGAAAACATCATGCTAGCTATCTTACGATCATGCAAAGCAATATGACAATAAATGCTCAAGTCATATATATGATGATGATGGAAGTTGCATGGCAATATATCTCGGAATGGCTATGGAAATGCCATGATAGGTAGGTATGGTGGCTGTTTTGAGGAAGATATAAGGAGGCTTATGTGTGATAGAGCGTATCATATCACGGGGTTTGGATGCACCGGCGAAGTTTGCACCAACTCTCGAGGTGAGAAAGGGCAATGCACGGTACCGAAGAGGCTAGCAATGATGGAAGGGTGAGAGTGTGTATAATCCATGGACTCAACATTAGTCATAAAGAACACACATACTTATTGCAGAAATCTATTAGTCATCGAAACAAAGTACTACGCGCATGCTCCTAGGGGGTAGATTGGTAGGAAAATACCATCGCTCGTCCCCGACCGCCACTCATAAGGAAGACAATCAGTAAATAAATCATGCTCCGACTTCGTTACATAACGGTTCACCATACGTGCATGCTACGGGAATCACAAACTTCAACACAAGTATTTCTACAATCCACAATTATCCACTAGCATGACTCTAATATCACCATCTTTATATCGCAAAACTATTGCAAGGAATCAAACATATCATATTCAGTGATCTACAAGTTTTATGTAGGATTTTATGGCTAACCATGTGAATGACCAATTCCTGTCATCTCTCTAAATGGATATAAGTGAAGCAAGAGAGTTTAATTCTTTCTACGAAATATATGCCCATGCTCTAATAGATATAAGTGAAGCAAAAGAGCATTCTACAAATGGCGGTTTTCTATGTGTAGGGAAGCATGCAATCCAAACTTCAAATGATATATGTGATGCACATGAAGCATTATATAAAGCCATACTCAAAAGATATAAGTGAAGTGCACTGAGCTTTCTATAAATCAACCATGGACTATCTCATACCAGCATGGTGCATCAAAGAAAAGTGAAAACTAAATGCAAAAGACGCTCCAATATTTGCACATATCACATGAACGAGATGAAACCGAAAACATACCGATACTTGTTGAAGAAAGATGGGATTCCTTCCGGGGCATCCCAAGCTTAGACGCTTGATTATCCTTGAATATTTACTTGGGGTGCCTTGGGCATCCCAAAGCTTGAGCTCTTGCCTCTATCCACACAAAACTCAACAGAAAGTTCGGTAAGATCCGTTAGTATAATAAAGCAAATCACTACTCTAAGTACTGTTGCAAACCAATTCATATTTTGTTTTTGCATTGTAGCTACTGTAATATAACTTTTCCATGGCTTAATACACTCATAGAAATCGATAGTTTCATCAAAACAAGCAAACAATGCATCAAAAACAGAATCTCTCTTAAACAGGGCAGTCTGTAGTAATCTGAACATTAACCATACTTCTAGTACTCCAAAAATTCTGAAAACATTAGGAAAAATAAACAATTAGTATAGAAATACAGTGCAAAATGTTTCAGAACCGTTTGACGTTCCAGTAAAAAATGTAAAATCGCGCACTACAGCCAAGGTTTCTGTTTTGCACCGCACAAACCAACAAGCAATGTAAACATCCTAAAGGCAAATATTGGCACATTATTTTTATAATACAATGGAATTGTACAAGGGGATAATTATTTTTGTTGAAAATTTCCTGTAATCAAGATTCGCAAAGTTTCCGTGAGCATGAACAAAGTTCAAGGAGCTCCCTCACTTCAACAATGCTTGTCTCTCTCACTTTCACTTTCCTTTTTGAAAAATTTTGGGTTCCCCTCTTTATTTTTTTTAAACTCTATAAAAGCACTCAACAAAAATAAATGAATCTCTAAAACTTCCGGGTTGTCTCCCTGGCAGCGCTTTCTTTAAAGCCATTAAGCTAGGCATAAGGTGCTCAAGTAATGAATGCACCCGGATCCCAAGGTATATCAAAGCCAATTTGAATTAGCAATGATTTGGCATTTAGTAGTGAGCACAAAGCAACATATATAAAGCAATGATGAAGTCTAACTCTCTTCCTATGCATCGGCATGTCATACAAGGACAATTCATGCACATCAAGTAAAGTCCAATGCATACCATAAGAAGTTTCTTGCAATTTTATCGTGTTGGAAACATAGAGAGGCGGAGATGTAGTTCCTCTCTCATAATAATTTCAAGTAGGAGCAGCAAGCACATGCATATTATATTCATCAAAATTATCATGTGCAACGGTAAAAGGCCACCCATCAATATAATCCTTAATAAGTGCAAACCTCTCCGATATAGTGTAGTTTGGAGAACTCAAAAAGATAATAGGACTATCATGTGCGGGTGCAATAGCAACAATTTCATGTTTAACATAAGGAACAATAGCAAGTTCATCTCCATAAGCATAATTCATATTGGCATCTTGGCCACAAGAATAGCAAGCATCAAGTTCATCAAAAAGGGATATTTCAAATGAATCAACGGGATCATAGAAATTATCGTGGCATTCATCCTTCGGTAAGAACGAAGGGACATTAAATAATGTATGAGTTGGAGAGTTACTCTCATTAGAAGGTGGGCACGGGTAGCTAATCCAATCTTCCTCCTTTTGTCCTTCGCTCTCCTCATCATCTTTTTCATCCAATGAGCTCACAGTTTCATCAATTTCTTCTTCCATAGACTCCTGCAAAATATTAGTCTCTTCTTGGATTGCGGAGACTTTCTCAATAAATTCATCAATATCATAATTGTATTTATAATTCTCCTAGCAATATTTAAGGATAGATAAATTTTGAGGCCTATAAACTGAATCATCAAAATCTTCAAACTCTTTAAACAAAGATTCAATTTCACAAGCACCCTCAAAAGCAACAAATTCTTCTATTTGTTCCACATCATAGTAATCATATATACAATTAGCATAAGAAGCTAAGGTTTCATTATCATTAAATTTGCATGAAAAGTGAAGGTGTGGAGCCTTCATCCTAGAGCAACAAGTATAATCATATCTCAAGCATAGTTGCCGAGCATACCAATGCAACATATAAATTTGATCCCATAATAGTTTCCCGTTTTGAGTCAAGCGATAATCCCTAAAGTATTCACGTTGATCCAACATGTCTCCCATTATATAATTGAATGAGGTTTTCTCAGGATTATTAAAGTAGTGCATAATACCTTTCACATAATGAGCATCGAGGGTTTTAGGAGGTTCCCCATCTCCATGAGTAGCAAGTAAACCTAATTTTTTTTGGTATTTCGTGTTCCATATCCATAACTAAACATAGATAACAACTTAGAATAGCAAATAAAATCCAATTAGTGATAAAGCAAACAAGCACACACGAGAATATTCACCCCATGCTATTGCTCCCTGGCAACGGCGCCAGAAAAAGGTCTTGATAACCCAAAAGTATAGGGGATCAATTGTGGCCTCTTTAGATAAGTAAGAGTGTCGAACCCAACGAGGAGCTAAAGGTAGAACAAATATTCCCTCAAGTTCTATCGACCACTGATACAACTCTACGCACGCTTAACGTTCGCCTTACCTAGAACAAGTATGAAACTACAAGTGCTTTGTAGGTGTTGTAGGCTAGGTTTGCTATATAATAAAGAGCATGTAAATAAAAGCTAGGGGCTGTTTAGATAAAGACACAACTTTTAAGTAGAGAGCTTTTTGTCACGAGAAAGTTATTTATCCCTAGACAATCGATAACTAGACCGGTAATCATTATTGCAATTTTATTTGAGGGAGAGGCATAAGCTAAGATACTTTCTCTTCTTGGATCATATGCACTTATGATTGGAACTCTAGCAAGCATCCGCAACTACTAAAGATCATTAAGGTAAAACCCAACCATAGCATTATAAGGCATCAAGTCCTCTTTACTCCCATACGCAAACAACCTACTTACTCGGGTCTGTGCTTCTTTCACTCACGCCACCCACCATAAGCAAATCAGGAACATATTGCAAACCCTACAGCGGGGATCCCTCACCAATAATAAAACATGCAACTCAAACCAATCACGATCATCAATTAACCCATAGGACAAAACAGATCTACTCAAACATCATAGGATAGCCATACATCATTGGGAAATAATATATAGCGTTGAGCACCATGTTTAAGTAGAGATTACAGTGGGTAAAAGAGGGGTTACACCGCTGCATAGAGGGGGGAAGAGTTGGTGATGACGGCGGTGAAGTTGTGTTGGGGAACGAAGTAATTTCAAAAATTTCCTACGCACACGCAAGATCATGGTGATCCATAGCAAAGAGAGGGGAGAGTATCGTCTACGTACCCTCGTAGACCGTAAGCGGAAGCGTTATGACAACGCGGTTGTTGTAGTCGTACGTCTTCACGATCGACCAATCTAGTACCGAAGGTACGGCACCTCCACGATATGCACACGTTCGGCTCGGCGACGTCCCGCGAACTCACGATCCAGTAGAGCTTCGAGGGAGAGTTTCATCAGCACGGCGGCGTGATGACGGTGATGATGTCGCTACCGGAACAGGGCTTCACCTAAGCACCGCTACGATATAACCGAGGTGGATTATGGTGGAGGGGGGCACCGCACACGGCTAAAAGATCAATGATCAGCTTGTGTGCTCATGGGGTGCCCCCCTCCACCGTATATAAAGGAGTGGAGGACGGGGAGGGCTGGCCCTCTACTATGGCGCGCCCTGGGGAGTCCTACTCCCACCGGGAGTAGGATCCCCCCCCTTCCATGTAGTAGGAGTAGGAGAGAAGCAAAAGGAAAAGAGGAGAGAAGGAAGGAGGGGGCGTCGCCCCTCCCCCTAGTCCAATTCGGACTAGGCCTTGGGGGGCGCGCAGCATCCCCTCTCTCTTTCCCCTAAAGCCCAATAAGGCCCATATACTCCCCGGCGAATTCCCGTAACTCTCCGGTACTCCGATAAATACCCGAACCACTCAGAACCTTTCCGATGTCCGAATATAGCCTTCCAATATATCAATATTTACGTCTCGAACATTTCGAGACTCCTCGTCATGTCCCCGGTCTCATCCGGGACTCTAAACAACCTTCGTCATGTCCCCGGCTTATAGTGATGTGCACTACCGAGAGGGCCCAGAGATACCTCTCCGACAATCGGAGTGACAAATCCTAATCTTGATCCATGCCAACTCAATAAATACCATCGGAGACACCTATAGAGCACCTTTATAATCACCCAGTTACGTTGTGACGTTTGGTAGCACACACAAAGTGTTCCTCCGGTATTCGGGAGTTGCATGATCTCATACTCATAGGAACATGTATAGTTATGGAGAAAGCAATAGCAACAAACTAAACGATCATCGTGCTAAGCTAACGGATGGGTCAAGTCAATCACATCATTCTCTTAAGATGTGATCCCGTTAATCAAATGACAACTGATGTCTATGGTTAGGAAACATAACCATCATTGATTCAACGAGCTAGTCAAGTAGAGGAAAACTAGTGACACTCTGTTTGTCTATGTATTCACACATGTACTAAGTTTCCGGTTAATACAATTCTAGCATGAATAATAAAAATTTATCATGATATAAGGAAATATAAATAACAACTTTATTATTTCCTCTAGGGAATATTTCCTTCAGTCTCCCACTTGCACTAGAGTCAATAATATGGTTCACATCGTCATGTGATTTAACATGAATAGTTCACATCTTTATGTGATTAGTTCACATCTCTATGTGACTAACACCCAAAGGGTTTACTAGAGTCGATATTCTAGTTCACATCGCTATGAGATTAACACCCAAAGAGTGATCATGTTTTGCTTGTGAGAGAAATTTAGTCAACGGATCTGCCACATTCAGAGCCGTATGTATTTCACAAATTTCTATGTCTACAATGCTCTGCACGGAGCTATTCTAGCTAATTGCTCCCACTTTCAATATGTATCCAGATCGAGACCTAGAGTCATCTAGATCGATCTAAAAATCTTGCATCGACGTAACTCTTTACGACGAACTCTTTTTATCACCTCCATAACCGAGAAATATTCCTTAGTCCTCTAAGGATATTTTTGACCGCTGTCCAGTGATCTACTCCTAGATCAAAATTGTACTTCCTTGTCAAACTCTGGCTAAGGTATACAATAGGACTGGTACACAGCATTGCATATTTTATAGAACCTATGGCTGAGGCATAGGGAATGAATTCTCATTATTTTCTATTTTCTGCTGTGGTCGGGTTTTGAGTCTTTACTCAACTTCACACCTTGCAACATAGGCAAGAACTCCTTCTTTAATTGTTCCATTTTGAACTACTTCAAAATCTTGTCAAGGTATGTACTCATTGAAAAAACTTATCAACCGTCTTGATCTATTTCTATAGATCTTGATGTTCAATGTGTAAGCAGCTTCATCGAGGTCTTTCTTTGAAAAACTCTTTTCAAACACTCCTTTATGCTTTCCAGAAAATTCTACATTATTTCCGTTCAACAATATGTCATTCACATATACTTATCAGAAATGTTGTAGTGCTCCCACTCACTTTCTTGTAAATACAGGCTTCACCGCAAGTCTGTATAAAACCATATGCTTTGGTCACTTTATCAAAGCATATATTCCAACTTCCGAGATGCTTGCACCAGTCCATAGATGGATCACTAGAGCTTGCTCACTTTGTTAGCACCTTTAGGATTGACAAAACCTTCTGGTTGCATCATATACAACTCGTCTTTAAGAAATCCATTAAGGAATGCAGTTTTGACATCCATTTGCCAGATTTCATAAAATGCCGCAATTGCTAACATGATTCGGACAGACTTTTATGCATCAATATGAGTGAGAAAATCTCATCGTAGTCAACACCTTGATCTTGTCAAAAACGTTTTGCGACAATTCGATCATTTTTAGATAGTAACGCTACTATCATCGTCCGTCTTCCTCTTAAAGATCCCTTTATTCTTAATGACTCACCGATCATCGGGCAAGTCAAACAAAGTCCATACTTTGTTCTCATACATGGATCCCATCTCAGATTTCATGGCCTCAAGCCATTTTGCGAAATCTGGGCTCATCATCGCTTCCTCATAGTTCGTAGGTTCGTCATGGTCTATTAACATGACTTCCAGAACAAGATTACCGTACCACTCTGGTGCGGACCGTACTCTGGTTGACCTACAAGTTTTGGTAGTAACTTGATCTGAAGTTTCATGATCATCATCATTAGCTTCCTCACTAATTTGTGTAGGAATCACTGGAACTGATTTCTGTGATGAACTACTTTCCAATTCGGGAGAAGGTACAATTACCTCATCAAGTTCTACTTTCCTCCCACTCACTTCTTTTGAGAGAAACTCCTTCTCTAGAAAGGCTCCATTCTTCGCAACGAATATGTTGCCTTTGGATTTGTGATAGAAGGTGTACCCAACAGTTTCTTTTGGGGTATCCTATGAAGACACACTTTTCTGATTTGGGTTTGAGCTTACCAGGCTGAAACTTTTTCACATAAGCATCACAACCCCAAACTTTAAGAAATGACAGCTTTGGTTTCTTGCCAAACCATAGTTCATACGGTGTCATCTCAGCGGATTTAGATGGTGCCCTATTTAACGTGAATGTAGCTATCTCTAATGCATAACCCCAAAACGATAGTGGTAAATCATTAAGAGACATCATAGATTGCACCATATCTAATAAAGTACGGTTACGATGTTCGGACACACCATTACGCTGTGGTGTTCCAGGTGGCGTGAGTTGCGAAACTATTCCGCATTGTTTCAAATGAAGACCAAACTCGTAACTCAAATATTCTCCTCCACGATCAGATCGTAGAAACTGTATTCTCTTGTTACGATGATTTTCCACTTCACTCTGAAATTATTTGAACTTTTCAAATGTTTCAGATTTATGTTTCATCAAGAAGATATACCCATATCTTACTCAAATCATCTGTGAAGGACAGAAAATAATGATACCTGTCGCGAGCCTCAACACTCATCGGACTGCATACATCAGTATGTATTATTTCCAGCAAGTCTGTTGCTCGCTCCATTGTTCCGGAGAACGGAGTCTTAGTCATCTTGCCCATGAAGCATGGTTCGCAAGCATCAAGTGATTCCAAAATCCCATCAGCATGGATTTTCTTCATGCGCTTTACACCAATATGACCTAAACGGCAGTGCCACAAATAAGTTGCACTATCATTATTAACTTTGCATCTTTTGGCTTCAATATTATGAATATGTGTATCACTACGATCGAGATTCAATAAACCATTCACCTTGGGTGTATGACCATTGAAGGTTTCATTCATGTAAATAGAACAACAATTATTCTCTGACTTTAAATGAATAACTCTATTGTAATAAACATGATCAAATCATATTCATGCTTAACGCAAACACCAAATAACATTTATTTAGGTTCAACACTAATCCCGAAAGTATAGGGAGTGTGCGATGATGATCATATCAATCTTGGAACCACTTCCAATACACATCATCACTTCACCCTTAACTAGTCTCTGTTCATTCTGCAAATCCCGTTTCGAGTTACTAATCTTAGCAACTGAACTAGTATCAAATACTGAGGGGTTGCTATAAACACTAGTAAAGTACACATCAATAACATGTATATCAAATATACCTTTGTTCACTTTGCCATCCTTCTTATCTGCCAAATACTTGGGGTACTTCTGCTTCCAGTGACCAGTCCCTTTGCAGAAGAAGCACTTAGTCTCAGGCTTAGGTCTTGACTTGGGCTTCTTCACTTGAGCAGCAACTTGCTTGCCATTCTTCTTGAAGTTCTGCTTCTTCCCTTTGCCCTTTTCTTGAAACTAGTGGTCTTGTCAACCATCAACACTTGATGTTTTTCTTGATTTCTACCTTCGTCCATTTCAGCATCACGAAGAGCTTGGGAATCGTTTCTGTTATCCCTTGCATATTATAGTTCATCACGAAGTTCTAGTAACTTGGTGATAGTGACTAGAGAACTCTGTCAATCACTATCTTATCTGGAAGATTAACTCCCACTTGATTCAAGTGATTGTAGTACTCAGACATTCTGAGCACATGCTCACTAGCTGAGCTATTCCCCTCCATCTTGTAGGCAACGTGCTTGTCAAAGGTCTCATACCTTTCGACATGGGCATGAGTCTGAAATACTAATTTCAACTCTTGGAACATCTCATATGCTTCGTGGCGTTCAAAACGTCTTTGAAGCCCCGATTCTAAGCCGTAAAGCATGGTGCACTAAACTATCAAGTAGTCATCATATCGAGCTCGCCAAACGTTCATAACGTCTGCATCTGCTCCTGCAATCGATCTGTCACCTAGCGGTGCATCAAGGACATAATTATTCTGTGCAGCAATGAGGATAATCCTCATATCACGGATCCAATCCGCATCATTGCTACTAACATCTTTCAACTTAGTTTTTCTCTAGGAACATATCAAAAATAAACGGGGAGCTACATCGTGAGCTATTGATCTACAACATAGTTATGCAAATACTATCAGGACTAAGTTCATGATAAATTAAAGTTCAATTAATCATATTACTTAAGAACTCCCACTTAGACATCCCTCTAGTCATCTAAATGATTGCGTGATCCAAATCAACTAAACCATGTCCGATCATCACGTGAGATGGAGTAGTTTTCAATGGTGAACATCACTATGTTGATCATATCTACTATACGATTCACGCTCGACCTTTCGGTCTCCAGTGTTCCGAGGCCATATCTGCATATGCTAGGCTCGTCAAGTTTAACCCAAGTATTCCGCGTGTGCAAAACTGGCTTGCACCCGTTGTATGTGAACGTAGAGCTTATCACACCCGATCGTCACGTGGTGTCTCGGCACGACGAACTGTTGCAACAGTGCATACTCAGGGAGAACACTTATACCTTGAAATTTAGTGGGAGATCATCTTATAATGCTACCGCCGAACTAAGCAAAAATAAGATGCATAAAGGATAAACATCACATGCAATCAAAAAAATGTGACATGATATGGCCATGATCATCTTGCGCCTTTGATCTCCATCACCAAAGTACCGTCATGATCTCTATCGTCACCGGCATGACACCATGATCTCCATCACCTTGATCTCTTATCAACGTGTCGTCACATGGTCGTCTCGCCAACTATTGCTCTTGCAACTATTGCTATCGCATAGCAATAAAGTAAAGCAATTATTTGGCGCTTGCATCTTATGCAATAAAGTGACAACCATAAGGCTTCTGCCAGTTGCCGATATCTTCAACAACACATGATCATCTCATACAACAACCTATATCTCATCACGTGACCATATCACATCACAACAAGCCCTGCAAAAACAAGTTAGATGTCCTCTACTTTGTTGTTGCAAGTTTTACGTGGCTGCTACGGGCTGAGCAAGAACCGTTCTTACCTACGCATCAAAAACCACAACGCGGTATAGTGATTGCTTTTTGATCTTCAGAAAGAACCCTGTTCATTGAATCCGATTCAACTAAAGTTGGAGAAACTGACACCCACCAGCCACCTGTGTGCGAAGCACGTCGGTCGAACCAGTCTCGCGTAAGAGTACGCGGAATGTCGGTCTGGGCCGCTTCATCCAACAATGCCGCTGAATCAAGAATCAACTAGTGACGGCAAGCAATATGTATATACCCACGCCCACAACTCCTTTGTGTTCTACTCGTGCATATAACATCTACGCATAAACCTGGCTCGGATGCCACTGTTGGGGAACAAAGTAATTTCAAAAATTTCCTACGCACACGCAAGATCATGGTGATGCGTATCAACGAGAGGGGAGAGTATCATCTACGTACCCTCGTAGACCATGAGTGGAAGTGTTATGACAACTCGGTTGATGTAGTCGTACGTCTTCACGATCGACCGATCTAGTACCGAAGGTACGGCACCTCCATGATCTGCACACGTTCGGCTCGGTGACGTCCCGCGAACTCACGATCTAGTAGAGCTTCGAGGGAGAGTTTCGTCAGCACGATGGCATGATGACGGTGATGATGTTGCTACCGTAACAGGGCTTCGCCTAAGCACGGCTACGATATAACCGAGGTGGATTATGGTGGAGGGGGCACCGCACACGGCTAAAAGATCAATGATCAACTTGTGTGTTCATAGGGTGCCCCCCTCGCCCGTATATAAAGGAGTGGAGGAGGGGGAGGGCCGGCCCTCTACTATGGCGTGCCCTGGGGAGTCCTACTCCCACCGGGGGTAGGACCCCCCCCCCCCCAATTCGGACTAGACCTTGGGGGGCACGCAGCCTACCCTCTCTCTTTACCCTAAAGCCCAATAAGGCTCATATACTCCACGGCGAATTCCCGTAACTCTCCGGTACTCCGATAAATACCCGAACCACTCAGAACCTTTCCGATGTCCGAATATAGCCTTCCAATATATCGATCTTTACGTCTCGAACATTTCGAGACTCCTCGTCATGTCCCTGATCTCATCCGGGACTGCGAACAACCTTCGGTACATCAAAACACATAAACTCATAATATCGATCGTCACCGAACGTTAAGCGTGCGGACCTTACGGGTTCGAGAAATATGTAGACATGACGGAGACTCATCTGCGGTCAATAACCAATAGCGGAACCTGGATGCTCATATTGGCTCCTACATATTCTACGAAGATCTTTATCGGTCAAACCGCATAACGGTATACGTTGTTCCCTTTGTCATCGGTATGTTACTTGCCCGAGATTCGATCGTGGGTATCTCAATACCTAGTTCAATGTCGTTACCAGCAAGTCTCTTTACTCGTTCCGTAATGCATCATCCCGCAACTAACTCATTAGTCAGATTGCTTGCAAGGCTTATAGTGATGTGCATTACCGAGAGGGCCCAGAGATACCTCTCCGACAATCGGAGTGACAAATCCTAATCTTGATCCATGCCAACTCAACAAATACGATCGGAGACACCTGTAGAGCACCTTTATAATCACCCGGTTACGTTGTGACGTTTGGTAGCACACAAAGTGTTCCTCCAATATTCAGGATTTGCATAATCTCATAGTCATAGGAACATGTATAGTTATGGAGAAAGCAATAGCAACAAACTAAACGATCATCGTGCTAAGCTAACGGATGGGTCAAGTCAATCACATCATTCTCTAATGATGTGATCCCGTTAATCAAATGACAACTGATGTCTATGGTTAGGAAACATAACCATCATTGATTCAACGAGCTAGTCAAGTAGAGGCAAACTAGTGACACTCTGTTTGTCTGTGTATTCACACATGTACTAAGTTTCCGGTTATTACAATTCTCGCATGAATAATAAACATTTATCATGATATAAGGAAATATAAATAACAACTTTATTATTGCCTCTAGGGCATATTTCCTTCAAGTTGTTGGTGTAGATCGTTGTCGCAATGATGGCCCTTGCGGTGTTCCGGCGCCACCAGGAGAGAGGAAGAGAGCGCCCCCCTTCTTCTTCTTCTTCTTCTTATGTTTGACCTTCCCCCTAGACGGGAGAAGGGTTTCCCCTCTGGTCCATGGCCTCCATTGCGGCGGAGGTGCGAGAGCCCCTGTGAGATTGGATCTCTCTCTGTGTTTCCTTCTGTTTCTACGCTCCCTGATTCTGCCCTTTCACCGTTTCTTAAATTCCCGAAGATCCGTAACTCCGATTGGGCTGAAATTTTGACACGATTTTTATCCGGATATTGGCTTTCTTGCAGAGAAAGAAGGGCACTAACCGCCTTACGGAGTGGCCACGAGAGCCCAGGGCGCGCCCCTCACCCTTGTGGGCCTTTGGGCATCGTCTCGCGCTGATTCCACTTCCGAAAATTCACATATATTCCAAAAAAATCTTCGCAAGTTTTTATCCCATTTGGACTCCGTTTGATATGGATTTTCTGCGAAACAAAAAACATGCAACAAACAGGAACAGGCACTGGGCACTGGATCAATATGTTAGTCCCAAAAATATTATAAAAAGTTGCCAAAAGTATCTAAAGCTTGTAGAATATTGGCATGGAACAATCAAAAATTATAGATACGACAGAGATGTATCATCAGGCGGGAAGCTTGCGCGGGAACTTGCGAGGTTGCATGGGAACGGGCTCACCGATGATTCATTAGCGCCACCGTTTGGCCAAAAGAATGCCTCCGCGCGTTGTGCAAGCTTGCGCTGTAAGCCGTCTGCGGCAGCGGGGTGACAAGACGTGTGAGAGGAGGACGAAAGGCCACGTACACATACGGTTAATAAAAAAAGTTTGCGATTTAATTACCTACTATACCCCCATCTTGGTTTATAAGTATGATTTAACTAATAAAATATGAATGCATGTCGTGAAAGATTATATAGTTGGATTCGTATTTGAACATAGTTTCCAATTATATAACTTTTATAACATGCATTAAAATTTTGTTGGTTAAATTTGAGGGCAAAGTTTAGCACAGAATATAAAGGGGACTATAGACTAGACGAAGGTGGTAGCACACAGCCGCTCTCTACGCAGCGACGCAACTGTCGGCCGGCTTGTAGGCGACCATTTCCTGCGTGTTCAACTGCTCTATGCGTGTGGTTGCTTGTGGTTCAGGCGGCCACGGTGCTCTCTGCTCGCGTCCCGCCGCGCGCGTTCTGCTCTCGCGTCCCTCCGGGTGCTCTGCCCTCATCCCTCCACGCGCGCTGCCAATGTTTGGGGCCGGCGCACGATCACGCACGTTCGTGTGCATGCGGTTGCACCAGGCGCGGCGCGATGATGCAGTTACCCACTGCAAAAACTGCCATGCGGACGCGCCGAGAATCCACACCGCCTGGCCCCCTTTTATTCCTGCGGCCATTTACCTTAAGCTTCATCTCTCATCTCACACGACACAATAAGCACACCCATGAGTACACATACAGAGAGGACATCCAGCGGTTCCAATGGCGCTCCCCATTGCTCGAATGGCGCTCCCAGCGGCCGACGATGACAACGGCGGGCAGTTCACCACGCAACACGTCGTGGACACCCACCTGAGGGGGAAGGCTCTCTCGGTGGTGTACACGAATGATCCGGTCTCGGTGGAGAGCTCCATCCAAACTATGGAGCAGCTCCTTGCCGACGACAAGTACCAAGTGGTCGGCTTCGACCTCGAGTACACCATGGGTCGTGCCGGGCACGATCAGAAGGTTTCCCTCGCCCAGTTGTGCGTGTGACATGATGTCCTCGTCTACCACTACTACCTGGCCACAACACCTTGCGAGAATTTCTCCACGTTTATCAATAGCTTCGACTACAGTTTCGCTGCAGTGGACACCACCAAGGGTTTCGGGCTTGAAATGCCCGAATCTTGTCAACATCCAGCGCGACTACAAGGTCTGGGGTAGCGACAAAAACAAACTGAACTCCCTGGTTGACATTGCCTCGGCCATCATCGATCCCTACTACATGAAGATGAAGAATGAGAGCAATAAGGACAGGAACGCCTGGCACAGTGTGTGGCATGAGAGACTGGATGAACAACATGTCAAGTACGCGGCCATGGATGCGTACACAAGCTACGAAATGTATAGGCGGATAGTTGACATGAGGAACTGTCTTCTTCCTGACCCAGACGAGGGATCAAGCCACATAGCAGTGGCGGGAGCGTCACAAGAAGTAGATGACCAGACGATCATTTCTCCTACTTTAGAATGCGTGCAATTGTTTATTGAGGTGTGTGCGAATGATCTGTATAGTCACTTATGTAATTGGATGTTTATTTCAGTTATATATATACATGTTATTCTACTGTAGACAGAGAAAATCATACGGCTTATTAGCAGCAATCGTCTATGTTATTATTGGTCTTCGCACACATTTCTGATTACGGACCTGTTTGCCGCGTATCACACACATCTTGTTCAGTTGAACCGTTTCCATTGTGTTGCCTAATCACACACAGTTCATCCTAGTGAACCGTATGCTATATATCACACACGCCTTCATCTAGCTGCCCGTTTCTTTTGTTCCTCCTCATCCCAAATAGTTAATTGAACTAAACCGTATGCCCTGCACCGCACACGCAACTAAAATCTAAACCGTGTTTGATGCATCCATCATCGCAAACATTTTGTACCTTTTTTGACCGTTTTTTACATCACCGTTTGTGATTATGGCATCGCACACAGTTTCGTCGAAGGGTCTCTGATCGTAGTGTCATGTTTGGACCATCCTGCACTAGTGACTGGTCCATTTTGAACTTCTTCAAAAAATTATCAAGGTATGTGCTTTGTGAAAGTCCGATTAAGCGTCTTGATCTATCTCTATAGATCTTGATGCCCAATATATAAGCAGCTTCACCAAGGGCTTTTATTGAAAAACTCTTATTCAAGTATCCTTTTATGCTATCCAGAAATTCTATATCATTTCCAATCAACAATATGTCAACCACATATAATATTAGAAATGCTACAAAGCTCCCACTCACTTTCTTGTAAATACAGACTTCTCCAAAAGTCTGTATAAAACCATATGCTTTGATCACATTATCCAAGCGTATATTCCAACTCCGAGATGCTTGCACCAGTCCACAAATGGATCACTGGAGCTTGCACACTTTGTTAGCACCTTTAGGATCGACAAAACCTTCTGGTTGCACCATATACAACTCTTCTTTAAGAAATCCATTAAGGAATGCAGTTTTGACGTTCATTTGCCAGATTTCAAATCATAAAATGCGGCAATTGCTAACATGATTCGGACAGACTTAAGCATCACTATGGGTGAGAAAGTCTCATCATAGTCAACTCCTTGAACTTGTCGAAAACCTTTCACGACAAGTAGAGCTTTGTAGACCGTAATATTACCATCAGCGTCAGTCTTCTTCTTGGAGATCCATTTATTCTCTATGGCTTGCCGATCATTGAGCAAGTCAACCCAAGTCCATACTTTTTCTCATACATGGAACCCATCTCAGATTTCATGGCCACAAGCCATTTTGCGTAATTTGGGCTCATCATCTCTTCCTCATAGTTCGTAGGTTCGTCATGGTCTAGTAACATGACTTCCAGAACAGGATTACCGTACCACTCTGGTGCGGAACATGCTCTGGTTGACCTACGAGGTTCGGTAGTAACTTGATCTCAAGTTTCATGATCATTATCATTAGCTTCCTCACTAGTTGGTGTAGGCCTCACATGAACAGTTTTCTGTGATGTGCTACTTTCCAATTCGAGAGGAGGTACAACTCCCTCATCAAGCTCTACTTTCCTCCCACTCACTTCTTTCGAGAGAAACTCCTTCTCTAGAAAGGATCTATTCTTAGCAACAAATATCTTGCCTTCGGATCTGTGATAGAAGGTGTGCCCAACAGTTTCTTTTGGGCATCCTATGAAGACACACTTCTCCAATTTGGGTTCGAGCTTATCAGGCTGAAGCTTTTTCACATAAGCATCGCAACCCCAAACTTTAAGAAATGATAGCTTAGGTTTCTTGTCAAACCACAGTTCATACGGTGTCATCTCAACGGATTTAGATGGTGCCCCATTTAACGTGAATGCAGCTGTCTCTAATGCATAACCCCAAAATGATAGCGGTAAATCAGTAAGAGACATCATAGATCGCACCATATCTAATAAAGTACGGTTACGACGTTCGGACACACCATTACGCTGTGGTGTTCCAGGTGGCGTGAGTTGTGAAACTATTCCACATTGTTTTAAATGAAGGCCAAACTCGTAACTCAAATATTCGCCTCCACGATTAGATCGTAAAAACTTTATTTTCTTGTTACGATGATTCTCCACTTCATTCTGAAATTCTTTGAACTTTTCAAATGTTTCAGACTTGTGTTTCATTAAGTAGATATACCCATATCTGCTCAAATCATCTGTGAAGGTTAGAAAATAACGATACCTGCCGTGAGCCTCAACACTCATCGGAGCGCATACATCGCTATGTATTATTTCCAATAAGTCTATAGCTCGCTCCATTCTTCCCGAGAATGGAGTCTTAGTCATCCTGCCCATGAGGCATGGTTCGCAAGCATCAAGTGATTCCAAAAGTCCATCTGCATGGAGTTTGTTCATGCGCTTTACACCAAATGACCTAAACGGCAGTGCCACAAATATGTTGCACTATCAGTATCAAATTTGCATCTTTTGGCATCAATATTATGAATATGTGTATCACCACGATCAAGACTCAACAAATATAGACCACTCATCAAGGGTGCATGACCATAAAAGATATTACTCATATAAATAGAACAACCATTACTCTCTGATTTAAATGAATAACCGTCTCGCATCAAACAAGATCCAGATATAATGTTCATGCTCAACGCTGGCACCAAATAACAATTATTCAGGTCTAAAACTAATCCTGAAGGTAGATGTAGAGGTAGCTTGCCGACGGCGATCACATCGACCTTGGAACCTGTCGGGATCCCGATTCCAAGTCACATCGATCTAGCCGGTAACACCTCATATCACTTTGCGGCCTCACACACGGTATTCCCACGGGTGTCGCCTTACCATGGCCCGGGACCGTTTGCGCCTTTGGCTCACGTATATGATAGTGTCGCTAGCATCCATATGACAGAGAACCCGGGCCGACATGACTAGTCGTGAACCCAGAGTGGCACTAACTTACGGGGACAGGCATACATGAATCAACATCGAGCATGTTGGTCAGCAGCGTGCGAATTCGGGCTGTAGCACTGGGCTAACAGGACTCCGGTGAACCGGGCTGTAGCAGGCTAGGCAGGACTCCGGATGTCACCGCGTGACATTTCCCCGAAGGGACAGACACAAGAACGAAGTGAATCACATGTCGGCCAGTCAAGTGTTCCGGAGCAGTAGTGTTGGGCTAGCAGGACTCCGGTGAACCGGACTGTAGCAGACTACTATGGCTTATGGAAGCACAAGACTACATTTCCCCATAAGAGAGACTACCAAGGATAAACAACTAGGTTGTCGGATCCCACACATACCAAGAATTTCAATCATACACACAATATGCTCGATATGTGTAAATACAACATGGCATCACAACATAACTCTACGACTCAAGTATTTATTCATTAGGCTCCGAGGAGCGAGATATTACAAACATGGGTCTCATGACCCAACATTCAGAGCATACAAGTCAAAGCACATGCGGAAGCTTAACATGTCTGAGTGCAGACATCTACAAATGAAAAAGGCTGAGAAACCTGACTATCTACCAGATCCTGCCGAGGGCACAAGATCGTAGCTGAGGTATCAAGCTAAACGTCGAAGTCCACACGGAACTACTAGCGAGACTGACGTCTCTCAGCAAAACATAAAATAGGCAAACGTGAGTACAAATGTACCCAGCAAGACTTACATCAGAACTAGCTACATATGCATTAGTATCAACAAAGGGGGTGGTGGAGTTTGACTGCAGCAAGCCAGCTTTGACTCAGTGGCTATCCTAAACTATGACTGCAAGTAACTCTTTTGAGGTGGCGCACACGAGTCCACATATTCACCATATCAATACACCACTATGGATCCGCTTCCGTCCCCCCACGAGAAGGCCATCCATAGCACTCACGCTTATCTTGCGAGTTTTAGAGTATCCACTTTCACTTGTCTATGAACTGTACAGGCAACCCAGAAGTCCTTTACCGCGGACACGACTATTCGAACAGATCATTTATAACCCTGCAGGGGTGTACTTCTTCACACATGTTTCCACCACTTAGCATATGCACACGACATGTGCTTGGCAGACTTCAAGCGAAAGCCGACGTGCGTGTAGACCACGGCCTACCTAAACACTCAAGTCTCTAGTCCAGGTTTATCGCCTATCCAGGTTCCATCCGCAGGGAGTCCGGCCGAGGTTTCCACATACGGCCCCGAACGATGTGTGCAGGGTTCCCGAGACACCAAACGGGCGCCTGGTACACCGTGCCACGTGCCTACCGCATCACAGCCCAGCCCTCGCGTCAGCTCTGTGCACGGCCTCCAGCATACTACAAACACCATAAACTACTTGCAACTCCTGGACAGAGGACTAGGGTGGTTAAGAAGTCGAGCGGGGTCATATTTCAGGGCCCAACGTGTGGTAGTAGCTGTTTCATGGATCACAAACACAGAACTCAGTTCCTGAGGATGGCTTCAATGAGACAACCCACCATGTACTCCTACATGGCCTCTCACCGCTACCTTTACCAAATCGTGTTCACACACTTAGCTCACACACAGCAGGACATGTTCACAACTTTCCAATTCATCCCCGATGAATCAGACCTTACACAACTCTAAGCAATAGCAGGCATGACAAACAAGCATGAATGAGTAGGCACATGAGGGCTCAAACAACTCCTACTCATGCTAGTGGGTTTCATCTATTTACTGTGGCAATGACAGGTCATGCAAAGGAAAAGGGGTTCAACTACCGCAGCAAGTAACAGATGAATCGTTGTTGTCCTAATGCAGTAAAAGAGAGCAGGAGCGAGAGAGTGGGATTGTATCGGAATGAACAAGGGGGTTTTGCTTGCCTCGCACTTCTGAAGATGATATAGCTCTTCATCGGTGTCATCGAACTCATCGTCGGAACCACGTTTACTGAGAGGGGACAAACACCGGCAACAGAGAAAGAACACACGATCAATGCAATGCACAATATGATGCATGATCATGACATGGCAATATCCTTGTGTTGAGCTAGTGCAACTACAACCAGATGGGTTTGAGCTATTTTGAATCAAAGATTCAAAGTTCAAGCTCATTTGTGATCTTAAATAGTGCTTTATCATGTTTTGCACTAAACAACAAGTTGTTTAAATATGCATGAAACCAGTACATATGGATAGATTGAATTTTTTGATCATTTTTCATATATAACTTATTTCATTCTGAGTTATGGTTGAATTTCTATGAATTTTAGAAGTTTTGGACATTTTCTGAAATAAATAAATCATTTCTGATTTATTTAAAACTCCAGAAAACATTTACTATGTCAGCATGATGTCATTGTGACGTCAGCAGGTCAGCGGGGTCGTCCAGGTCAAACGTGACCTTGGGGCCCACTGGTCAGTGACTAACTAACTAACACAGTTAGTTAGTGCTAAGTTAAATACTAACCTGAGTTAGTTAGGGCCTGGGCCCACATGTCAGTGGCTCATCTAGTTAACTAAGTTAAGTAACACTAATTAAACCTAACACTAATTAAGCAGGGGCCTGGGCCCACACGTGAGGACCCAGGGGAGGTCAAACCCCTGGTCAACGGGGTCAAACCCGCCGGCGACTCGACGCCAACGAGGCCCGATGCGGCGGAGGTGCTCGGAATTGCTCCTCCGGCGACCAAATCAACGGTGGAGCCCCTCTACGAGTAGCTGGAGCTCGCGCGCGTCGAGTGGTGGCAGTGGGAGGTGCTGGGGTGGCCGGAAACAACGGCGGCGAGCAAGTCCACGGCGGCCGGAGTTCGGTCAAGCTCGGGGTCAACGTTGCGGTGCACGGGAGGACTAGCTGATGGTGGTGTTGGGTTTCTGGGAACATGCTGAGCACGTAGCAGTGCTCGTACGCGACGGTTGCTAGCCTATTCGCCGGCGACGACGAGCGCGGCGGCGGTGAGCTCTCGGGTCCGGTGGCTAGCACGGCTAGAGCATGCAAATGAACGCGGAAGAAGGGGGAAGATGGCGGGGCTCGCGGTGAGTCTTCTGGTGCAGTCGTTGAGCTCGGGGAGGCACGGACGGTGACGTAACGACGATGGCGATCTGGCGGCCGTGCGCGGAGAAGACGGGTCGATGGCGAGGCGACAGGGCGTCCGGCGATGCTCGCGTTGAGGGGAAGCTTCATGGCGTCGAGGCGGACGTAGGGGACGGTACGGGGAGGCGCTGGGATGGCTGTGGCTGCACGTACGGTGGTCGGCGTCGACGACCGTGCTCAGTGGACGCGCGTGAGAGAGAGACAGGGGAGGGGAGAGAGGGCGAGGAGTGCTCGAGGGGATTCTGCGGGGACGGTGTGGCGTCTCCAGACGCGTCGAGGAGGAGCCAGGCAGGCAGGGAGGGAGGAGGTGGCCGCGGCGTGTGGCTGCGCGCGTCAGGCACACGCCCTCCTGCCCACTGGCAGGAGGTGGAAGACGACAGGGGGGAGCCCGTGGTGGGCTGGGCCAGAACAGGAGCTGGGCCGGCGCGGGTGCAGGTAAGAGGCCCAGGTAGCTTTCTCTCTCTCTCCTTTTTATCTCTTTCTCTTTTCTTTTTTTTGCTGTTTGTTTTGATTTAGTAGGAATACTAAACCAGTTTATTAAATGCTGAAAATATTCATGGGCACTTCTTAAATTAATTCCAACAGCCCAAAAATACTTTCAAGATTATTTGGACATTTAAAAATATTTATAGAATTTTAAATGTCCAAATTCAAATACTTATGAATTTAATTCAAGAATCCAGAGTGTCCTAGAAAAGTGTGCACCATTTTTGGCAGAGGTTCTCGACCAATTCAAAATGATGAACATTTTCTAAGGCATTTTGGGTTCTTTGAAAAAGATTTTATTTGAACCTATTTGATTTCTTTTAGGTGCTAGGGTTTGATCAATCCCCATTTCAAGTTTACTTCAAACTTAAACATGATGCACACATGAAGCCAGCCTAGTGCATTACCAGAAGCTAGGGATGTGACAGAACCATTCCCGACACGCATCGTCCGTCCTTAGCCAATCTTCGTTTAATTTGTAGCCCCTGTTTCGAGTTGCAAATATGAGCAACAGAACCAGTATCAAATACCCAGGCGCTACTACGAGCATTAGTAAGGTACACATCAATAACATGTATATCAAGTATACCTTTGTTCGCTTTGCCATCCTTCTTATCCGCCAAATACTTGGGGCAGTTCCGCTTCCAGTGACTAGTCCCTTTGATGTAGAAGCACTCAGTTTCACGCTTGGGTCCAGACTTGGGCTTCTTCCCGGGAGCGACAACTTGCTTGCCATTCTTCTTGAAGTTCCCCTTCTTTCCCTTGCCCATTTTCTTGAAACTAGTGGTCTTGTTAACTATCAACACTTGATGCTCTTTCTTGATTTCTACCTCTGCAGTTTTGAGCATAGCGAAGAGCTCAGGAATTGTCTTATCCATCCCTTGCATATTATAGTTCAACACGAAGCCTTTGTAGCTTGGTGGCAGTGATTGAAGAACTTTGTCAATAACACTATCATCCGGAAGATTAACTCCCAGCTGAGTCAAGTGGTTGTGGTACCCAGACATTCTGAGTATGTGTTCACAGAGCATAGCTATAGAACTTGTTGGAGACTTCATATCTCTCAACTCGGGCATTTGCTTGAAATATCAACTTCAATTCCTGGAACATCTCATATGCTCCATGACGTTCGAAACGTCTTTGAAGTCCCTATTCTAAGCCGTAGAGCATGGCACACGAAACTATAGAGTAGTCATCAGACCGCGTTTGCCAGACGTTCAAAGCGTCTACATTAGCGGGAGGGGGCTTGTCACCTAGCGGTTCATCATGAACATAATTCTTCTTTGCAGCAATGAGGATAATCCTCAAGTTATGGACCCAGGCCGTGTAGTTGCTTCCATCATCTTTCAACTTAGCTTTCTCTAGGAACGCATTAAAATTCAAGGGAACGGTAGCACGGGCCATTGATCTACAACATAGATATGCAAAAACTATCAGGACTAAGTTCATGATAAATTAAGTCCAATTAATCATATTACTAAAGAACTCCCACTTAAATAGACATCCCTGGAGTCATCTAAATGATCACGTGATCCATATCAACTAAACCATGTCCGATCATCACGTGAGATGGGGTAGTTTTCAATGGTGAACATCTCTATGTTGATCATATCTACTATATGATTCACGTTCGACCTTTCACTCTCCAGTGTTCTGAGGCCATGTCTGTACATGCTAGGCTCGTCAAGTTTAACCCGAGTATTCCGCACGTGCAAAACTGTCTTGCATCCGTTGTGTGTGAACGCAGAGCTTATCACACCCGGTCATCATGTGGTGTCTCGGCACGACGAACTGTCGCAACGGTGCATACTCTGGGAGAACACTTATACCTTGAAATTTTTAGTGAGGGACCATCTTATAATGCTACCGTCATACTAAGCAAAATAAGATGCAAAAAAGATAAACATCACATGCAATCTAAATATGTGACATGATATGGCCATCATCATCTTCTGCCTTTGATCTCCATCTCCAAAGCACCGTCATGATCTCCATCGTCACCGGCTTGACACCTTGATCTCCATCGTAGCATCGTGGTCGTCTTGCCAACTATTGCTTCTACGACTATCACTAACACATAGTGATAAAGTAAATCAATTACATGGTGATCGCAGTTCATAAAATAAAAAGACAACCATATGGCTCCTGCCGATTGCCGATAACTTACAAAACATGAACATCTCATACAACAGCGTATATCACAGCATGCCTTAACCATATCACATCACAGCATGCCCTGCAAAAACAAGTTAGACATCCTCTACTTTGTTGTTGCAAGTTTTACGTGGCTGCTACGGGCTTCTAGCAAGAACCATTCTTACCTATGCATCAAAACCACAATGATGGTTCGTCAAGTTTGTTGTTTTAACGTTCAACAAGGACCGGCCGTAGTCAAATTCAATTCAACTAAAGTTGGAGAAACAGACACCCGTCGGCCACCTTTATGAAAAACAAGTTGCATCTCTGTCGGTGGAACCGGTCTCATGAACGCGGTCATGTAAGGTTGGTCCAAGCCGCTTCATCCAACAATACCGCCGAATCAAAATAAGACGTTGGTGGTAAGCAGTATGACTATCATCGCCCACAACTCTTTGTGTTCTACTCGTGCATATCATCTATGCATAGACCTGGCTCGGATGCCACTGTTGGGGAACGTAGCATGCAATTTCAAAAAAATTCCTACGATCATGCAAGATCTATCTAGGAGATGCATAGCAACGAGAGGGGGAGAGTATGTCCACGTACCCTCATAGACCAAAAGCGGAAGCGTTAGTTTAATGCGGTTGATGTTGTTGAACGTCTTCTCGATTCAACCGATCAAGCACCGAACATACGGCACCTCCGAGTTTTGCACACGTTCAGCTCGATGACGTCCCTCGAACTCTTGATCTAGTAGAGCGTTGAGGAGGAAGATGAGTTCCGTCAGCACGATGGCGTGGTGACAGTGATGATGAAGTTATCCGCGCAGGGCTTCGCCTAAGCACTATGAAAATATCACCGGAGGTGTAAACTATGGAGGGGGGCGCCGCACACGGCCTGGAACAATTGTGTGTCCTTGGAGGCGCCCCCCCCCTCGTATATAAAGGAGGGAGAGGGGAGGAGGCCGTCCTAGGGCGATCCAAGTGGGAGGAGTCCCACTTGGACACCTAGTCCAATTCGCCCCCCCCCCCATTCCTTTTACCGGAAGGGGAAAGGGGAAAGGGGGAAGGAGAAGGAAAGGGGGCCGCGCCCCCTCCCCTAGTCCAATTTGGACTCCCCATGGGGGGCGCGCCACCCCTTGTGGGCTGCCTTGCCTCCCCTCATATGGCCCATGTGGCCCATATCTTTCCCCAGGGGGTTCTGGTAACCCCCCCCCCCCCCCCGTACTACGATATGTACCCGGCACCCCCGGAACACTTCCCGTGTCCAAATACTATCGTCCAATATATCAATCTTTATCTCTCCACCATTTCGAGACTCCTCGTCATGTCCATGATCTTATCCGGGACTCCGAACTATCTTTGGTCATCAAATCACATAACTCAACCAATATAAATCGACTTCGAACGTTAAGTGTGCGGACCCAACGGGTTTGAGAACTATGTAGACATGACCGAGACACCTCTCCAGTCAATAACCAATAGCAGAACCTGGATGCTCATATTGGCTCCCACATATTCTACGAAGATCTTTATCGGTCAAATTGTAATGACAACATACGTTGTTCCCTTTGTCATTGATATGTTACTTGCCCGAGATTCGATCGTCGGTATCTTCATACCTAGTTCAATCTCGTTACCGGCAAGTCTCTTTACTCGTTCCATAATACAACATCCCGGAACTAACTCATTAATCACTTTGCTTGCAAGTCTTCATATGATGTGCATTACCGAGAGGGCCTAGAGGTACCTCTCCGATACTCGGAGTGACAAATCCTAATCTTGATCTATGCCAACCTAACAGACACCTTCGGAGATACCTGTAGTGCATCTTTATAATCACCCAGTTACGTTGTGATGTTCGATAGCACATAAGGCATTCCTCTGGTGTCCGGGAGTTCATAATCTCATAGTCAGAGGAATATGTATTTGACAGGAAGAAAGCAATAAAAATAATACTTAACGATCATTATGCTAAGCTAACAAATTGGTCTTTTCCATCACATCATTGTCCTAATAATGTGATTCCGTTCATCAAATGACAACACATGTCTATGGTTATGAAACTTAACCATCTTTGATTTACGAGCTAGTCTGGTAGAGGCTTACTAGGGACACTGTGTTTTGTCTATGTATCCACACATGTATCAAGTTTCCTGTTAATACAATTCTAGCATGAATAATAGACATTTATCATTATATAAGGAAATATAAATAACAACTTTATTATTGCCTCTAGGGCATATTTCCTTCAAATATTGCCTCCATCTTTGCTTCTATTATTTGGGTATCTGATAAAGTTGAAGTCTCCCACTATTAATCAGCCTGTATCATCTTGCATTGTGAAGTTTTCCAACCACTGAAGGAAATTGTGTCTCTCACTTTGTTGGCAAGGGCCATAAACATTTGTTAGTATCTAGGTGTCACCATTGTGTTTAGAGGTGAAGTGGATGGAGATGGAGAAGTTATTGATATGAAAGAGTTGTCCTAAAAAAATGTTCATTCCATGCTATAAGCAGGTCTCCAGATGCCCCAATTGAAGGAAGGAAATGGAATTTTGAGATTCTTCTGGGACAATTTTTTTTATGAATTCCAAATCAATGTCTTCTTTCCTGGTTTCTTGTAAGCATATAATGGAGCATTTGGTTTCTTCAATCTTGCTAGCAATAGCTGGCCATTTTTTGGGTCATTGAGACCTCTAATATTCCAGTTAAGAATGTTCCAATCTCTGTTCATTTGATAGAAGGGGCTTAACTGGCCAACTCAAGAGAGATAGAATGCTCTTATATAACCCAGGAAGCAAAGAGTAGATTTTAAGAGCACATTTACAGCCTAGGCAATTGTCATCATGACAATGAAGCAAAAGAGCTTTAAAAGTCTTATAGACCATCTATCATAGCTTTCTTACAAACTGAGCACTTTAACACAAAAGTTCTACCTTGACAGAAAATACCAGTGGTCAAATCCACTTCTTGCTCTTCTCATTTGCACCTTTGGTGCCTTCTGCTGCAGTGCTGCCTCCCTTGTTCTTTCTGGCCTTCTTGCTTAAAATTTCTTCTGTGGTGTCCTTGTCAGAAACCTTGCAAAAAGTGGTGTTTAAGCTTTTAATGATCTTTGCAGGTAAAACTGGTGGAGCAGAATGACAAGCAGGACAATCTCTATCTCTGCATACAGCTTTCCTAAAACCTTTTGACAATTTCTATAATCTGCAGCTTCTTCTTACCTCAGTTTCCACCAGTGGGATCTTGTCCTTCCTCTTCTTGCTTTTGTGAAAAGCAGAGGTGGAGGATGCTAACATAGCTTCAGATATGGACTTCTCCGCATGGGAAGTGTTTTCTTGTTCCTAAGGGCCCTGGGAATGAGAGTATAGCATGCAATCTAGTGATCTAGCAGCAGGACACTTATCTGGGATCACAAATGGCATGGATGTGTTGGTTTTAGAGTTGGATGAGATGATTTCCCAGACAGTGGAGGTGATGATTTTTTTGCCCAATCAAATTTATCTGGGGAAAGTAGAGTGACTGACAAAAAATTGACCCATTCAGATGGTACCTGGATGATATTTGTATTGTCTTTGGTAGGTGCAAAGTGCTCTTTCCAAACCATAGCACCTTCTTTCCCAAGCAAGGCTTCCTCTTTGCTCACATTGCAGTGATTAGTGTTCTCCAGGTTAACTACATCTGCATGCTCAAGATATAGAGGACCTGGGCAAGTAGTATGAGCCTGGTTAAGAAATGCAGGAATAGGAAATCTTGGTGGGGCTGTTGTGTCAGACTATTGGTCCTCACCTAGAACTTGGATAGCATTGAGAGCTGAATTATTTTGAGTGGTTATCAAACCTCCATCTGTATATGTCTCTCTATCCTCCTTGGCATCAGTCTCTTGGGCAGGTCTGATTAGATCTGTGTGAGAGACTGTAGTGCTGCTCTATTTTTCCTGGGTACTGTTATTAGCAAGAGAAAGGAACTCAGTTATCATAGGATCAGCCAATATTTCCCTCTGATGACTTTCAGACTGCTGAGTGGTGGTCTCCAGAATTGGGTCAGGTCCCATCTGGTACTGTTGGTTGAGAATCATGTCATGTTGCATTATGGTGGGCTGCGGTGGTGGCAACTGCACTTCATGATTTAACTCTTGGGCCTGAGGTGGATCTTGAGACCAATTGGGCTGGAGCAGCAAGTTTAAATCTGGTAGGTATTGTGGTCGTGGCGCCAAAGGTCCATTAACTGAAGCATATGAACTAGCATTGTTATCTGGTGGCATCTCAGATACAATAATGCTACTATTGGCAGCTAGAGCAGGGTTAACCTCTTCTTCCATTGGTTTAGGATATCTTGTAGGGCCAGAAATTCTCCAGCATGAAGCTCCTGATCTTCATCCTGAGGCATAGCCCAGTGCCCCCAACCTAGCATCTCCTCCTGCTCATCCTCTACTTCTAGGTTGTCATGAAGTTGCTCATCTTGTGCCACCACATTGAGAGCAAGTTGTAGGTTAAGATGTGGAGCTTGTTTCTGGTTTGGCACCTGATGATCATCTTGTTCATGCTATTGTAGATGACCCATGAATAAATTGTGTTGATTTGGATGGTAATTTTGTTGATGAGGAGCAGGATGTGGGTTTCCTTGAGGATCAATGGGGTCCTCATCAGGTGCTTCCTCTCCCATGATCTGCTGTTGAAGGATCACAATAGGAACATTGAGAGAATATGTTTGGAATTCATATCCTTCACGAAATACAATGCTAGTTGGAATGTCTCTGAGCTCCTCAACCCTCACTTTGACCATAAGGCTGGCCCGAGAGCTTCTGACTCTGTCCCACTATAAAAATCTCCCAAGCTTGCTAACAACATTGTTGACCTCCTGAATGTTTCTTCTATCCAGTGGATAACCACATAATAAAATCCATGCCTCTCTATTAAGCACCAATCTTCTCCAATTCATACCCTTATTGTGCTTTTGAAAGATAACATGGACATTAGTAAACAAATGTGGACTGGTGGTGACCAACTCATCTCTGTCAAAGATACTATTCATCTTGACATACGGTTGACCAAACGGACAGGGATCAATCTCAGAAAAACCTAGTTGCTTCTCATTGAGGAAATCTGAAAGTACCTCTTTGACATTGTTGGATGCCACAGGAAGGTTTGGCATCGGAACAATGGATGCAATCGCCCATTCCTCATGGGTAACTGGTGCTACTCCATTGATGATCTTGATTCTGGCTGGCCTGCCATCTACCTCGATGTTGTTGTGATTAGGAGGAAGGAAAGGGGTGGGATCGAACGGGAAGGTCACCATTGGTGCGGGATGGGGGCTTGGAACTACGGCGATGGGGTGGGCAGGATAATCGCCTCCTGGAGTCTATGAGCAATGGAGTTTTGGGAATACCCAAGACTATGGCTACCATCCCGGATTGATTGCAGCGGAGAATTAACCTGATTTGCCCGATTGGTCGGCAGAGAAACAACATAGGTAGTCACAATCGCGGGAACAGTGGAAAGTTGCCTCGAAATTTCGACCGTCGGGCGGAGCTATGTGTTGGGCTCGTTGACTGGGCTTGGTTGGGCTTTGGAGAAGCAATCTCTCTCAATATGGCCCCAACATTTGCATTTTCTGCATTTGATCCTATTTTGGCACTCCGGCCTGTTGTGGCCCGTTAGTAAACAGTGCACACAGAAGGAGCCCCGTGGGCCATTTCGAACTAGAGATGATCCCGCCCTGTGACCAGAAACGACCACATTAATGGCATTAACGCCAGTGCATCTATCAGCGCCCGATGATCGAGCCATGGCATGATCGTTGAAGGGCCGGTATGATCGAAGATCTGAATTTCTAGAATTTTGAAAAACAGCACGGGATCTAAGGGCTTGCAGATAGGATTTGCTAGGATGGCGTCTAAATATATGAGTCCATGCATCCTCTTTTTCTTTGAGATATTGATCCAACTCCCAAGATGAATTAGGCCCACCATTGCCCCAAAGAAGGAAATTAACATTGAGCAGGGGCAGAGTGATGTTACCTCCCTTGATAATTGACAAACCCACTTCCTTGGAGGAAACAGAGAACTTAAAAGACCAATTTTGCAGAAGCTTAACTTTGAACAGTGATGCATGGCCTCCAAAGCATGAGAGCAGAATAGTGCTTACTGGTTCTTCAATGAGTCTGATCCGTGATCTAGTGAACTATGCCACCAGGAAAAATTCTTCCATGTCCTTTCCTTCCTCAAAGTTAATGGGGACACCCCATTTTCTCCAAATCTCGGATGCAAAGTCTTGACCTCTGTCAAAGTTCAGATCGGCGAGCGTCATGGGAGCATAGGGGTCGTCAGTGTGGGAGCGAACACCGGCGAAAGTTGGCTAGGATGGTGGACGCCGGGGCCGGGGTGGCCACCGGCGGGGGTTGGGAGCGGGGGCTAGGAGCAGGGGTTGCCTATGCCGTAGTCCCTATTCAAACACCTAGACACGATACTAATGGATGAGCACGTCTGTTCTATATATATTTAATTGCAAATTGTCCTATCAGTTCAAGAAACAATTACTAAGATTTTTTTTATAATTTTGACATGCTACCATCTTCCGATGAACACCATATGATAGGCATGCAATGTATATATGTGTAGCTTGACAATCCAATGATTTATTAATACTGGTACTAACCGGTGAGCTGGCGACCTGGCAGTTTTCTCTATCACGTTGGAAGAGGTAGATGCACTTGAAGTCCAAGTCATCTCTCATCAACACATTCCCAAACAAGCTGATCGGGAAACCTACATTGGAGGCCAATAGCTTCACATGAATCACATTCAGCGCTATCTTCAAGCAGTTAGACTCCGGGATTTCGTCAAGCGGCCTTGAGAACCAAGAGAAGCAACTCAAAAAAAAGTTGTGCAAACCTCTATCTGTTTAAAGAGATTTTATTTGAACGTGAACATTAATTTTGGAGAGAGAAAGAGAGAGATGGGATATAATAAGATTTATCTTACACTCTTCCTCGTGGTCGAAGACGGCGGGTTCGCGCATGTACCAGTCAAAGCCACGACAGCTCCGGCGAAGAGCAGCCCCCCCCCCCCGCCACCGTAGCCGCACGCTGGTCAGCCAGCGCCAGGGCAAGGAGAACCACCGCAGCTCCCGTGGCAGCTGCTGCAATCTCAAGGCCACACCCCATCTGCCTGTGCTCTCCGGCCAGGCCTCCGCTGGCGGCAGCCACCGCAGTGCCTCTCCCACCCCCGCGGAGGCGCCCGCTGGCAGTGGCAGGCCAGCGGGGCCCGTGGATCCTGTCGTGGCCTTCTTCGACTCGGCTGATCACGTCCCCCCACCACCTCTCCGTGCCGACAGCAGCAGCAACCTAGAGGAGATAGACCAAGTCATCGCCGACATGCTTGCCGCCCCCCTCCAGTTCCCGACCGGCTCCACTACCGCAGCATGCCAGGCCCCTCCAATGGCCATCTCCACCAGGCTCCAGGTCGGCGCGGTCACCCAGCAGGTGCTTTGGCTCCAGCTGGGCAGCGACCTCGACGCAGCAAGGCCAAGCAGCACCCTCTTCGCCGACGCCCCGGTCCCGATCATCCCCGCTGCCCCAACCAGGCGCTCTCCGCCTCCAAGGCTTGGGTGTGCACCACCCCATCCAAGCAGAGCGCACGGCAGGCCGCGACCAACTCCAAGGTGTCGGTGGCGCAACGCGCCTCCCTTCTGCTCATGAACAAGTCGGGTCTACTGGGGCCAAAGGAGGCCATGACTGCCAAGGTTGCCGAGGCGTTGATCAAGCACTTCGACGAGCCTGTCACCGACGACGACATCTCGGTCATCGCCAAGCTCACCCGCCTCGACCCGGAGGCGCTGCGCATCACCGGCTGCATGGTCGGCCCAAATGGAGTTGCTGCAACTGCCATTACAAAAAAAGTACACTTCCGTGATGATACGTGTTTGTCACAGTAGGTCACGTTTTTTGTCATGCATGTACATCCATGACGATTTTATGACAGAATCAAGATAGTCATACCTGTGCTGTCGTAGAAGTGTCCCATGACATTACCAAAATTATCATCACGGAAGTGTCCACTTCCATGATGATAAATCGCGCGTCATAGAAATGCTTTCGTCAAGGGTGACCGACACGTAGCATCCACCGTAACGGGTCGCCGTTAAGCTATTGGGTTCCGGTTTAGATCCGATAACCCGTTAACAGCCCGGACCAATGGGCATTTTCCACGTGTAAAATCATCATTGGCTGGAGGAAACACGTGTCAGCTCCTCGGTGGGCCAGATGTCGTCCGTCCAATGGAGGAGACATGCCTATCATACGTCGACATGTGGCAGGGCCCAACAGAGGCCCATATAGGTTAAAAGGTCGGCCCAGTCAAAGGCACGTAGTACTTACTCAGGTACTAGTGGGCCAGCCCAATAACGGCTTGGCCCATTTACGGCCCAAAGCCAGATCTGGCCCGTTAATTGTTTGCCGAATATTTGGGCCCAATTATGGCCCGGTGACTTTCGGCCTCTTAGAGGCCTGATGTAGACATGGTCCCATTTTAGCCCGGTGTGTCTTTCGGCCTGGCAATGGCCCGTGTGCCCATGGGCCATATATGGTCTGACGCAACATCTGGCCCACTAACGGCCCGTGATAAAGGTAGCAATAGTTCAGCCTAACGTGACTTTGGGCCTGTTAAAGGCCTGTCGTATAATTCGGCCCGTTGATGCCTGTACTAAGATTTCGGCCTCTTAAAGGCCCATGATATCAGTGGGCCAACTAAGGCCCGAGATATGTTTCGGCCTGGTAAAGGCCTATCATATAACTGGGCCAAAAAAGGCCCGGTCTACATTTCAGCTTGATGAAGGCCCGTTGACGACTAGTGAAAATTGAGACCCAACATGCATTTCGGCCTGCTAAAGGCCCATGGTTTCTTCTGGGCCATAACAGGCCAGCAGAATATTCAGCCTATTAATGGCCCAAAGCTACATGGGTCAAACTAAGCGCTGGGTCCATAAAAGGCCCAACAAAAATTTTGGCCGAATATAGGCCGAAGTAAGTTGTGGGCCTGTACGTGGAGAGGATGGCAGTAGGGGCCCACCATGTCCATGGCCGAACGCAAGGAAGTTCCTCATTTTTTGTTATATATACTCCATTGCCAGCGTATGGAAAAAGAAAATGCTTCCTCCTAGTGGTTTCCTGACATCTGGGACCCACGACATTGTCAGCGTATATAGTCAATAGACAAGAGAACAGTACAAGATCGGCTGACACCTGGGACGTAGCTGCTCGAGCAATATTTTTTTGTTATTGTTGAGACGAAGCAGGGTTTCAACTGGGCTGTGGCCCATCTAGCCAGGCTTATATTTTATGTTCACCACATGACCAGCCCAGCTATTTTTTTTCTTTGTGAAAATGAGCCCAGTTTTTTTAAGAATACCCAATCCAGGCCTACTTATTTTTCTACACCCTGATGGGCTGCAACTCTTTCAAGACGCCTGCAAATCTTGAAAGTAATATGAAATGGGTTGTAAATATAAAAACAGATGACAAATTGGCAATTACTTTATAATTTCTGAATTTTGTCACATTTTCAGATTCCAATTTCACTAGGCTTTAACCTAATTTAAATATACCTTCAAAGTACTTTAAATCTGGCTCGACATTTCAGTATTAAAAATAGTTTGGAACCCACAGAAATATGCAAAATTTCGTTTAAATTTTTAACCCTGGCCCTGGCCAAAAAAAACTGACTGCAATAAATTGCATAAGAAGTTGCAATGTGCTATATATAAATTATTAAAAAAATAGGGAATGGTCTGACTTGTGGGCCTATTAAGTTGACGCGTATGCAAGATTTTTTTACTTATTATATACGTCAACAAACGATTCTAGCAGTCGTAACCATTGGATGTCAATCCAACGACCGTCGTGTTTCTTCAATCTCTGATCTTCTTGCTCCAGCCGCCCAAATCAGCGCCGGTCGTGCCGCCTGCTCCTGCCTCCCGTGGCCGGCTGTGCTGCCGCGGAGGCCTCACCGCCCCCTACTACTCCCACTGCTGGCCAGGCCATGCCTCTACTCACCCACACCCCCTGTTATTCTATGGCGACGACAGCCTCACACCGTAGCCGAACCAGTGAACCCTCGTACTCCTCTCCGTGTGGGCATCCACTGTCGCGTCTTCCCCGGCTCCGCGTCGTCCCCTTCCTAGGCCTCGTCGTCGTCCACCGCCTTGGTGCTCTCGGTGCGGCATGGTCAATGTGGTCAAGGAACGACTTTCATCGGAAGAGTACTGTAGGTGGAGAGGCTGATAGCTGGGTCCACGGCCGCAGCAAGGAAGTGCCTCCTAATTATACGCAAAATAATGAGTCCTCCACCTGACAGCAGGGACCCATCGAACGGGCCACCGTATTTTGCGAATAAAACGTTTCCCCTGACTTTTGGGACCCACCTGCTAAATCTTTGCACCCAAGGAAGTGCCTGACAGTCGGGACCCACCTGGTCGAAGCGTATGTAGCGTTGCCATTCTAGTCGTGAACGTGTACGTACATACTATCGGTCTGTCTGCAGGCTGCAGTGATGAACCGTGGCCGTGTAAGGAAGGGCACGTGTCGTAGTATAGGCGCGCACGTAACATGTACATGTACGTATAGCCAGGGTGCAAGAAAGTAAATGCGGCCACGTACGTACATACGGGCGGGGTCTCGAACGCCTACTCACGCATACGTACGGCCAGGGCTCGTGTACATGGCTGGATCGGAACGAAGAAACTGCATCGTCGTCGTGTTCATCGGGAGCCAATTGGCTTGGATGGAATAGCCGATCGAAACGAGGCCTGGCGTACCGCAGAACGGAGGAAACGGCCTTGTGTTCGGCCGGCCACGGTCGAAACAGGATCCTGTTCATCGGGAGGGGTTCGGCGTACCGCAAAACGGAGGAAACGGACTTCTCTTGGACCTCCTATGGTCGAAATGGGGTCCTGTTGATCAGGGGGGTGGCGTATCGCAAAACGGAGGAAACGGACTTGTGTTGGAGCGCTACGGTCGAAACGGGGGTCCTGTTCATCGGGAGGGGTGTGACGTACCGCAAAACGGGGCTCCACGGGATACTGTTCATCTCCACCGTCGACTGGCCCCATGGGCTACTGTCCATCCACCGTCGACCTCCTCCAGCCTCCACCTACGACTGTTCATCCACGGGCTCCTGTTCATCCAGCCTCCACCGCTCCTCCACCGGCTACTGTTCAACCAGCCCTCTCGACGGGGTCCTGTTCAACCACCCCTCCACGGGCTACTGTTCATCCAACCCTCCACCGGCTACTGTTCAACCAGCCCTCCACAGGGTCCTGTTCATCCAGCTCTCCACAGGGTCCTGTTCATCCACCCCCAACCGGCTCGATCGGGGTCCTGTTCATCCAGCGGCAATGGCCTCTACTACCACGGGGTCCTGTTCATCCAACCCCCCACCGGGAATTGTTCATCCAACCCCCCCCCCCAACAACACTCGCTGTTCATCAAGGGAAGGAGGTAAGCAGGGTTCAATTGGCTTCAGTTAGCAGCAGTAGGGAAGTAATCACTCGGGTTTAGTTAACAACAAGGGATCGATCGGGGTTCAGTAATGTAGCTAGTGCAATCGCTCAGGTTCAGTTAGAGCCCAACGCCTCGCTCGGGTTCAGTTACAGTGCAATGCCTCGCACACACGCGCGTACATGTACGAGAGAAACGCGCAAACCTCCGTGCATCTCTCGGCCCCGACCACCCACCGTAACCGGGAACTCCCCGATATTTTCCTCGTCCTCGCTTCTACCACGGTTTTTTCCGTCATGGATGGCCCAAAGAATGTAAGGCAGCTACGTCTCCGGCCCGCCCAGGACGAAAAGCCCATTTTCTGTCATGTTTTTTGTCATAGAAGTAGGAGCCCACCACATCTATGATGATACCAGGTTTTGTCACAATTATCATCATAGAAGTGTCATAAGCATGACAGAAAAAAAAATCGTTCGGCCCAAAATGTCACGAATGTGTCTTTTTTTGTAGTGTGCAGCTGATTAGTTATGTTAGGTCATCAACGTATTAGTATTAGCCAGCAGCGATTGGCCTTAAGCCAATTCAAGTTAGGATCCATGTTAGCTTTCTGTAGTCTCCGTTTTAGGTTCTGCCGGTTCGACTGGCACCAGAGTTTCTTGGGGCCTGTTGGTGGTCTCTCGCGCACCCGTGTTAGGCTGGAAGTGTACCCATATTTGATTTGCATCAATGAAATTCAAATGCTGCTGGAGAGTTTGCTTGTGTCCAATGATTAGCACACCCATTTCCATCATGAGTTGGAACATTAGGGGATTGAATTCACCGGCAAGAAGATCCACTGTCCAGGAGCTAGTTGAATCTCACAGGACATGCATCCTATGCCTTCAGGAGACAAAGCTTGAATCGTGGTCTGCAGAAATCGTGCGCGAGCTGGGTGGACACACCTTGGACGGCTGCGCAGTCCTGCCGGCTATAGGCACCCGCAGCGGCGCGGCAATCTTGTGGAACAAGCAGCTGCTGGATCTGACCACGCACGATGTTGGCGTCTTCTCAATCATGGCCAAGGTTTCAGTTATTCAGAGCAGCTGCTCGTTCTGGTTGACGATGGTGTATGGCTCTGTCGACGACGCCCTCAAAGACTCCTTCCTAGCAGAACCGGTTCATGCGGCTCCACCGCCGGGACATCCATGGCTGATCAATGGAGATTTTAACATCATCTACGAAGCCCGAGACAAGAGCAACCTCAATATAAACAAAAGGATCATGGGGCAGTTCAGGAGAGCGATAGACTCAGCGGGTTTGAAGGAGATCAAATGCAAGAACAGGCGGCTCACCTGGACAAACGAGAGGGAAAATGCGACGATGGTGAGCATCGACGAGGTGTTCTGCAACACGGAATGGGACTACCTCTTCCCCTCGCACATGCTCATGGCCGCGTCAACTGCCTGCTATGACCACTGCCTGCTATGACCACTGCCCGCTCCTCCTGGTTGATGCGGTTGCACTCCATCGGAAGGCTTCATTCAAATTTGACTCTTTCTGGCCGCGGTTTTCCACACTTCAGAGAAACGGTCGAGCGGGCCTGGCTGCGGTCGGTGGACTGCACATGTCCCATGGCTAGAATGAAGATCAAGATGCAGCAAACAACCCACGATCTGAGGATTTGATCCAAGTCCTTATTCAGCGATGCCAAGATTCAGTTTCACCTGGCAGCAGAAATTATTCTTAGGCTCGACATCGCCCAAGAAAAGCGCTGGCTGGCCATGGCAGAATTCAACCTACGCAAGAAGCTCAAGCAATGGATCGTGGGCTTGGCCGCGATCGAGCGCACGCGCAAGAGGCAAGCTGCTAGAATCACCTGGCTCCGGGCCGGAGACGCCAAAACTGCATTCTTTCAGGCCAAGATCAACGCGATACGGAGGAAGAATTTCATCCACTCTTTGCAGACAGATTCCTGCATGGCAACCTCGCATGAAGATAAAGCATCCATCACCCACGATCACTTCGTCAACCTGCTGGGCACCAAGCGGGACCACGGCTGTGCCATAAACTGGGACGCGATCGACCTGCCTTCCGTCAGCAACGCCGGCTTGGATAAGCCGTTCACTGAACCGGAGGTATGGGCTGTTGTCATCGCTTCGCCTGCTGATAAGGCACCGGGCCGCGACGGGTTCTCGGGCAACTTCTTCCATACCTGTTGGATCACCATTAAGAATGATATCATGGTGGTGTTTCATCACTTCTACAGCCTGGAGGGGGGCAACTTCTTAGCCTTGAATTCTACCATGATCACTCTGCAGCCAAAGAAGGATGGGGCTACTTGCATGGGCGACTTCAGACTAATCAGTCTCATTCACTCGATCGCCAAGCTGATCGCCAAGGTGATGTCCATGAGATTGGCATCAATCTTCGGGACGATTATCTCCCCTGCGCAGTCAGCTTTCCAGAGGGCAAAGTGCATCCATGACAGCTTCCTGTTCGTCCAGAACAATGTGTGTGCTCTGCATCGCCGTAAAATGCCTGCTCTCCTGCTGAAGCTCGATATCGCAAAGGCCTTTGACAGCATCTCCTGGGAGTTCCTCCTCGAGCTCCTCGACAAGATGGGCTTCTTGGCGCGTTGGAGAGATTGGGTGACCCTCCTCTCCACGTCCTCATCGTCCTGCCTTCTCAATGGTGTCCCAGGCCCCGCGTTCATGCACCTGCGCGGGCTGAGGCAGGGCGACCCCCTCTCGCCAATGCTATTCATGCTCTGCATAGATCCTCTGCACCGGCTTCTTCAAGCAGCAACTAACGCGGGGCTCTTGTCTGCGGTGCCCGAGATGGGTGCGCGCATGCGCACCAGCCTCTACGCTGATGATGCCATCATATTCATCAACCCTGTTAGGCACGAACTCGATGAGCTCCTGACCATCCTGCACCATTTCGGCGAGGCTACAGGACTGCGAGTAAACTTGGAAAAATCCTCGATCATCCCCATAGCCTGCGAGGGAGTAGACATCGCCATGGTTTTGCTAAACTTTAGTGGGGTCATCGTCTCAGCCATGCCCACATTCGCCATCACGGCTCTACGGGCACCGAAGCAGTTCCTCAAGGACGTCGACAAGGAAAGACGACAGTTTCTATGGGCGCAAGACGAAGAGGTTTCAGGAGGAAAATGCAAGGTGCGCTGGTCGGCGGTCACCTCGCCGGAGCGCAACGGTGGGCTGAGCATTCACGACCTGGACAAATTCGCACAGGCACTGCGCTTGCGTTGGCTCTAGTTCTCATGGACACAGCCGGACCGTCCTTGGGTCGGCTCGGGCACTCCATGCGATGCCTCACCAAGCCCTATTCGCGGCCTGCACAGCGGTCACCCTCGGCAATGGCGCTACGGCCTCCTTCTGGCTCTCCCCCTGGCTAGGTGGAAGACCGCTCTGCCAGGCCTTCCTGGAGGTCTTCGCGCATTCCATCAGGAAGAACCGCTCGGCCCGTGAGGCGCTACACAAAGGTAGGTGGATCCTGGACCTGCGCCACGGCGACCACGCGAGCATCATGCACTTGGTGCTGCAGCTAGTCAGGGAGATCTGCGTAGCTAGCATCACGATGGAAGACGGAGTGGAGGACACGATCAGATGGACCGTCAGCAACTCTGGCCAGTACTCGGCGCGCTCAGCCTATGACATCTAGTTCCCAACAACAACAGTGGAGATCAACTTCAGAGGATTGATCTAGAAAATTTGGCACCAGTCAAGATCAAGATTTTCCTCTGGCTACTGCACTTGGACAGGCTCTGGTTCCGCGACAGACTGCAACGTCGCAGCTGGACTAACAACTACTTCTGTCAGTTATGCTTCAGGAATCTCGAGACCTCCTCCCACCACTTCTGGGAGTGCCCGACTGCCATCCAGGTATGGGACAAGGTGGCCTCATGGCGAGCCTGCAACGCCCTAGCTCACTCCTGCTAGAGCACGGGAACGACTACGGGCGACCGCGTTCAAAGGATCATCGACCACGCCTCCACAAGCACCCGCAGAGGGACCAGATCGCTGATGGCTCTTGTATGTTGGCAGATTTGGATCAAGCGCAATGCATGCACGTTCAGAGGAAAGACAACAAGCGTGAGGAGCATCACTGAAGCTTGCAGGCGGGACATGGAGCAATGGAGGATCGCCGGAGCAAAATGCATGGAGCACCCGTTCGGGGACGTACCGTGAAAGATCGTGTATATGAGCACCCCTGCCTGAACGTGCAGGCCTGTAATGTTCTTTTCACCCCATGATAACTTGATCCACAATTGTTTCCGCCCTCTCTCTGCTTAATGGAATGAATGCCAGCCGTGCTGGATCTTTCAACAAAAAAAGCCACGGCAGCAGTCCAAAGCACAACATGCAGCTGTTCCAGGATCTGGTCGGCAGCGCTGCCATGGTCGTGCGGGGAGTGGTGGAAGGCACAGCCGAGTCACCCCTCCATGAAAAATGGATTAGGTGGTTTTTCATGGTTTTGTATTATTAGTTTTCTTCGTGAAACTTCAACCGGTAAAAAAACAACCTTGTTTTATTCGAATGATGTATCACAATTACAAAAAATGTACTACTCCCTCCAATTCATATTATTTGTCGCTCAAACAGATGTATCTAGCGCAACAAAATGCCTGACCAGGACACGGTGACTTGTAAGTGATAACATCCTAGTTTTATATTCAATGATCTATCAGAATGCTCAACTGTAAGGACAATGGTCTTGGGCTTAGCTCTTCTATGGCGACGGCCAAAAACACAAACTTTTAGGAATAAATCCTCGTCTTCGCGTAGAATTACTAGACAACGAGGTAGATTCACCGACCCATCCACAGCAACCTTGGTATTGGCACCCCAGCGCTCACTGTCATATAGCACCATCTCACTAGGCTCTTCGGAGGTGGAAGCTATCAGGCTGCCATGCAAGAATCGTGGCCCTCTCAAAATTTTGATCCCAACGGTGGCTTCCACCGCATAGTGCACAGATCTGTATGAAAACTCTAATGTACTCAGCCAACTTGAAACTTGTTGTTTCTTAGTCCATGCACCAAGAGGATAATTTTCATCCACCAAGGTCCTGCTGAAGGGAGTTTTATTGAAATTGATCCCAGTATTGCGTATGAGATTATAGAGGAAATAGTAGGAGTACTACCCCCACATAAGGGACTTCATCATACTCAAGAAGGAACCCAAGTTTTTGAGAAAATGCGCGAAGTAACTAAAATTTTGCAAAAATCTCTTGAACCTCTTAAAAATGTTAGTGGGAACCTCCACCGCATGAATATGTTGATCACTCTTTGCAATAAACGGTTGGATGCTCTAGATCTAAAGATCTCCGAATATGAAGGGAAACATAAGGAACCTCCCGGATCCGAGCATAATCCCATTAAAAAGATAAACACCAAAGATGACAATACCTAGATCTATTCTTGTTTTATGCCTAGCTAGGGGCGTTAAACGATAAAGCTTGTTGGGAGGCAACCCAATTTTATTTTTGTTCCTTGCTTTTTGTTCCTGTTTAGTAATAAATAATTCATATAGCCTCTGTTTAGATGTGGTTTTATGTTTTAATTAGTGTTTGTGCCAAGTAGAACCTTTGGGAAGACTTGGGTGAAGTCTTTGCGATCTTGCTGTAAAAAACAGAAACTTTAGCGCTCACGAGATTAGCTGCCATTTTTTATTGGAGAGTGATTTTAGGTTTATTATTTTTTCATATGATTAATAGACAAATTCCTCACGTCCACCAATTTATTTCAGAATTTTTGGAGTTCCAGAAGTATTAGTTTGATACAGATTATTATAGACTGTTCTCTTTTTGACAGATTCTGTTTTTCGTGTGTTGTTTGCTTATTTTGATGAATCTATGGCTAGTATCGGGGGGCATGAACCATAGAGAAGTTGGAATACAGTAGGTTTAACACCAATATAAATAAATAATGAGTTCATTACATTAACTTAAAGTGGTGGTTTGTTTTCTTACACTAACGGAGCTCATGAGATTTTCTGTTTAAGTTTTGTGTTGTGGAGTTTTCAAGTTTTTGGGTAAAGATTTGATGGATTTTGGAATAAGGAGTGGAAGAGCCTAAGACTGGGGATGCCCAAGGCACCCCAAGGTAAAATTCAAGGACAACCAAAAGCCTAACCTTGGGGATGCCCCGGAAGGCATCCCCTCTTTCGTCTTCGTCTATCGGTAAATTTACTTGAGGCTATATTTTACCACATGATATGTGTTTTGCTTGGAGCGTCTTGTATGATTTGAGTCTTTGCTTTTTAGTTTACCACAATCATCCTTGCTGTACACACCTTTTGGAGAGACACACATGCATCGGTATTTATTAGAATACTCTATGTGCTTCACTTATATCTTTTGAGCTAGATAATTTTGCTCTAGTGCTTCACTTATATCTTTTTAGAGCACGGTGGTGGTTTTATTTTATAGAAATTATTGATCTCTCATTCTTCACTTATATTATTTTGAGAGTCTCTTAGAACAGCATGGTAATTTTCTTTGGCTATAAAATTAGTCCTAATATGATAGGTATCCAAGATGGGTACAATAAAAACTTCAATATAGAGTGCATTGAATACTATGAGAAGTTTGATGCTTGATGATTGTTTTGAGATATAAAGATGGTAATATTAGAGTCGTGCTAGTTGAGTAATTGTGAAACTGAGAAATACTTGTGTTGAGGTTTGCAAGTCCCGTAGCATGCACGTATGGTAACCGTTGTGTGACAAATTTAAAGCATGAGGTGTTCTTTGATTGCTTTCCTTATGCGTGGTGGTCGGGGACGAGCGATGTTCTTTTCCTACCAATCTATCCCCCTAGGAGCATGCGCGTAGTGCTTTGGGTTTGATGACTTGTAGATTTTTGCAATAATTATGTGAGTTCTTTATGACTAATGTTGAGTCCATGGATTATACGCACTCTCACCCTTCCATCATTGCTAGCCTCTTCGGTACCGTGCATTGCCCTTTCTCACCTTGAGAGTTGGTGCAAACTTCGCTGGTGCATCCAAACCCCGTGATATGATACTCTCTATCACACATAAGCCTCCTTATATCTTCCTCAAAACAGCCACCATACCTACCTATTATGGCATTTCCATAGCCATTCCGAGATATATTTCCATGCAACTTTCCACCGTTCCATTTATTATGACACGATTCATCATTGTCATATTGCATTGCATGATCATGTAATTGACATCGTATTTGTGGCAAGGCCACCATTCATTATTCATACATGTCACTCTTGATTCATTGCATATCCCGGTACACCGCCGAAGGCATTCACATAGAGTCATATTTTGTTCTAAGTATCGAGTTGTAATTCTTGAGTTGTAAGTAAATAAAAGTGTGATGATCTTTATTATTAGAGCATTGTCCCGTGTGAGGAAAAAAAGAGAAAGGCCAAATAAAAAAAGAGAAAGACCAAATAAAAAAAGGAAGGCCCAAAAAATGAGAGAAGAAGAGAGAAGGGACAATGTCACTATCCTTTTTCCACACTTGTGCTTCAAAGTAGCACCATGATCTTCGTGATAGAGAGTCTCTTATTCTGTCACTTTCATATACTAGTGGGAATTTTTCATTATAGAACTTGGCTTGTATATTCCAACAATGGGCTTCCTCAAATGCCCTAGGTCTTCGTGAGCAAGCAAGTTGGATGCACACCCACTTAGTTTCTTTTGTTGAGCTTTCATACATTTATAGCTCTAGTGCATCCGTTGCATGGCAATCCCTACTCCTCATATTGACATCAATTGATGGGCATCTCCATAGCCCATTGATTAGCCGCATCGATGTGAGACTTTCTCCTTTTTTTGTCTTCTCCACACAACCTCCATCATCATATTCTATTCCACCCATAGTGCTATGTCCATGGCTCGCGCTCATGTATTGCGTGAAAGTTGAAAAAGTTTGAGAATACTAAAGCATGTAACAATTGCTTGGCTTGTCATCGGGGTTGTGCATGATGAGAGCATTTTGTGTGACGAAAATGAAGCATGGCCAAACTATATGATTTTGTAGGGATGAGCTTTCTTTGGCTATGTTATTTTGAGAAGACATAATTGCTTGGTTAGTATGCTTGAAGTATTATTATTTTTATGTCAATATTAAACTTTTGTCTTGAATCTTTCAGATCTTAACATTCATGCCACAATAAAGAAAATTACATTGAAAATTATGTTAGGTAGCATTCCACATCCAAAATTCTGTTTTTATCATTTACCTACTCGAGGATGAGCAGGAATTAAGCATGGGGATGCTGATACGTCTCCAACGTATCTATAATTTTTTATTGTTCCATGCTATTATATTATCTATTTGGATGCTTAATGGGATTTAATATGCTCTTTTATATTATTTTTGGGACTAACCTATTAACCGGAGGCCCAATGCCAGTTGCTGTTTTTTGCCTATTTCAGTGTTTCGCAGAAAAGGAATATCGAACAGAATCCAAACGGAATGAAACCTTCGCGAGGATCTTTCTTGGAACAAATGCAATCAAGGAGACTTTGAGTGGAAGTCAGAGACGCGACGAGGTGGCCACGAGGCAGGAGGGCGCGCCCAGGGGGGTAGGCGCGCCCCCCACGCTGGTGAGCCCCTCGTAGCTCCACCGACCTACTTCTTTCGCCTATATATACTCTTATACCCTGAAAACATCCAGGGGATCCACGAAACCACTTTTCCACCGCCGCAACCTTCTGTACCCGTGAGATCCCATCTTGGGGCCTTTTCCGGCGATCTGCCGGAGGGGGATTCGATCATGGAGGGCTTCTACATCAACACCATAGCCTCTCCGATGATGTGTGAGTAGTTTACCACAGACCTTCGGGTCCATAGTTATTAGCTAGATGGCTTCGTCTCTCTCTTTGGTTCTCAATACAAAGTTCTCCTTCATGTTCTTGGAGTTCTATTCGATGTAATACTTTTTGTGGTGCGTTTGCCGAGATCCGATGAATTGTGGGTTTATGATCAAGATTATCTATGAATATTATTTGGTTCTTCTCTGAATTCTTATATGCATGATTTGATATCTTTGCAAGTCTCTTCGAATTATCGGTATAGTTTGGCCTACTAGATTGATCTTTCTTGCAATGGGAGGAGTGCTTAGATTTGGGTTCAATCTTGCGGTGCTCGATCCCAGTGACAGAAAGGGAACCGACACGTATTGTATTGTTGCCATCAAGGATAAAAAGATGGGGTTTATATCATATTGCTTGAGTTTATCCCTCTACATCATGTCATCTTGCCTAATGCGTTTCTCCGTTCTTATGAACTTGATACTCTAGATGCATGCTGGATAGCGGTCGATGTGTGGAGTAATAGTAGTAGATGTAGAATCGTTTCGGTCTACTTGACACGGACGTGATGCCTATGTTCATGATCATGCCTAGATATTCTCATAACTATGCGCTTTTCTATCAATTGCTCGGTAGTAATTTGTTCACCCACCGTAATATATGCTATCTTGAGAGAAGCCACTAGTGAAACCTATGGCCCCCGGGTCTATTTTACATCATATTAGTTTATCATCAACTTACCAATTTCTGTTGCTGTTTATTTTGCAATCTTTACTTTCCAATCTATACAAGAAAAATACCAAAAATATTTATCTTACTATCTTTATCAGACCTCACTTTTGCAAGTGGCCGTGAAGGGATTGACAACCCCTTTATCGTGTTGGTTGCAAGGTTCTTGATTTTTTGTGCGGGTACTAGGCGATTTGCGTGTAGTCTCCTACTGGATTGATACCTTGGTTCTCAAACACTCAGGAAAAACTTACGCTACTTTGCTGCATCACCCTTTCCTCTTCAAGGGAAAACCAACACATGCTCAAGAGGTAGCACATATTTATATGGGTCACTGGATTTGGATATTTATATGAAAGTTCCTAAGGAAATGAAACTTCCGAATCCAAAGGCTAATTGCAACATGCATTGTGTAAATCTTCAGAAGTCATTGTATGGCTTGAAGCAGTTGGGAATAATGTGGTATAACCGACTAAGTATATTCCTTCTTCAGAAGGGTTACTCAAATGACAATGATTGCCCATGTGTGTTTATTAAGAAATCTAAAAATGGAATTTGTATTGTTTTTGTGTATGTGGATGATCTAAATATCATTGGGACTACACATGAAATACATGAGGCAAGTAATCATCTTAAGACGGAGTTTTAGATGAAAGATCTGGGTAAGACTAAATTTTGTTTGGGCTTACAACTTGAACATCTTTCTTTGGGAATACTTGTTCACCAGTCTGCTTATACCAAAAGATTCTTGAGAAATTTAATATGGATAAACCATATCCATCGAGAACACCAATGGTTGTTAGATCTCTTGACAGATATAAAGACCCATTTAGACCTAAGGGTGATGACGAAGAGGTATTATAGTACCTGAGTTTCCTTACCTCGGTGCTATTGGAGCACTAATGTATCTAGAAAATTGCACCAAGCCTGATATATCGTTTGTAGTACATTTATTGGCTAAATTCAGTGCATCACCAACAAAGAGGCATTAGGTTGGTATGAAGAATATTTTTAGATATCTTCAAGGCACCAAAGATCTTGGTTTGTTCTATCAAAAATCAAGATAAGACCATGGTGGGATATTATGATGCTGGATATCTATCTGATCCCCGTAATGCCAGATCACAAACTGGCTTTGTCTTCTTGAGTGGAGATACGGCCTTTTCTTGGAAGTCGACAAAACAAACTCTGGTGGCTACATCTACAAATCATTCTGAAATTGTTGCTTTGTTTGAAGCACCACGTGAATGTGCATGGCTTTGCAAAATGATAAAATCTATCGAAAGTTCCAGTGGGATTGGATCATTGGAATCACCCACTATTATCTATGAAGATAATGCTGCATGTATTACACAGATGCAGATAGGTTATATAAAGAGTAATATTGCAAAGAATATTTCTCCTAAACTATTTATCCCCATGAGTTACAGCAAACCGAGGAGATAAATATTTTGCAAACGAAGTCATGTGATAATCTTGCTGATTTGTTTACAAAGTCATTACCAAGTTCTTTATTTGAGAAGTATATCAAAGGAATTGCTATGGAACGACTTCGAGACTTGCAAAGTTCAGGGGGAGTGTATCCCTGAATGATAATATGTTTGTGATCCTCGGATCTTTGATATTGCACTCTTTTCCTTTATAAGCTTTCCTGAATGGTTTCTTATGGAAGGGTTTTAATGAGGCAATAGTAATGCAGGCATTGTGATATGTCAGTTTCTCCTTATTTTCCCACTGGGTTTTTGGAAGGAGTTTTTGATGATGATGATAATGTTTACAAGAATAATTAAAGCAGGATTAGGAGGAGTGTTAATATTTAGTTAATTAGTTTAATTAAAAGGAAATCCCAGCTATTCCAAACTGACATACATGTGTGGTTTTCTCACCGAAGGGATACGCACGTTTCCTCTCTCTTTATCCTAACTGACGCGTCCTTTAATCGCGTCGCTTGTAAACCATCGCGTCTGTGCGATGCGCTCTTTCAGGGAATATAAATGTGTTGTTCATCATCATCAATATAGATCAATCGTTACTATTCACACACAATTTCTTTACAATTAGGATATGAAGTCGGCTGAGCGTCCGATTCCACCGTATTGGAGACATGCGCCATGGAATTTATTTCTCTAGGTGATATGAGGAAACTAATAACTGCCAGACATCACGTGATTTGAGGAAACCAACCCATAATTTTAAGAATCAGAATAAATCTAGAACGGTAATTCTAGATTGTTTTTCCCTAGGAAGTTTTGCACCATCATTTGGTTTCCTAACGAAGCAAGAAAACCAATTCATAAGCTTCTGCACCATCAGTATACCAAAACTTGCTTCCAACATAATTATAGGCTCCGATTTTGTTCCAAAAAAATTTGTTCCTAGGCGGTCCAAAAGATATGTGTTTGTACTATAGAAATACAATTCCAATGCACCAAAAGTCTAATACAATTACAATGCACCAAAAGTCTAATACAATTCCAATGCACCAAAAGTCCAAAATTTCGTTCCTAACTTTGAGCCAACCATAATCTAGTATAGTCTTTGTCACTTGATCCATAACCTTGAAGTGACCATATTCCACTCTCTTTGTTGTTGCAGAAGTTCATGATGCGTTGCCGAAAGCTAGTAAGCATGCTGGGGTGCGCTAGCTCAGTTGATGTGCATGCTCCTGGCCCGTCAACACATGCTAGTGGACATACTATGTTCATTGTACGTAAATGTTCTGGCAATTCAAACACCATCCTTTCCCTTCGTAACACCATTTTGTCTTTCAAAACATAATGAAAAAATCAGGTATACCACAAACAGTTCACTAGAAAGAATCGTGTGGGATGCGATATCGAATATCTTGGCGCACCGTCTTGTCTGGCTTATGCGGGAAGCTTCGTCGTCTACAGTCCACCGCCCCCGCTTGAACCACACTTGCGCGCCAGTTTCTCGTGGCACCGATCGAATATCTATCTCCCTGCCCCCTCCCTCCCACCAAAAGCCACATTTCCACTGTTCCTCCTTACTTTCCAAGTTCAAACCTTCACTGCTGCTTACTGGCAGCTCAGCCTCCTCGCCGGCGACCCTTCTTCTTGCAGCACCGCCTACTCGCCGGCTACCCTTCTTCTTGCAGCGCCGCCTCCTCGCCGGCGACCCTTCTTCTTGCAGCGCCGCCTCCTCGCCAGCAACCCTTCTTCTTGCTGTGCGGCGTCCTTGCCGCCGACCCTTCTTCTTGTTGCACGGCCTCGTCGATATGGTTAGGTAATCCACACCCCACCCACACCATCCTCCTCCTTTCCCGTCCCACATGCCCCAACCGACGGCGCTACACCTTCCGCCGAAATCACTGTCCCCCCTCCTCCAATTAAGCGCCGCCACGGCCATTTAGCGTGCAGTATAACATGGAGCTTAGTAGCATGCAGCCGCACACGCGCACGAGGTCGCTATGTCTACCATGCGTGCCGACCGCTAGATCTTGGAGGAGCACCTCGTCTTCGAGGCCACCATCGACACCGCCACGCGATTGTCTACTTTAAAATACAGTTCGTGTTGTTTTCTCGAGGCCATCGCCAGTGGCTTCTAGTGATTTGTCCTCTCTAATGTTAATATGCAATCTGATGTTCAGTGAACAGTTTGGTCCACTGAAATATAATGTTCAGTCAACACTTTGGTCCAACAATTGCTACATTTTGTAGTACTGTCCTCAAGCATTCTTTGTTTTGTTAACTGTCTTATCTTCTAGTACATGTTTCTATTCTGCAATGTCGTGCTCAGTTAACTATTTTGGTTCATTTGGTCTGTTGTCCATTTAACTGTTTGGTTCAGTTCTACAATTTGATTTTCATTTGCTGTGGGTACAATTTTGTATTGTTATGCATGTGCACCAATCGAATTTGGCTGTACTCAATACATATTCTACTGATAGTATGGCAACTCTCAGTTAACCTGATCAAGATCTTCCTTATGTGTGTTGCAGGGAAACAATGGGAGACACTGCGGTTTACCATCGAGGTTTGTTCAAGCATGGTCCTTTGGCTAATAGCACATTATTGTGCAGTTGCAGGAATCATTCTAATATTTAGGTTTCTTACAATTTGGTCTTGCACATGTAGGTCCTGCTGTCAGAGGCTTAGACCCACTGTTCGACCCATTTTGCATATGGGGAAATGAGATGTCCATGAATATCACTCAAGTCAAGAAACTCAGAAAGATTGTTAGGATGAAGAAACTTGCGACGAATAACAACAAGATCTTTGTTTGCACATGAAGAAGACATCAGTCAACTATAGGATGGTACTAACTATTTTACCTTGTTTTTACCCCTTGCGCCATTTCAAAATTTATAACAGCGATTTATGCATATCTTTGTTTTCAGTACTTTTCAAAGCAGTTCACCGATGATTACCTCTCAAACCACCTGCATGGTCAAGAGGCGAGGAAGGTATTCATTCAACACCCGCGGTACAATATTGAAGTCTTGCTGAAGAGGACGAAGGTTGGGCAGGCAATTATCCATAGCCACTGGCCTAAAGTTGCAAGGACATTCAACATCACTGAAGGCTCAATATTTGCCTTCCGCTTCTGCAGTTTCCCAGATGAGATTCATCTGTCTATTTACCATGTATGATGCTACTTTCCAAAGATTTTTGATGTTGCATGTGAAACTTGGTGCTGTTATGTAATGGCGTAACTGAGTGCCGAAGCTATCTGATGTAATTCGATTATGAGATCCTCGTTGCTATTATACGGATATGAAATATCTGGTGTGTTTTATAAGAAATATCAATTTGATTAGTACATGGATTGTCAATAATAGGCTAATTACCCTGCTTATTGGGGTTTTCTATTGCACACGGTTACTCAGACAGCACCGTGGGCGATGAACTCAAACAACCCGCACAGTTTCTAGAAAGTAGGCGTGTTCGATCAACTAACAATCACACACGACTTTCGGCAGTGAACTGTTTGCCTTAGGCCACCTTTGACAAACGTTTCCACACAAAGAACTGTGTGTGATATACATACGAACGGAAATGATTTTCTGGGATTAACCGTGTGGGATGTAGATACGAACAGAAACAATTGGGTTTCGATGCCCCGCCAGATCGCACACGAGCTCATTTTTCCCCAGCCAATGAGCCAGGAGGGCCTATCCCCGATGGTCGTGTGGGAAGGACCCCCCTATCGCCCACACTCACTTGGCGACTGCTACCTCTTGAGCACTGCGTTGGTTTTCCCTTGAAGAGTAAAGGGTGATGCAGCAAATTAGCGTAAGTATTTCCCTCAGTTTTTGAGAACCAAGGTATCAATCCAGTAGGAGGCCACACGCAAGTCCCTCGTACCTACACATACAAATAAGAACCTTGCAACCAACGCGATAAAGGGGTTGTCAATCCTTTCATGGCCACTTGCAAAAGTGAGATCTGATAGAGATGATAAGATAATGTTTTTGGTATTTTTATGCTAAAGATTGCAAAATAAACGATGAAAGAAATAGCTTGTTGACGGGAGATTAATATGATGGAAAATAGACCCGGGGGCCATAGGTTTCACTAGTGGCTTCTCTCAATATAGCATAAGTATTACGGTGGGTGAACAAATTACTGTCGAGCAATTGATAGAAAAGTGCATAATTATGAGAATATCTAGGCATGATCATGTGTATAGGCATCACGTCCGCGACAAGTAGACCGACTCCTGCCTGCATCTACTACTATTACTCCACACATCGACCGCTATCCAGCATGCATCTAGAGTATTAAGTTCATAAGAACATAGTAACGCATTAGGTAAGATGACATGATGTAAAGGGATAAACTCATGCAATATGATATAAACCCCATCCTTTTATCCTCGACGGCAACAATACAATATGTGTCGTTTCCCCTACTGTCACTGGGATCGAGCACCGCATGATTGAACCCAAAGCTAAGCACTTCTCCCATTGCAAGAAAGATCAATCTAGTAGGCCAAACCAAACTGATAATTCGAAGAGACTTGCAAAGATAACCAATCATACATAAAAGAATTCAAAAAAGATTCAAATATTGTTCATAGATAATCTTGATCATAAACCCACAATTCATCAGATATTGACAAACACACCACAAAAAGAGTTACATCGAATAGATCTCCAAGAAGATCGAGGAGAACTTTGTATTGAGATCCAAAGAGAGAGAAGAAGCCATCTAGCTAATAACTATGGACCCGAAGGTCTGTGGTAAACTACTCACACATCATCGGAGAGGATATGGTGTTGATGTAGAAGCCCTTCGTGATCGATGCCCCCTCCGGCGGAGCGCCGGAAAAGGCCCCAAGATGGGATCTCACGGGTACAGAAGGTTGCAGCGGTGGAATTAGGTTTTCGTGGTGCTCCTCGATGGTTTCGGGGTACGTAGGTATACATAGGAGGAAGAAGTAGGTCGGTGGAGCTACGAGGGGCCCACAAGGGTAGAGGGCGTGCCCAGGGGGGTAGGCGTGCCCCCTGCCTTGTGGCCTCCTCGTTGATTGCTTGACGTCCACTCCAAGTCCTCTGGATCACGTTTCTTCCAAAAATCACGCTCCCGAAGGTTTCATTCCGTTTGGACTCCGTTTGATATTCCTTTTATGCGAAACACTGAAATAGGCAAAAAACAGCAATTTGCACTGGGCCTTGGGTTAATAGGTTAGTCCCAAAAATAATGTATAGGTTAGTCCCAAAAATAATATAAAAGTGTATAAATAAGCCCATTAAACATCCAAAACAGAATATATAATAGCATGAAGCGATCAAAAATTATAGATACGTTGGAGACGTATCAAGCATCCCCAAGCTTAATTCCTGCTCGTCCTCGAGTAGGTAAATGATAAAAACATAATTTTTGATGTGGAATGCTACTTAGCATATTCTTCAATGTAATTTTCTTTATTGTGGCATGAATGTTCAGATCCGAAAGATTCAAGATAAAAGTTTAATATTGACATAAAAATAATAATACTTCAAGCATACTAACAAAGCAATTATGTCTTCTCAAAATAACATGGCCAAAGAAAGCTCATCCCTACAAAATCATATAGTTTGGGCATGCTTCATTTTCGTCACACAAGATGTTCTCATCTTGCACAACCCCGATGACAAGCCAAGCAATTGTTTCATACTTTAGTAATCTCAAACTTTTTCAACTTTCACACAATACATGAGCGTGAGCCATGGATATAGCACTATGGGTGGAATAGAAGATGATGATGGGGGTTGTGTGGAGAAGACAAAAAAAAGAGAAAGTCTCACATTGACGCGGCTAATCAACGGGCTAGGGAGATGCCCATCAATTGACGTCAATGCAAGGAGTAGGGATTGCCATGCAACGGATGCACTAGAGCTATAAATGTATGAAAGCTCAACAAAAGAAACTAAGTGGGTGTGCATCCAACTTTCTTGCTCATGAAGACCTAGGGCATTTGAGGAAGCCCATCGTTGGAATATACAAGCCAAGTTCTATAATGAAAAATTCCCACTAGTATATGAAAGTGACAAAACAAGAGACTCTCTATCATAAAGATCATGGTGCTACTTTGAAGCACAAGTGTGGAAAAAGGATAGTAGCATTGTCCCTTTTTATTTCTCTTTTTTTGGGCCTTTCTCCTTTTTTTATTTGGCCTTTCTCTTTTTTGGGGGACAATGCTCTATTAATGATGATCATCACACTTCTATTTATTTACAACTCAATGATTACAACTCGATACTTAGAACAAAATATGACTTTATATGAATGCCTCCGTCGGTGTACTTGGAAGGGCAATGAATCAAGAGTGACATGTATGAAATAATATGCATGGTGGCTTTGCCACATATACGATGTCAACTACATGATCATGCAAGGCAATATGACAATGATGAAGCGTGTCATAATAAACGGAATGGTGGAAAGTTGCATGGCAATATATCTCAGAATGGCTATGGAAATGCCATAATAGGTAGGTATGGTGGCTGTTTTGAGGAAGATATAAGGAGGTTTATGTGTGACAGAGTGTATCGTATCACGGGGTTTGGATGCACCGGCAAAGTTTGCACCAACTCTCAAGGTGAGAAAGGGCAATGCACGGTACCGAAGAGGCTAGCAATGATGGAAGGTTGAGAGTGCGTATAATCCATGGACTCAACATTAGTCATAAAGAACTCACATACTTATTGCAAAAACCTATTAGTTATCGAAACGAAGTACTATGCGCATGATCCTAGGGGGATAGATTGGTAGGAAAATACCATCGCTCGTCCCCGACCGCCACTCATAAGGAAGACAATCAATAAATAAATCATGCTCTGACTTCATCACATAACAGTTCACCATACGTGCATGCTACGGGAATCACAAACTTTATTACAAGTATTTCTCAAATTCACAACTACTCAACTAGCATGACTCTAATATCACCATCTTCATATCTCAAAACAATCATCAAGTATCAAACTTCTCTTAGTATTCAATGCACTTATATGAAAGTTTTTATTATATCCATCTTGGATGCCTATCATATTAGGACTAATTTTATAGCCAAAGCAAACTACCATGCTGTTCTAAAAGACTCTCAAAATAATATAAGTGAATCATGAGAGATCAATAATTTCTATAAAATAAAACCACCACCATGCTCTAAAAGATATAAGTGAAGCGCTAGAGCAAAATTGTTTAGCTCAAAGGATATAAGTGACGCACATAGAGTATTCTTCCGAATAATGTGTGTCTCTCTCAAAAGGTGTATACAGCAAGGATGATTTTGGTGAACTAAAAAGCAAAGACTCAAATGATACAAGACGCTCCAAGCAAAACACATATCATGTGGTGAATAAAAATATAGCTCCAAGTAAAGTTACCGATGGACGAAGACAAAAGAGGGGATGCCTTCTGGGGCATCCCCAAGCTTAGGATTTTTGGGTTGTCCTTAGATTTTACCTTGGGGTGCCTTGGGCATACCCAATCTTAGGCTCTTGCCACTCCTTGTTCCATAATCCATCAAATCTTTACCCAAAACTTGAAAACTTCACAACACAAAACTTAACAGAAAATCTCGTGAGCTCCGTTAGCGAAAGAAAATAAAACACCACTTCAAGGTATTATAATGAACTCATTATTTATTTATATTGGTGTTAAAACTACTGTATTCCAACTTCTCTATGGTTCATAAACTCCATTACTAGCCATAGATTCATCAAAATAAGCAAACAACACGCAAAAAACAGAATCTGTCAAAAACAGATCAGTCTGTAGTAATCTGTAACTAAAGCAAACTTCTGGAACTCCAAAAATTCTAAAATAAATTTCTGGACGTGAGGAATTTATCTATTAAACATATGCAAAAAAGATTCAACTAAATAGCACTCTCCAGTAAAAAGTTGTAGCTAATCTCGTGAGCGCTAAAGTTTCTGTTTTTTACAGCAAGATCGCAAAGACTTTCCCCATGTCTTCCCAAAGGTTCTACTTGGCACAAACACTAATTAAAACACAAAACCACATCTAAACAGAAGCTAGATGGATTATTTATTCCTAAACAGAACCAAAAAGCAAAAAACTAAAATAAAATTGGGTTGCCTCCCAACAAGCGCTATCGTTTAACGCCCCTAGCTAGGCATAAAGGCAAGGATAGATCTAGGTATTGCCATCTTTGGTGTTGGGAAAGAAAACAGAAAATTTATTATCTATAGCGTTTATCTTTCTATTTTTATAGAGCATGTGGCCATTAATGGTGGAAGAAAGATTAAGCACACTACAAAAATTCGCATCTAAGCTAGCTTTCATCTCTTTGATAATTTCGTTTTGGTAAAAGCACAAAAGAGAGGTGGATTCAACTTTCTCACTCATAGGGTGACCAAATATAGTTTTCATCTTTTCATAGGTATCTATGGGATCCCCTTCAAGAAAACCCTCTTCAAAAATATAATCTAAAACTTGCTTGAACGAAGCGGGCAACCCAACATAAAAGCTTTTTAGATATATCTCAAATTGATATTGGGGCACATAGCTAGATCGGATCCTTAAAAGCCTATCCCAAGCATATTCCAAAGACTCATCAAGTAAATAACGAAAAATTCCGGGATCATCTTTATCGAAATTATTCAAACCCTCACTGACAACCCCGGTAGGTCTTTCCGTAGCATCATTATTTATAAGCTTAGAGAGGACAGAGGGACTATCCAAAGTATTAAAACCATGGAGAAAGCCCTTGGCCCTTTTTTATTCGGCCATGGCACAAGAAAAACAACGAGAAAGAGGCGAACGAAAAAAGAGGGCAAATAGAACGGCAAGGGTGAAGTGGGGGAGAGGAAAACGAGAGGCAAATGGCAAATAATGTAATGCGAGGGATAAGAGTTTGTGATGGGTACTTGGTATGTCTTGACTTGTGCGTAGACTCCCCGGCAACGGCCCCAGAAATCCTTCTTGCTACCTCTTGAGCACTGCCTTGGTTTTCCCTTGAAGAGGAAAGGGTGATGCAGCAAAGTAGAGTAAGTATTTCCCTCGGTTTTTGAGATCCAAGGTATCAATCCAGTACGAGGCCACACGCAAGTCCCTCGTACCTACACAAACAAATAAGAATCTTGCAACCAACGCGATAAAGGGGTTGTCAATCCTTTCACGGCCACTTGCAAAAGTGAGATCTGATAGAGATGATAAGATAATATTTTTGGTATTTTTATGATAAAGATTAAAAGTAAAGATTGCAAAATAAACGGTGAAAGAAATAGCTTGTTGACGGGAGATTAATATGATGTAAAATAGACCTGGGGGCCATAGGTTTCACTAGTGGCTTCTCTCAAGATAGCATAAGTATTACGGTGGGTGAACAAATTACTGTCGAGCAATTGATAGAAAAGTGCATAATTATGAGAATATCTAGGCATGATCATGTATATAGGCATCACATCCGCGACAAGTAGACCGACTCCTGCCTGCATCTACTACTATTACTCCACACATCGACCGCTATCCAGCATGCATCTAGAGTATTAAGTTCATAAGAACAGAGTAACACATTAGGTAAGATGACATGATGTAGAGGGATAAACTCATGCAATATGATATAAACCCCATCTTTTTATCCTCGATGGCAACAATACAATACGTGTCGTTTCCCCTACTGTCACTGGGATCGAGCACCGCATGATTGAACCCAAAGGTAAGCACTTCTCCCATTGCAAGAAAGATCAATCTAGTAGGCCAAACCAAACTGATAATTCGAAGAGACTTGCAAAGATAACCAATCATACATAAAAGAATTCAGAAAAGATTCAAATATTATTCATAGATAATCTTGATCATAAACCCACAATTCATCGGATCTCGACAAACACACCGCAAAAAGAGTTACATTGAATAGATCTCCAAGAAGATCGAGGAGAACTTTGTATTGAGATCCAAAGAGAGAGAAGAAGCCATCTAGCTAATAACTATGGACCCGAAGGTCTGTGGTAAACTACTCACACGTCATCGGAGAGGCTATGGTGTTGATGTAGAAGCCCTCCGTGATCGATGCCCCCTCCAACGGAGCACCGGAAAAGGCCCCAAGATGGGATCTCACGGGTACAGAAGGTTGCGGCGGTGGAATTAGGTTTTCGTGGTGCTCCTCGATGGTTTCGGGGTACGTAGGTATATATAGGAGGAAGAAGTAGGTCGGTGGAGCTACAAGGAGCCCACGAGGGTGGAGGGCGCCCAGGGGGGTAGGCGTGCCCTCCTGCCTCGTGGCCTCCTCGTTGATTGCTTGGCGTCCACTCCAAGTCCGCTGGATCACGTTTGTTCCAAAAATCACGCTCCCGAAGGTTTCATTCCGTTTGGACTCCGTTTGATATTCCTTTTCTGCGAAACACTGAAATAGGCAAAAAAACAGCAATTTGCACTGGGCCTTGGGTTAATAGGTTAGTCCCAAAAATAATATAAAAGTGTATAAATAAGCCCATTAAACATCCAAAACAGAATATATAATAGCATGGAGCAATCAAAAATTGTAGATATGTTGGAGACGTATCAGCGACGGTTCCAAACGCCATCGCGGAAAGGGGTTAAAAATCGTTTGTATAGCACGTCGTTGTACCAGTGATATTTCCGTCAGCAAAAAAGACAAATTGGATCAAACAATACACTTGTAGTTCAATTTGGAATTTCTTTTGGTAAATGTCCAAAAATTTATTTAGTCAATGGAATATATCAAAAAAAGCTCAAAAACTCAAAATCGATCAGTAGTAGGCCTCCAATATGGTCAATTTCATGTGAAAATAACAAAAGTTGAACTTTCAATCTTATTTGTGGTACTTGCTTCACAAAAAAACATTTTTGACACTTCAAAATGATTTATTTACTTTTGTATCAAAACTTTGGAATCTCCTTTAGCAATCTGTTTGGCATACTAAGCCCCATGTTTGTGTCAAATATGGTCACCTTACCATTAACTATGGCATGGCTATGGCCATGAACTTGGTCATTTAGCTTCAAAGCCATGAACCTTCATATATGGCAGTCTATTTTGTGAATATATTTTTTAAGTCATCGTATTCCTAGTTTATCATTTTTCCTAGAAACGAGTACACATAAAAGGACTCTATGCAAAAGTATTGCATTTTTTAATATTTTTTCATTTTCTTTCCCTTTTTTCAAAATGGGGTCAACATTTCAACATGGATATTCATAAAGGGGCTGAATCTTTCCACTTTTTTGTGAATACTGCATACAATCCTACCTGAGTACCTTAAAATGATTTTTGCCACTTTTTGAAACCAAAATATAACACACTTGTGGTTTAATTTTGAATTACTTTTGGTAAATGTCCAGAAATTCACTTAATCTGTGGAATATAGCAAAAAAGACCAAAACTGAAAAGCCGTCGATAATAGGCATATGGTCTATTTCATGAGAAAATTGCAAAATATCAATTTTCAATCTTATTTGTGGTACTTGCTTCACAAAAAATCATTTTTGGCACTTCAAAAATGATTTATTTACTTTTGTAACAAAAAATCGTTCTCTCCCTTTGGTAATCTTATTTGGCATGGTAAGCCCCATGTTTATGCCAAATATCGTCACCTTATATTGAAATATAACATGGATATAGCCATTCACTTGGTCATTTGGTTTGAAACACATAAACCCTGATAGATGGTAGTCCATTTGTGAACACTTAAAAAAACATTTTATTCCTAGTTTATCATTTTTCCTGTAAAGTAGTACACGTAAAAGGACTTCGTGTGTTGTGGGAAACCACGGCCACCTATGGGGCCATGAGCCCCTTGTGGTTCGGCAAGGGGGACGAGCACATTGCACAATGAGTGGAAAAGCGTAGCACAGCACGACGGAGATCGCATAGGCAGTTTTACGCAGGTTCGGGCCGCCGCGAGGCATAAAACCCTACTCCTTCTTTGGTGGATTGTGGTGGAAACGATGCGCTCTTGCCTGGCAGGGTTGCCTCGGGGCAAGAGTGGCTACGCGCGTATGAGTGTACAAGGGTCTGAATCCCTTCTATGGCTGCCATGGGCCTCCTTTTATAGATCAAGGGGTCACCACAGTGGCAAATCAATCATTGTGCACTGATTAGATAGCAACAGTGCTATCATACCTAACTCTGCAGGCAGGATAGAGCACATTAAATGCGCCACTTAGTGTCACCCAGCTTCGCGCCTGCTTGCTTGACACGTCTCTGGACGGGTGTCATATGGAGATGATTTCCATAAAAAGTGGCTGCCATGTGGCAGGAAACAGCCACCTAGTCACCTTGGGGCTTGACACTGCACCGATCGATGACTTGCGTCACTGTGAGGTGGAGCGGTGGAGCCTTGGCGGGGTGGTTTGCCTTTGTTGAGCCCGGCAAGCCTGCCAGGGGAGTCTGGAGACTTGTTTCTTTAGGGCTACCTCGACCTCGCCAGGCTCGCCTGCCCGGCAAGGGTGGTTTTCCCTTAGTAGTGCCTTGCTTCTCATGGCTTGACTTGGTCTTCTTGATCCACCCTCTGATTCCTCAAAGAGCTGATTTCTTGTGCTTGGTATGGTCTTGGATGTTGTAATCTTGCCAAGCCGGTGGCTTGATGTCCGTGCACAAGTCAGGGGGAACATATGCCCCTATTTGTGTACCCCGATAGAAGCCCCGCGCCTGATCCATACGTGTCGTTGCGCACGTTGGGTTAGGCCCCAAATGATGCGCGGACATGCGGCGAAAAAGCGCTGCGCGCGCAGCGATTTGTCATGATAATCCATCAATCCAGCATCGACTTCACGTATTTACCGCGGGTCATGGGGTAGAGGGACTGTTGCAGTTAATGTGAAAACGGTAACTTTCTGAAGAGTCGCGCCCTCCCCCATCTTCCTTCCTTAAGAAAGGAAAACGTGGAAGGGCTTTGCTCATTCGTTGCCCGCTCCACTCCTCCATCATCTTCTTCTGCAAGCCAAAAGACCGCTCGTCCTCCTCGCCCATACTCGCCGCCGATTCCCCATCCAACCTCCCCTTTCCCCGCTCGGTCGCAGCTTGAGGAAATGGGGAAGAAAACCACTGTCAAAGGGAAGCAGACGTCCATCGCAAAAGAGGCGGCCGCCGAGGGGAGCAAGAGGGCGACGGAGCTAGACAAGAGACGGAGGGGAGGCGTTGTCTTCTTCCCGTCGAATCTAGACGGCGACGTGCTGCAAGCAAGGTACGGGTACCTATGGGGGAGGGAAGTCCCAAAAGGGCATGGCGCACCCAAGGTTCTATTTGGTTCGAATACGACCTATGTTTGAACAGGAAGCCCCCAGGTGATCATATTGGTAACAGCCAGATTCAGATATGATCGTAAGCCGGACCCACCTCCAAGTGACCATGTAAGGTTGTAGCGGAAATAAGACATTTACCTTTGGAGGAGAAAAGGACAGAGGTCCTGCTTTATTATTTATCATAATATATACATGGCTATAGAAATATGTACATTATGAGAGCCGGTGGATCAAGTGTAATAAGGTCAAAGCTGAGCTATGTTCCACGGCCGACGGGTCTCTTCCTCTGACTTATGTGAATCTTTGTGCTCCCGAACATCAATAAGGTAGTATGACCCGTTGTGCAAGTTCTTGCTGACCACAAAGGGCCCTTCCCAAGGCGGGGATAACTTGTGTGCGTCTGTTTGATCTTGGATGAGCCGGAGCACCAGATCACCTTCCTAGAAGACCCTGGACTTAACCCGGCGGCTGTGATAACGGCGCAGGTCTTGTTGGTAAATCGCCGAACGAGCTGCTGCCACATCACGATGTTCATCCAATAAGTCAAGAGCATCTTGGCGCGCCCGCTCATTATCCGCCTCAACATAAGCCGCCACTCAAGGCGAGTCATGGCGGATGTCGCTAGGGAGGACCGCTTCCGCCCCATAAACCATGAAAAAAGGCGTGTAACCCGTAGACCTGTTAGGAGTAGTATTGATGCTCCATAACACGGAGGGTAACTCCTCCACCCAACAACCCGGCGTCCGTTGCAAAGGGACCAAAAGCCAGGGCTTGATGCCCTTCAAGATCTCCTGATTAGCTCTCTCAGCTTGACCATTGGATTGAGGGTGAGCCACAGATGAAACATCAAGTCGAATATGCTCTCGTTGACAAAACTCCTCCATGGCGCCTTTAGATAGATTGGTACCATTGTCAGTTATAATGCTGTGTAGAAAACCAAAGCGAAATATCACCCTTTTCATGAACTGAACCGTTGTGGCTGCGTCACACTTACTAACTGGCTCTGCTTCAACCCACTTTGTGAACTTGTCGACCGCCACCAAGAGGTGAGTCTTCTTATCCTTGGATCTTTTAAAAGGCCCAACCATATCAAGCCCCCAAACCGCAAATGGCCAAGTAATTGGAATCATCCTCAGCTCCTGAGCCGGCACATGAGCCCGTCGCGAGAACCTCTGACAACCGTCACACTTACTGACCAAGTCCTCCGCATCAGCATGAGCCGTGAGCCAATAAAAACCATGACGAAAAGCCTTGGCCACAAGGGATTTTGAGCCGGCATGATGGCCACAATCCCCCTCATGAATCTCACGTAAAATTTCTTGACCTTCCTCAGGGGAAACACAACGCTGGAAAGTTCCAGTGACGCTGCGACGATGCAGCTCACCATTGATAATTATCATTGACTTAGACCGCCGGGTTATTTGTCTGGCCAAAGTTTCATCCTCGGGCAATTCTCCCCGGGTCATGTAAGCCAAGTATGGTATTGTCCAGTCTGGGGTAATGTGGAGAGCCGCCACCAACTGTGCCTCCGGGTCAGGGACAGCCAAGTCTTCCTCTGTAGGAAACTTAATAGAAGGGTTATGCAAAATGTCCAAGAAAGTATTAGGCTGCACCGGCTTTCGCTGAGAGCCCAGCCGGCTTAATGCATCAGCCGCCTCATTCTTCCTGCGATCAATGTGCTCTACTTGGTAACCCTGAAAATGTCCAGCAATGGCATCAACTTCACGGTGATAAGCCGCCATGAGAGGGTCCTTGGAATCCCACTTGCCTGACACTTGTTGAGCCACTAAATCTGAGTCGCCAAAGCACATTACCCGGCTCAAGCTCATCTCCTTAGCCATCCGAAGACCATGGAGAAAGGCCTCGTACTCAGCCGCGTTGTTAGTACAGGGAAACATCAACCGTAGCACATAGCAAAACTTGTCACCTCGAGGGGAAGTTAATACAACTCCAGCCCCCGAGCCCTCCAATTGCCTAGACCCATCGAAGTGGATAGTCCAGTATGTATTATCCGGTTTCTCCTCAGGCACCTGCAGCTTTGTCCAATCGTTGATGAAATCCACCAATGCTTGAGATTTGATAGCAGTGTGTGGCACGTATTTCAGACCATGAGGCCCAAGCTCTATAGCCCACTTAGCCACTCTTCCTGTGGCTTCTCTGTTTTGGATGATATCTCCTAGAGGAGCAGAACTAACCACAGTGATAGGGTGACCCTGGAAATAATGCTTAAGCTTCCGGCTTGCCATGAACACCCCGTAAACAAGCTTCTGCCAATGTGGATACCGTTGTTTGGACTCAATGAGCACTTCACTGACGTAGTAAACCGGCCGCTGAACCGGATACTCCTTACCCTCTTCCTTGCGCTCCACCACCACAGCCACACTGACGGCTCGTGTGTTAGCGGCTACATACAGTAATAAGGGCTCCTTGTCAACCGGAGCAGCAAGAACTGGGGGCTCAGCCAGCTGTCTCTTCAAATCCTCAAAAGCAGCGTTAGCAGCATCATTCCAGAAAAAGTCATCTCTTTTCTTCATCAACCGGTACAGTGGCATGGCCTTTTCACCCAAACGGCTTATAAACCGGCTCAAAGTAGCGATGCGACCCACCAGACGCTGGATGTCATTTATGCACGCCGGCTTAGCCAGAGAGGTGATTGCCTTGATCTTCTCCGGGTTAGCTTCAATGCCCCTGTGAGAAACCAGAAAACCCAAGAGTTTGCCTGCGGGAACACCAAAAACACACTTGGTCGGGTTAAGCATCATCTTGTAAACCCGGAGATTATCAAAGGTTTCTCTAAGATCATCTACCAGGGTCTCCTTCTCCCTGGACTTAACCACGATATCATCCACATAGGCATGAACATTGCGCCCAATCTGGTTATGAAGACAATTCTGCACACAACGCTGATAAGTTGCCTGTGCACTCTTGAGTCCAAAAGGCATAGACACATAACAGAAGGCTCCAAAGGGAGTGATGAACGCCGTCTTCTCCTGGTCCTTAACTGCCATTTTAATCTGATGGTATCCAGAATAAGCATCTAAAAAACTTAAGCGCTCACAACCCGCCGTAGCATCAATGATTTGATCAATACGGGGGAGAGCAAAAGGGTCAGCCGGACAAGCCTTGTTTAAGTCCGTGTAGTCCACACACATCCGCCAGGTGCCGTTCTTCTTGAGCACGAGCACCGGGTTAGCTAACCATTCTGGATAAAAACTTCAACAATAAACCCGGCCGCCAAGAGCCGGGCCACCTCCTCACCAATGGCCTTCCGCCTCTCCTCATTAAACCGCCGAAGGACTTGCCTGACCGGCTTAAATTTCGGATCAATATTGAGAGTGTGCTCAGCGAGTTCTCTAGGTACACCTGGCATGTCAGAAGGTTTCCATGCAAAAATGTCCCTGTTCTCACGGATGAACTCGATGAGCGCACCTTCCTATTTCGGATCCAGATTGGCACTGATGCTAAACTGCTGAGATGAGTCACCTGGAACGAAGTCAACAAGTTTAGTCTCATCAGCTGACTTAAATTTCATTGCCGGCTCATGCTCCGTGGTCGGCTTTTTCAAAGACGTCATATATGCCGGGTCAACATTGTCCTTATAAAACTTCAACTCCTCTGTTGCACAAACAGATTCTGCATAAGCCGCGTCACCTTCCTCACACTCCAAGGCTATCTTTCTGCTGCCATGAACCGTAATGGTCCCATTGTGACCCGGCATCTTGAGCTGCAAATACACGTAACACGGCCGTGCCATGAACTTGGCGTAAGCCGGCCGCCCAAATAAAGCATGATACGGACTTCTTATCTTAACCACCTCAAAGGTTAATTTTTCCGCCCTGTAGTTGTACTCATCTCCAAAAGCCACTTCCAGCTCGATCTTACCAACTGGATATGCCGACTTACCAGGCACCACACCATGGAAAACAGTATTGGACTGGCTGAGGTTCTTATCAATCAACCCCATACGACGGAAGGTCTCATAATAGAGGATGTTGATGCTGCTGCCTCCGTCCATGAGCACTTTAGTGAATTTATATCCTCCCACCTGAGGAGCCACCACTAGAGCCAGGTGACCCGGATTATCAACCCGGGGAGGGTGATCTTCCCTACTCCACACAATAGGCTTCTCAGACCATCTTAAATAGCGTGGAACCGCCGGCTCAACAGCATTCACAGCCCTTTTGTGAAGCTTCTGATCTCGCTTGCACAGACTGGTGGTAAACACATGATACTGTCCACCATTGAGCTGCTTTGGATTGGTCTGGTATCCCCCCTGCTGCTGGTGGTGATGACCCTGGTCGGACTGCTGATTAAAGCCCCCTTGAACATTCTGAGAATTGGAATTTGAGCCGCCGCCCGGGCCATGAAAGCCGCCGGCGCCTGAGCCGCCGCCCGGGCCATTATTGCCATTGAAAGCATTGGAATTTTTAAAGGCCTTCATGATTGCGCAGTCCTTCCACAGATGAGTGGCCGGCTTTTCCCTAGAGCCATGCCTTGGACAAGGCTCATTCAACAACTGCTCAAGCGTCGGGCCTGACCCGCCGGCGCGGGGAGGCGGTCTCCCCTTGCGCCGGTGGTTGTTACCCTGTGAACTGGCGTTGGCCACAAACTCCATACTGCCATCAGCCTTACGCTTGTTACCCCCCTGGTTCGCCGGGTTATGCTGGGGGCCCTTGCCATTGCCATTCCGTTTTCCCTTCCCTGTCCTTTCATCATCCGACGCGGGATCCTTGGTACTATCAGAGTCGGCGTACTTAACCAGAGCCGCCATCAGCGTACCCATATCGTTGCAATCGCGCTTGAGCCGCCCGAGCTTCATCTTCAGGGGCGCAAAGCGACAATTCTGCTCTAACATTAAGACTGCAGAGCCGGCATCCATCTTATCAGATGAATGTATTATCTCTTTGACCCGGCGAACCCAATGGGTTGTAGATTCACCCTCCTGCTGCTTACAGTTAGTCAAATCCACAATTGACATAGACTGCCTACAGGTATCTTTGAAGTTTTGGATGAACCGGGCTTTTAGTTCAGCCCAAGACCCGATAGAGTTTGGTGGCAGTCCCTTCAACCAAGTGCGGGCAGTCCCATCTAACATCATGGTGAAGTACTTGGCCATTGCCGCTTCACTGACCTCCAGCAACTCCATGGCCATCTCGTAACTCTCGATCCAGGCTCCGGGTTGTAAATCAGCCGTGTAATTAGGCACCTTCCTAGGCCCTTTGAAATCCTTGGGCAGACGTTCATTGCGGAGAGCCGGCACCAGACAAGGGACACCTCCAGTCCTCGTAGGTATACCCGCATCAATAGAAGCCGTCGGATAAGCCGGGGGTGGCTGGTAAGCCGTCAACTGAGGCGCCTGCTCCGCCTCTTGCCGTGCTCTGTCTTGGTCTACCGCGTGAAAGGCTCCGTTATGAGCCGGGCCGTGGCCAGGAGGCAAGTCATGGCGTCGGACGTTGCTTGAGCCGGTCGCTGAGACCATGTGTCTGCTATAACTCGGGCTCCGGCCTGGACGAGGGGTTGAATGAATCCTGTCCCGGCTATAAGAATATGCCTCCTGCTGCGCCAGAGCCGTCTGAAGGAGTTCTCTGACCCGGCGGGTTTCAACCGCCGTTGGAGAGTCACCATCGATTGGGAGAGCCGCCAGTCGCGCTGCCGCGGCGACCATGTTTTCCAACGGGTTGGCATAATGACCCGGTGGTATTGGCACATACTGAGGCGGGGCAGCGTTCACCCGGGGAGGCCCCATCACTTGGGGCTGAATTGACGTTCCAGCCCCGGGCGTCGTGACCTCTGGCGGGTTACTGGGCCCTGCACCAGGCGTGTTGAAGAGGTTTCGAGGATCGTAAACCGGAGGGAGTCGAGATTGGGCCTTTTGATGCCTCCTTCTCATGACCTCATTGGACGCGTTCTGATCCATCGTGAGCCGGAAAGACTGTGCCTGAATCAGCTGAGTCTGGGCGTCGAGAGCCGCCCTCTCCGCAGCCATCCTGATCCCTTCCGCCGCCAGATCCTCCTTGGCTTTTGCTAGATCCAGCTTTAACTGTGCCACCTCCGCGTCATGCTGAGCTTGATCCGCTGGGACGACCGTAGCGGTTAACAGGGCCGTCATCTTGTCTGTGAGATCCATCAGCACCTGAGCCGGCGAGGGCACAGGGCTTCCTGCCCCGGCGGTGGGGTTTTGAACAGGTTGTGCGCCAGCCATGAAGATTCCAACCCGGCTCGGCGGCTCAAAGGGGTCCGGAATACTGTCGCCATCGGAACAACCCCTGAGCCTGCCATCTTGAAGTTGGTATAACGAATCGGTCTCCTCTGTGGATGACTCGCCGTCAGAACGAGCGGCCGTCTCATCACCAGATCCAGATCCTTCAGAGAGCTCTCCATGGACGCATCCCACGAAAGCACGCTTCAAGGCAGGCAAAGTCCGGGCGGGTCGTGCACGTTGAGCCGTCTCGATGAGATCGGCGCAGAGGTCCGGCTCAGGGCCCGGCTCACCAATCTTGCCAATAAAGACATGGATTCCGCCGAAGGGGACCCGGTACCCGTACTCAATTGAGCCGGCGTCGGGGCCCCAATTTGCATCGTCGATGTAGAGCTTGCCGCGACGACTCTTGGTCATCCGTCCCACAGCGTATCCCTTGAGCCCTTCGAAGCTGCCCTTCAAGAACTCAAATCCACCGTGCGCTGGCCCCACGGTGGGCGCCAACTGTCGTGGAATTGTCACGGCAGATGTCCTCGTGCAAGGACTTAGTCGTGGAGCCATCGCCGCTAGGAAGCTTAAAGGGGTTAAACAGGACAAGGAATACGAGGGTTATACTGGTTCGGCCCCTTACGGTGAAGGTAAAAGCCTACGTCCAGTTGAGGTGGTATTACTTGAGATTTTGATTACCAGGGAGCTTAATCGCTATGCCCGGCTCTCGATCTGTTGTCTCTCGTCCTGAACCGCCGCCGGGTCGTCCCTTTATATAGAGAGGTTGACGCCCCGCGGCTCTCAGAGTCCCGGCCGGCTTATAACAGTATCCGGCTCGGACTCTTAACTACTCTTGCTTTACATTACAAGTCTTGCCATAACGGCGGGTTATCACTACGGGCCTTAAGCCGCCTCCGGGTCTTAAGCCCATTATTGATCCGCCATCCTCAAGCTTGGTATTAGGCTTCACGTGATGATCATTATGACGTAACCCGGCCCCTCCTGGGCGGGTGACTCTAATGGTTATATCCTCAACAGAGGGGGAAGAGGACCCGCCAGATTCATACCGGTTTTTCTGCGCATATTTCATTTGCGGCCTCTTCCCTCCCTTCTTTGATTTCCTTGAGGCAATGATGGTGATATATGGCTTCCATCTCCTGGATTTCATGCCGAATGCAATGGCATGCATGGCAATCTTCGCTCACTTGTGGGAGAACTTTGTTGGAGTCACCCCCAATGTCGACTTGTTCAGGCACTACTTCGTCCCGCGGGTGGAGAACAAAAACCACCATTCTGGGAACATAAGTTGGATGCCACGGGTGGAGAGAGAAGTCTGGGATTACATTCCAGGCCAACAGCGCGGCAGATGGGAAGAATGGAGAGCAGGTTGGTGCTGGATCCAAAACAAGGAAGCCCCGGAGTTCTGCCAAGCGTGAACAGAGTGTCTTTAGCGCGGCAGCGATTGGAGGGAGGTTGGCCTCTCCGATGATAGGCTCCACCCGGCAATAAAGAGGATCACCCACCTAAAGGCTACCGGGCTAACCATTGAGCATGTGGGAGCCGATTTCCTCCTTCGTCGCATCTCGCCACTACAGAAGAGGGACAAGTTCGCCTGGGAGTATGGGGATGCAGCGGATAGGATGAGATTGCTCCCAGGCCTAACCAACAACCTTTCAGTCTACGGCCATGCTTGGTTGTGTGTCCAGCTGTTTGGCCGTTTCGGGCAGTTCAAGCTGCCGGCAAATGTCATCCCTTTGAACATCAATTCCGCTAGGGACCAGATTCTGAAGTGGATGTCAGATTGCAACGCTCATGGAGTTACGGGTGACTGGAAGTTACCCACGCTCGACGAAGAGATCGCCTGGTCTTGCACTCTGGTGGAAAGAGTTACCAGGGTGGAGACCAAAATGTACAAGCGCACCTCCAAGGTGGAGGAGGCGTACATCAGGAAGAGGTTGGAGGAGGACAGGGCGTTATGTGTTGTTGCAATGGCGAAGGCCGGGAAGGCAGCAAAGGGAAAGGAGAAGGCTGAGCATGAAGGTTCCTCCCGCGGCGGAAGCGAGGCGCAATCCACGAAAGAGGCTGCTGGGGAGGATCTTGCCGGGGCTGAGCATGCCGGGGACGATCCTTCCGGGATTGAAGCTTTGTATACCGCGGCAACAGAGGCCCAGGAGGAGGAGGAGGTTGAGGAGGCAGGGGAGCCCGAAGAGGAGTGGCTCACGGCGGGCCCTCAAGCCCCCGAGCCAGTTATGGACCAGCGCCCTCGCAGGTGTGCTGCTACTCGGGGAGCAGTGGCCCCTGACCCCATACCTACTGCTAAGAAGGTGAAGAAGACTACCTTCAAGGGCGGCAAGTCGGACGTGGTGCGCCAATAGTCTTCTCGCCTTGCTGAGGCCAAATCCTCTCCCGCCAAGCAATCAAGGCCCGCGGGAAGCGACTCCATTTCTGAGTCTGGCTCGGGTTCTTCGCAGAGCTCATCCTCGCCGGAGCCCCCTGCGTCTCGACAAGGCTCGAAGCCACTGAGGAGCTCTATCCCTCCACTCCATAAGAGAAGCAGGGCGCCTTTGCCGCCCATAGAATTCGAGCTGGGCTCCATGCTCATCGATGAAGAGTAAGGGAGACCACTCCCCCCCCTTTCTTCTTGTTGTAGCTTTAGTATGCTTGCCTGCATTTGTTGGTTGATCTTGCTTGCCTTTGTTGACAGGGAGGAGGAGGAAGAGACGGAGACCCTCATCACCGGTCGAAACGGCTCAAGCGTTCGGACCCGCCGAAGACTGTGGAGGGTACGGGCCTGGCGGGGAGCAGCACAAACATCCCGACACCGAGCCCCCAGCTCAGCCCCCAGCATCAGAGCACGGGATTGGTTCCTCCCGCGGGGAACGATGCAGAGGAGCTCCCATCCTCCCCGGCTGGAGGAGGAGGAGAGAAGACCTAGGGGGAGCCCCTTCAGGAAGGGCTCGCTCCACCCGTTGTCCAAGTCGAAGGTTCCCCGGCAAGGATTGCCATGGAAGGGTCCATTCAGGACCGCGTTGTGGTTGCTGCAGAGGGGGACGAGAATCATGGCACGGCATGCAATGTTGCCGGGGAGACTGAAGCTTCCGCACGGCAGACTCCTCCGGGTAACCAGTTTGCTTCCTTTTCTTGCTTCTTTCTTTTATCCCCCCATTCCATGCTTCTGGCTCTCTAATACTTTTATTTCTTTATCATTGCTTGTTATCCTCGCTTGCAGTCCCTCAGGTCAAAGAGCCTGAACTGCTGGAGGAAGAGGCCAGCATAGGGAGGGATGCCGCCGATGAATCCGACAAGATTGCTGCCGCGAAGGGGCAGGGACATGCTGTCGGGAGCGTTCATGAGCCTCCGACGAAAATGGAGCAAGTTCTTGACGGCGTGCCCAGGGCGGGGGAGACGATCGAGGAGAAGGCTCCCCTTCAGACCATGGACCCCCTTCCCTCATTTGGTACCGCAACAGGGGGCTCGTAGCCATCCTCGAGTCAATTGGCGCTGGTGCTCACACAGCCTAGGCTTGGGGCCCCCGGCTCGTCAGTGGCGACGAGCGCGGAAATTGACGAGGAGCCCCAGCGTATCTTCGCGTCGCTATATCACAAGGTCAATGAGGCGGATGACTCTGTTGTTGTTGTGATGGATTTGTCCTTCCTGGAATCCATGGCGGCAGGCATTAAAGAGATGCGGGGCCGTCATAACTAGAAATGGCAGGTGCTCAAGGAGCAGCGCAAGTCTGCTAACAAGGTGGATCAGCAACTGAAGGACAAGGGCAACGAGCTACGCGACTGGCACGGCAAGCAGTTCCAAGTCCTGATGAAGCAGCAAGAGATGATCTCGATGGCGAGGGAGGATTTCATTGCCCGGGAGGCTCACATGGCGGAGCACAAGGCGCTTCTGGACGCTAGGGAGCAAGACATCTCTTCTTGGGAGGAGAAACTTGAGGCCACCCTCCGTGCCAAAGACGATGATCCGGAAGCCCTTGTGCAGTAGCGGGCTAGAGCTAGAGGACAAACACAAGGCCGCCCTAGACGCCCTCACTGCTGATTCTGCTACCCAGCTGAAGAAACTTGCTGATGACCTTGCCGCTGCTTCCTCTGCCAAGACTACTCTTGACCAACAAGTGACCAAGCTGACGGAAGAGCTTGCCGGGAGCACCAAGGAGGTCGTGACCCTCAAGGAGGAGGTGCAGAAAGTGGAGACCCTTTTGAAGGATACACAATCGAAGCTCTCCTCCAAGGGTCAAGACCTCGGGACCGCCAACAGCACCATTGAAAACCTGAAAGCCAGGATCGGCAGCTTGGAGAGCTCGGTAGAGTCCAGCGGGGCCCGTGAGCAGCAGCTGACAAAAGACTTGGACACTGCCAGGCGTCTCCGGAAGGATGCAGAGGACCAACTGACGAATCACTCCGAACAGGTCAACATCTGGATCAAGAGCTTGATCGATATTGCCGAGCGCCTCACCACCCAAGCAGCAGCGATGGGTATGGAAGGGTTAATCTTCTCGGTTAGCAGGCAAAAGGTCCCCAGCGTCAAGCTAGGGGTCTTCTTCAATGAGCTGATCGACAAGCTGAAGGCGCATGAAGAGGGGAGGGCCGGTCGCTTCGCGACGGAATCCCAAAGCTTGCTCGTGATGCCCTCTTCCTGGTCTTGAGCAATATCGTCTGCCACCATCCGGACCTCGACCTTGCCAATGGCTTCAAGAAGCCACTGGAGGGTGCGGACGTCTCTGTTGCCGAGGAGAAGGCTGCTCCCCTTGCCGACAAGGTCCTTTCCGTCCCACCGGCTCCACGTGGTCGCCAAGCCCGGCACTGAACTGTTTGATACGTCTCCAATGTATCTATAATTTTTGATTGTTCAATGCTATTATTTTATCTGTTTTGGATGTTTAATGGGCTTTACTAAGCACTTTTATATTATTTTTGGGACTAACCTGCTAACCCAAGGCCCGGTGCAAATTGCTGTTTTTTTGCCTATTTCAGTGTTTCGCAGAAAAGGAATATCAAACGGAGTCCAAACGGAATGAAATCTTCGGGAGAGTTATTTTTGGAACAAACGTGATCCAGAGGACTTGGAGTGGACGTCAAGAAATCAACGAGGAGGCCACGAGGCAGGGAGGGGCGCCTGCCCCCCACCCTCGTGGGCCCCTCGCAGCTCCACTGACCTACTTCTTCCTCCTATATATACCCATATACCCCGAAACCAACCAGGAGCACCACGAAACCCTATTTCCACCGCCGCAACCTTCTGTACCCATGAGATCCCATCTTGGGGCCTTTTCCGGTGCTCCGCCGGAGGGGGAATCGATCACGGAGGGCTTCTACATCAACACCATAGCCTCTCCGATGATGTGTGAGTAGTTTACCACAGACCATCAGGTCCATAGTTATTAGCTAGATGGCTTCTTCTCTCTCTTTGGATCTCAATACAAAGTTCTCCTCGATCTTCTTGGAGATCTATTCGATGTAACTCTTTTTGTGGTGTGTTTGTCGAGATCCGATGAATTGTGGGTTTATGATCAAGATTATCTATGAACAATATTTGAATCTCCTCTGAATTCTTTTATGTATGATGTGTTATCTTTGCAAGTCTCTTCGAATTATCAGTTTGGTTTGGCCTACTAGATTGATCTTTCTTGCAATGGGAGAAGTGCTTAGCTTTGGGTTCAATCTTGCGTTGCTCGATCCCAGTGACAGAAGGGGAAACGACATGTATTGTGTTGTTGCCATCAAGGATAAAAAATGGGGTTTATATCATATTGCTTGAGTTTATCGCTCTACATCATGTCATCTTGCCTAATGTGTTACTCTGTTCTTATGAACTTAATACTCTAGATGCATGCTGGATAGTGGTCGATGTGTGGAGTAATAGTAGTAGATGCAGAATCGTTTCGGTCTACTTGTCGCGGACGTGATGCCTATATACATGATCATGCCTAGATATTCTCATAACTATGCACTTTTCTATCAATTGCTCGACAGTAATTTGTTCACCCACTGTAATACTTATGCTATCTTGAGAAAAGCCACTAGTGAAACCTATGGCCCCCGGGTCTATTTTCCATCATATAAGTTTCCAATCTATTTTTACTTTGCAATCTTTACTTTCAATCTTTATCATAAAAATACCAAAAATATTATCTTATCATCTCTATCAGATCTCACTTTTGCAATGGCCGTGAAGGCATTGACAACCTCTTTATCGTGTTAGTTGCAAGGTTCTTATTTGTTTGTGCAGGTATAAGGCGACTTGCGTGTGGCCTCCTACTAGATTGATACCTTGGTTCTCAAAAACTGAGGGAAATACTTATGCTACTTTGTTGCATCACCCTTTCCTCTTCAAGGGAAAACCAACGCATGCTCAAGAGGTAGAAGAAGGATTTCTGGCGCCGTTGCCGGGGAGGCTTACGCCAAGTCAAGTCAAGATTTGATCTCCTAGCATCTAGCCATCTCTGGCGCAGTTTCCAAGTCAAGTCAAGACATACCAAGTACCCATCACAACTCTTATCCCTCGCATTACATTATTTGCCATTTGCCTCTTGTTTTCCTCTCCCCCACTTCACCCTTGCCATTTTATTCGCCCTTTTTCGTTCGCCTTCTTCCCGTATGTATTTTTGTTTGTGTTTCCACATGCCTTCTATTTGCTTGCTTCTTTGCTTGCTAAAAATCTATTGATATGGATCCACTTAAAGTGTTCTACTTGGATCATCTTCAATCCTTATGCGCTCATGCTGAAACCCCAACTAGCCTAGTTGATGGGAAATCTTTAGATGAGCATGCTCATTTTGTGCATCACCGTTTGTCTGAAAAAGGGAGACTCTTATGGGATCAAATAAATAGATTGTTGTGTTATGCTTGGAATCTTTGTGAAATTTATGATTTTACTTGTTGCTCTAAGAACCCTAAAAAACACCTTCCCTACCTATGTGAGTTTAATGAACATGAAATTTTATCTTCTTATGGAAAGGGTGTGTATAGTTACTATGATATCGAACAAATTGAAGAATTTGTTGATTTTAAGGGTGCTTATGAAGTTTCTTCTTTGATTGAAAAGTATGATATTACTCTCTACGAATCTGAAAATTTTGACATACTTAAATATTGCTATGAAAACTATGCTCATAATGTCTATGTCAAAGAATTTATTGAAAGAATGACCGTTCCTTCTGAAGAAAATAATGATATGCATGAATCTATAGATAATTATGATTCCGATGATTTGATTGAAATATCCCTTGATTAACATGATGCTTGCTATTCTTGTGGCCATGATGCCAATATTTATGAAGATGATCTTGCTACAGTTCCTCATGTTAAACATGAGATCGTTGCTATTGCACCCATACTTGATAGTTCCTTTGATGAAAAGCATGATTGCAATGATGTTATTATAAATTCTCTTGATGTCAATTGTGCTAATAATATGCAAAACCATAAGCTTGGGGATGCTAGTTTTGCTATGTCTACTACTTGTTGCAATGCTCATGATTGGGGTGACTCTTCTTATGTTCTTGAAAATTTATTTAAGCCCCATGATGAATATGAGATTGATAATAGTGTTTGCAATAATATTGAAAGTGGGTTCGGAAGAGTGTCAACTTTAGATCCCACATATTTGGAGAATATTCAATCTTATGGTATTTTTTATAAAAGTGGGTTTGGAGAGGTCATGACTTTAGTTAATGTTAATCCCACTATTTTGGAAGAGTGTCAACTTTGCATGCATGTGGATCGTGTTGAAAATATTTTATGTGATAACTATTTTGTTGAATTTTCTTATAATCCCACGTGTAATTATTATGAGAGAGGAAAATATGATTGTAGAAATCTTCATGTTACTAAATTACCTCCCGTTATGTTGAGATTGATATTGTTTCTTTCCGCTTCCTTGCATATTCTAGTTTTTGCTTGCTATGATAATTTGTTTTCCTATAAGATTCCTATGCATAGGAAGTATGTTAGACTTAGATGTGTTCTTTTCACATGCTATATGATGCTCTTTTTGTGCTTCAATTCTCGTCTTTCGTGTGAGCATCGTCGAAATCTCAATGCCTAGCTAGGGCCGTTAAACGATAGCGCTTGTTGGGAGGCAACCCAATTTGATTTTTGTTTCTTGCTTTTTGTTTCTTTTTAGTAATAAATGATTCATATAGATTCTGTTTAGATGTGTTTTTTATGTTTTAATTAGTGTTTGTGCCAAGTAGAACCTTTGGGAAGACTTGGGTGAAGTCTTTTTGATCTTGCTGTAAAAAACAGAAACTTTAGCGCTCACGAGATTAGCTACAACTTTTTACTGGGGAGTGCTATTTAGTTTATTTTTATTGAAGATGAATAATATATAAATTCCTCACGTCCAGAAACTTATTTTAGAATTTTTGGAGTTCCAGAAGTATACGTTTGATACAGATTACTACAGACAGTTCTGTTTTTGACATATTCTGTTTTTCGTGTGTTGTTTGCTTATTTTGATGAATCTATGGCTAGTATCGGAGGTTATGAACCATAGAGAAGTTGGAATACAGTATGTTTAACACCAATATAAATAAAAAATGATTTCATTACAGTAACTTAAGGTGGTGGTTTGTTTTGTTTCGCTAACGGAGCTCATGAGATTTTCTGTTAAGTTTTGTGTTGTGAAGTTTTCAAGTTTTCGGTAAAGATTTGATGGATTATGGAACAAGGAGTGGCAAGAGCCTAAGCTTGGGGATGCCCAAGGCACCCCAAGGTAAAATCAAAGGACAACCAAAAGCCTAAACTTGGGGATGCCCCGGAAGGCATCCCCTCTTTTGTCTTCGTCCATCGGTAACTTTACTTGGAGCTATATTTTTATTCACCACATGATATGTGTTTTGCTTGGAGCATCTTGTATGATTTGAGTCTTTGCTTTTTAGTTCACCACAATCATCCTTTCTGTACACACCTTTTGGGAGAGACACACATTAATCGGAATTTATTAGAATACTCTATGTGCTTCACTTATATCTTTTGAGCTAAACAATTTTGCTCTAGCGCTTCACTTATATCTTTTAGAGCACGGTGGTGGTTTTATTTTATAGAAATTATTGATCTCTCATGATTCACTTATATTATTTTGAGAGTCTTTTAGAACAGCATGGTAGTTTTCTTTGGCTATAAAATTAGTCCTAATATGATAGGCATCCAAGATGGATATAATAAAAACTTCCATATAAGTGCATTGAATACTAAGAGAAGTTTGATACTTGATGATTGTTTTGAGATATGAAGATGGTGATATTAGAGTCATGCTAGTTGAGTAGTTGTGAATTTGAGAAATACTTGTTCTAAAGTTTGTGATTCCCGTAGCATGCACGTATGGTGAACCGTTATGTGATGAAGTCGGAGCATGATTTATTTATTGATTGTCTTCCTTATGAGTGGCGGTCGGGGACGAGCGATGGTATTTTCCTACCAATCTATCCCCCTAGGATCATGCGCATAGTACTTCGTTTCGATAACTAATAGGTTTTTGCAATAAGTATGTGAGTTCTTTATGCTAATGTTGAGTCCATGGATTATACGCACTCTCATCCTTCCACCATTGCAAGCCTCTCTAATACCGCGCACCTTTCGTCGGTATCATACACCCACCATATACCTTCCTCAAAACAGCCACCATACCTACCTATTATGGCATTTCCATAGCCATTCCAAGATATATTGCCATGCAACTTACCACCATTCCATTTATTATGACACGTTCCATCATTGTCATATTGCTTTGCATGATCATGTAGTTGACATCGTATTTGTGGCAAAGCCACCTTTATAATTCTTTCATACATGTCACTCTTGATTCATTTCATATCCCGGTACACCGCCGGAGGCATTCACATAGTCATATTTTGTTCTAAGTATTGAGTTGTAATCTTTGAGTTGTAAGTAAATAAAAGTGTGATGATCATCATTGTTAGAGCATTGTCCCAAGTGAGGAAAGGATGATGGAGACTATGATTCCCCCACAAGTCGGGATGAGACTCCGGATGAAAAAGAAATAAAAAAGAGAAAGAAAAGAGGCCATAAAAAAGGCCCAAATAAAAATATGAGAGAAAAAGAGAGAAGGGACAATATTACTATCCTTTTTTTCACACTTGTGCTTCAAAGTAGCACCATGAACTTCATGATAGAGAGTCTCCTATGTTGTCACTTTCATATACTAGTGGGAATTTTTCATTATAGAACTTGGCTTATATATTCCAATGATGGGCTTCCTCAAAATGCCCTAGGTCTTCGTGAGCAAGCGAGTTGGATGCACGACCACTTAGTTTTTTGTTGAGCTTTCATACACTTGTAGCTCTAGTGCATCCATTGCATGGCAATCCCTACTAACTCACATTGATATCTATAGATGGGCATCTCCATAGCCCGTTGATACGCCTAGTTGATGTGAGACTATCTTCTCCTTTTTGTCTTCTCCACAACCACCATTCTATTCCACATATAGTGCTATATCCATGGCTCACGCTCATGTATTGCGTGAAGATTGAAAAAGTTTGAGAACATCAAAAGTATGAAACAATTGCTTGGCTTGTCATCGGGGTTGTGCATGATTAAATGCTTTGTGTGATGAAGATAAAGCATAGCCAGACTATATGATTTTGTAGGGATAACTCTCTTTGGCCATGTTATTTTGAGAAGACATGATTGCTTTGTTAGTATGCTTGAAGTATTATTATTATTATGTCAATATTAAACTTTTGTCTTGAATCTTTCGGATCTGAACATTCATGCCACAATAAAGAAAATTACATTGAGAAATATGCTAGGTAGCATTCCACATCAAAAATTCTGTTTTTATCATTTACCTACTCGAGGACGAGCAGGAATTAAGCTTGGGGATGCTTGATACGTCTCCAACGTATCTATAATTTTTGATTGTTCCATGCTATTATATTATCTGTTTTGGATGTTTAATGGGCTTTAGTAAGCACTTTTATATTATTTTTGGGACTAACCTACTGACCCAAGGCCCAGTGCAAATTGTTGTTTTTCCTATTTCAGTGTTTCGCAGAAAAGGAATATCAAATGGAGTCCAAACAGAATGAAACCTTCGGGAGAGTTATTTTTGGAACAAACGTGATCCAGAGGACTTGGAGTGGACGTCAAGAAATCAACGAGGAGGCCACGAGGCAGGGAGGCGCGCCTCCCACCCTTGTGGGCCCCTCGCAGCTCCACCGACCTACTTCTTCCTCCTATATATACCCATATACCCCAAAACCAACCAGGAGCACCACGAAACCCTATTTCCACCGCCGCAACCTTCTGTACCCGTGAGATCCCATCTTGGGGCCTTTTCCGGCGCTCCGCCGGAGGGGGAATCGATCACGGAGGGCTTCTACATCAACACCATAGCCTCTCCGATGATGTGTGAGTAGTTTACCACAGACCTTCGGGTCCATAGTTATTAGCTAGATGGCTTCTTCTCTCTCTCTTTGGATCTCAATACAAAGTTCTCCTCGATCTTCTTGGAGATCTATTCGATGTAACTCTTTTTGCGGTGTGTTTGTCGAGATCTGATGAATTGTGGGTTTATGATCAAGATTATCTATGAACAATATTTGAATCTCCTCTGAATTCTTTTATGTATGATGTGTTATCTTTGCAAGTCTCTTCGAATTATCAGTTTGGTTTGGCCTACTAGATTGATCTTTCTTGCAATGGGAGAAGTGCTTAGCTTTGGGTTCAATCTTGCGTTGCTCGATCCCAGTGACAGAAGGGGAAACGACATGTATTGTGTTGTTGCCATCAAGGATAAAAAATGGGGTTTATATCATATTGCTTGAGTTTATCCCTCTACATCATGTCATCTTGCCTAATGTGTTACTCTGTTCTTATGAACTTAATACTCTAGATGCATGCTGGATAGTGGTCGATGTGTGGAGTAATAGTAGTAGATGCAGAATCGTTTCGGTCTACTTGTCGCGGACGTGATGCCTATATACATGATCATGCCTAGATATTCTCATAACTATGCACTTTTCTATCAATTGCTCGACAGTAATTTGTTCACCCACTGTAATACTTATGCTATCTTGAGAAAAGCCACTAGTGAAACCTATGGCCCCCGGGTCTATTTTCCGTCATATAAGTTTCCAATCTATTTTTACTTTGCAATCTTTACTTTCAATCTTTATCATAAAAATATCAAAAATATTATCTTATGATCTCTATTAGATCTCACTTTTGCAAGTGGCCGTGAAGGGATTGACAACCCCTTTATCTCGTTGGTTGTAAGGTTCTTATTTGTTTGTGCAGGTATAAGGCGACTTGCGTGTGGCCTCCTACTGGATTGATACCTTGGTTCTCAAAAACTGAGGGAAATACTTACGCTACTTTGCTGCATCACCCTTTCCTCTTTAAGGGAAAACCAACGCATGCTCAAAAGGTAGCAAGACTGTTCTCTCCACTACGCTGTCCTGTAACAAAACATGATGCATGTCTTGTGTTTAGAAACCGTTTTTATTTATGTCTGTGTGGAATGGATGTCCTTGCTTAATCTTAATTTATTGTTTATCCCATTAGAGTTCACCCGTAAGTGTTCCTATGATTATTCTCTATGCATGCTTTGGTTGCCTGCCGGTATCATCTTCGCCGCAATTGTCGTAAGGGGGATGCCCTTAACGTTCATCTTGGCGTGGATGCGTCCCGGTAGGTTTTTCCTTGGTAGTTCTCGACGCAACCGCTCATTCTGTGAGCAGGCTCGTAACAGAATGAGGATGCAGACAAAGAAACTAGCAAGGTGCCATTACACGAGAGATTTCCTCATCCGAACACTTTGGTTCTCAAGGGATAAACATATGTGAAATATCGAACTCATAAGAGAGCAATGACTGTATAGACTTAGCTTTTGTCCTTGCTTCCTCCCACTCCCTTTAGCCGCAAGTGCTTGCCGCGCTCGCAATCTTTGGAAAAGATGGATGTCATGGGCGTAGCTCTCTGGTTCCCGGCAGGGGCCGATAAGAAACCATATGTATCTTGTGGCGGCGGGACACGGCGCTAGGCATGACAGGTTTTCCTCTCCTCCACTCTATACTTTTCAGACAATCTGGTGGCGGCTGGCATAGAAGTCACGCTAATGCGTACGGCCTTGCCGGAGCACACTTGCTGGGGCTTTGATCAACGGATTCGCACCAGCGCTACACTCAGGATTTCCCTAAGCAGGCAAAATACTAAACCGAGTTTCGCGCAGTACTCATTGACGTTGGTGATGCTCAAACCCAGAGTGGCTCGATTGTTGATAAGTGAGAGTTGCGGAGAGAGAAAACTTCATACCCAGGCGCTTTGTCCCTTTCCCCTGGACGCGGCCAGCGTGGTGATCATGCCGCCCGAACCACAGGAATTGGCTCGCCACTGTGATTACTGATTCCCTCCGCCGCAACAGCTGTGGCGGAGGGAGGCGATGGAGATTGGACAGGGTGTGGGGGGAAGCGACATCCCCCCCCCCCTCTGCTCCCATCATCCCCCGCCTCTTCTTGGGCGTCACAGATGATGAAGCCGTTGAGGAAGGAAATGGCGATGAAGATGATGCGCTACGTACGCTCTCGGGTTCGCGCAAGCGCTGCCCCCTACCTGGCATGCCAAAGATGTCGTGGGAAACCAAGGCCACCTATGGGGCCATGAGCCCCTTGTGGTTCGGCAAGGGGGACGAGCACGTTGCATAAAGAGCGGAAAAGTGTAACGCAGCACGGCAGAGATCACACGGGCAGTTTTACCCAGGTTCGGGCCGCCGCGAGGCGTAAAACGCTACTCCTGCTTTGGTGGATTGATGATGGATTGTGGTGGAAACGCGGCGCTCTTGCCCGGCAGGGTTGCCTCGGGGCAAGAGTGGCTACACGCGTATGAGTGTACAAGGGTCTGAATCCTTTCTATGGCTGTCATGGCCGATCAAGGGGTCACCACAGTGGCAAATCAGTCATTGTGCACTGATTAGATAGCAATAGTGCTATCATACCTAACTCTATAGGCAGGACAGAGCGCATTAAATGCGCCGCTTAGTGTCACATCACGGTGTGCCCGGCAAGCCTTACCGGACTGCTTTTGCCATCTTCGCGCCTGCCTGCTTCCCACATCTCTGGATGGGTGTCATTTGGAGATGATTTCCATAGAAAGTGGCTGCCATGTGGCAGGAAACAGCCACCTAGTCACCTTGGGGCTTGACGCCGCACCGATCGATGTCTTGCGTCGCTGTGAGGTGGAGCGGTGGAGCCGGGGTGGCTTGCCTTCGTTGAGCCCGGCAAGCCTGCCGGGGGAGTCTGGAGACTTGTTTCTTTGGGGCTACCTCAACCTCGCCAGGCTCGCTTGCCCGGCAAGGGAGGTTTTCCATTAGTAGCATCTTGCCACTCATGGCTTGACTTGGTCTTCTTGATCCGCCCTCTGATTCCTCAAAGAGTTTATCTCTTGTGCTTGGTATGGTCTTGGATGTTGTAATCTTGCCAGGCCGGTGGCTTGATGTCCGTGCACAAGTCAGGGGGAAACATACGCCCCCGTTTGTGTGCCCCGACACCATGCAAAAGGATTGCACTTTTTAATCTTTTTTCATTTTCTTTCATTTTTTTCAAAATTGGGTCAACATTGTCAGCATCGCTATTCATAGAAAGGGGATGAATCTTTCAAAATAAATTGTGAATAATGCATACAATCCTACCTGAGTACCTTAAAATTATTTTTGCCACTTTTGGAATTAAACTATAACACACTTGTAGTAGCATTTTGAATTACTTTTGGTAAATGTCCAGAAATTCATTTAACCTGTGGAATATAGCAAAAAAAACTCAAAAACTCAACATCTTTCAGCAGTAGGCATCCAATATGGCCCATTTCATGAGAAAAATGCAAGAGTTTTATTTTCAATCTTATTTTTGGTACTTGCTTCACAAAAAAACCATTTTTGGCACTTCAAAATGATTTATTTACTTTTGTAACAAAAAATGTTCTCTCCCTTTGGCAATATTGTTTGGCATGGTAAGCCCCATGTTTGTGCCAAATATTGTCACCTTATATTGAAATATAACATGGATACCATTAACTTGGTCATTTGGCTTGAAAACCATAAACCTTCCTAGATGGTAGTCCATTTTGTGAACACTTTTTTAAGAAACCATTGTATTCCTACTTTATCATTTTTCCTATAAAGTAGTACACGTAAAAGGAATCCATGCAAAAGGATTGCATTTTTTGAATCTTTTTTATTTTATTTCACTTTTTAAATGGGGTTAACATTATCAACATGGTATTCATAGAAAGGGGTTGAATCTTTCAACTTTGTTGTGAATACTACATATAATCCTACCTGAGTACCTTAAAATGATCTTTGCCACTTTTTTGGAACCAAATTATAACATACTTGTAGTTCAATTTTCAATTACTTTTGGTAAATGTCCATAAATTCATTTAATCAATGGAATATAGCAAAAAAGCTCAGAAACTCAAAATATTTTGGCAGTAGGCCTCCAATATGGTCTATTATTTCATGTGAAAATTTGAGCGAGCGGCACTGGTGGCCATTTGCTCACTAGAGTCACTGCCGGTGACCAATCCCATGGCGACGGTGAGCGGCTCGCAACAGAAGCCCATTCTTGGGAACAATAGAGAGGGGAAAATGCAGAGAGATGTGGCAGGGGTCTATCCGAGGACACGGAGATGGTCAGTGAAGCCGGAGGGAACATGCCAGCGACGAAAGTGAGCTCAGATGCGGCGGGCGGAGTCGAAGACGAAGGGGTCGATTTGGTCATCACACTGCATCAAAGCACATATGGCTCACAAGGATGGAAGAGAATGGTGAGGCGTTTCGAAGGTGTTCTCAATTCGTCGGGTGATCAAAGACGAGCGCGTGATTGGGACCAAGGCGGCGCTAGGGTTCCACCGGGAGGAGAGAGTATAGAGGGAGAGGGAGCATGCGAGCGAGGGTGGGAGAGAGAAGAGCGAGGAAGGCGTCCTTGGTGCAGGAGTATGCGGGCTGCCTCCAACCACAGAACTACCTCCGCCATGTCCTGTGCCCGCCGGCATGGCTAGAGAGTTCGGGAGCTTTTTTCCTTCCTATTTCCCTTTGTTCTATTGGTCCCACATGTAAGAAAGAGAGAGGGGTGGGTTTTTTTAGCAAGGGCTCATTGGCATGTCAACATTTTAAGCGGCCCCACATGTCAGCATTTTTAATGGTCCCAATCGTCATGAACTCATCCATGTAATGGTCAACGGGATTAACCCAACGGAAATGCACTATTTGAGCATCTGTGAGGTTCGGGTAGAGGGAGAAGGGGGGAAAGTGAGGAATACAAAGACGGTTGGACAAAACTAAGTACAACTAAGGAACCAGGGGCATGAAAATAGAAATCATGGGTTAAAATTTGCAGCTGCACGGCGCATGTCAGAGGACCGGAGATAAATCCGGTATGGGCGGATGTGCCTGGGCCGTCTCCATTTGCATGTGGGAGCGGTTGCTGGTGGGTCGTCCTGAAAAAGATCACAGGCTTGCATGGGTATATTATGGCGAAGAAGGGGACTCTTCTCGTTAGCCCACCATGGCGTACTCTTGGGAAAAAGTTAGAGTCTTCACAGGCAAGTCTAAGGCCTTCACCAACGAGCTGGACAATATCCCATTTCACTAGGTAAAACTGTGTGGTAGTAATATCCTGTAACCACTTTTCCGATTGCTTAGAAGACCCAACCGAACCAATTTGTTTGTAGGTTAACTGGTGGTCATGTGAGATGGATCAGAGTTTCGAGCTGAACTAGATGTGCACGAGAGGCAAGAGTATCTGGTGGCTAGGGTCCCATTGATATGTGTGTACGCTATCGAGCGGCAAGTACCACGGCGCGTGGTGGCGCAATTCGGTAGGATGCAACGCACCCCACCGAACGATACCAACACTGGTGGCTTCGACCTTCATAGGTGAGCGACTTAACCTCTAGTTTTCTTATGGTTTGTTGTTTTTATAGTTTATTATGGTTTGTTGTTAGAAGTCTCAATGATTTCTTAACCTACAAGCTACAAGACTCAACGATTTCTTGTGGTTTGTTGTTCCTATGCCTTGCAGGCAGAATAGGCAGACTCGGGACATCACCATAATGACTATGTGAAAATGTGGAGGGAGATAAGGTATCGCAAAGAGAGGGATATGGCAATGGTCGACTGGGAGGAGTACAAGGAGACGCGTCTTAAGTGATTTGATGATGGTATAAAGTATCATCTACGCCTGAGGCTCAAGTGGACCGCAATGGATATCACATCACTAGAGACGGACAACCCCGAGGAAGAAATCTATAATGCCAACATTAGAGAGATCAAAGGTGAATTTAGGGAGTATGCACCCCTTATTAACAGAGTGGTAAGTTGTGTTGAATTGCTTGGAGATGGCATTTGCAGCTGAATCTTCTATAGCCTTTGTCACTAATTTATTTATGATGCTGACATTTGTAGAGTTTCGAGCTGAATAGAAGCATTTTCGATGGCTCGAACGCGCTAGTGCACGCCCCCGGGACCGCGGAATCGGACTCAGCGCTTTGGGAAGTGACGAAAGTACGTTTGAGTCTAGCCATAATCTTTAAGTAACCATAACCTTGATCCATATCCTGGTTTTGTCACTAACTTCGAGCCAACCACAATCTAGTATAGTCTTTGTCACTAACTTTAAGCCAACCATAATCTAGTATAGTCTGTCACTTGATCCATAACCTTGAAGTAACCATATTCCACTCTCTTTGTTGTTGCAGAAGTTCATGATGTGTTGCCGAAAGCTAGTAAGCATGCTTGGGTGCGCTGGCTCGGTTGATGTGCATGCTCCTGGCCTGTCAACACATGCTAATGGACATATCGTCGCTTCCTCGAGCCATGTCAGCGCAGCTTCCTCTAGCCATGCCGCCTCGTTGACTTGCCATGTTGAGGAGACCAGGAAAGATGAGGAAGAAGCGAATGTTGAGCAAGATGAGAGAAGTGGCGATGGTCACTTACTTCTCTTCTAGTATTCGAGCATATTGAGCTTGGTGCTAAGCTTCAGAACTTATGTTGGCTATGTTGAACTATTTGCTATCTTTGATATGTTGAACTATTTGCTATGTTAGATATGTAAAACTATGTGCTACATTGGACTATATCTCTGGGTGATGCATGTTATGATGTGTGATATTATCTATTTGTTTAATGTTCAAGTTATGTTACTGTGTGGTGCTATTTATATTCATTACTGAAACTTAGAAAGAGAACTATGGAATTAAGCTTAGAATATTACAATTATAAAGTAAGCCCCTACCGCTAAAGACCTTTGTGGTAGGGTTTAATACCGAGCAACAGAAGGGTAGGCAGTTATATACCAAGGACTACAATGATACTCTCTCCATTCAACAATGTAGTGCGCTCACGCTTTCTTGCGCCGTCAAACTCGTTTGTTAAATTTATGATCAAATTTAGATCTCGAAAGTACAGGCATTGGTTAAATTTATGATCAAATTTAGATCTCGAAAGTTCAGGCACAACTACATTGTGAAACAAAGGGAGTAGGAAAAAGGTCGGATACAATTTTTTTTACAAACATTGCTCCGTTTCAAATATTGATCCACGACAATGACGGACACCTCAAACACAACTTCAAAAGACAATCAAGTGACAGCGCTGTATAATGTCAGCCAAGGCAGCATATATAAGAGACAAAAAACCACATCATTTCATATATAACTAGTCTTCAACGCAACTTGTCCATCACACGGTGCTTTGAAATACATCAGACGCAACACTCAACTGACTCAAACTCCAAATACTGATCCACAACGACGAGGGACACTTCAAACAAACTTAAAAAGACACTTAAGCAAGTAGCGGTGGTAAAAAGGAAGCGCAGAAAGGGAGCAAGCAGTACAGCGTCTCACTCCTCGTCGGACTCGGCGCTCTGGAGCCACTCCACGACGGGCTTGGCATTCTTCACGACCTGGGAGTCCTTGCCGGCAGCAACAGCCTCATTGTACCACTGCACAATAGTCTCTTCCTCAAGGACGTCTCCGTCGTAGAGGGCCTTCAGGACGACAGGCAGCTCCTTCAGGGCCTCGGCGCTGCACTTGCCGCAGAACGCCTCAATGGACTGGAGCAGGAGCATCTGGGCGGCTTCATCAGGCACAGCAGCAGCAAGGTACTTCTTGTTCTTCACCACATCCTTGGCAAACCCCTTGCCGGCACCATGGAAGAGCGCCTCAAAGAGGGCATCCATCATGTCCTTCAGGGGCAGGGTTGAGGAGGACAGCACCCCCTTGAGCTGAGCTGCGGTGGCAGCATTGGCAAGGCTCGCCTTGATCTCTTCGACCAGTTCATCATAGGGAGTGGCTTTGGCTCCATTCTGCTTACCATTGGAGGTTTCTTCAGCCTTTGATGTGCCATTGGCACCGTCCTCCTTGTGCTGGGCCTGTTTCTTCTTCTTCTCGGTCTCTTCAGTGGCAAGCATAACCATTTCAGCAGTTGCTGCACTCAGCTGTTCCTCCATGCGCTTTCTAGCAGCCTCTGCTGACGTGTCAGTCGCCCACTGTACATCATCATCGTCATCATCATCATCGTCTGCAGCAGCTGCAAAGTCAGCATCTCTTGGTGATGAGACATGTTCTTCATCAGAGCCCCCAGCACCCTTCTTCTTGGCAACACCTTTCGCAGTACTCTCCTTGGACGAAGCACCTTTCTTCTTCCCATCCTTCTTGAGTTTCTTCATCTCCTCATCAGCTGCTTCACCTTCTTTCAGACGCTCCTTCTCAGCCCTCCGCATAGCTTTCTTGTCCTTGCCTCCTTTCTTCGCCTCTGGTGGGTTCTTCAGGATGAATGTAGTGAGCTTGTCCCTCATGTCAACATCCGAGAGGAAGCCACAGGCAGCACATTTCAGAGTTATCATCTCTTTCTTGGAGATGAGGACCTCCGTCTCAGGGTTGCCACAGCCATAACACTGGACATACTTCTTGATGAAGTTCTCAAGCAAACCAGCCAGCTTTGAAGTGTCATGGGCACCATTAACCAAGGAGATTCCTGTCTTCTCATCAAACTTTGATTGTGCCCCAAGCTCACATCCAAAGTACTTGGTTGTGTAGGAAGCAGGCCTGGCAAGTGCTTTTGCTATATCAACCATGTTCACGATATTGGTCTTGATGCCATTACCACGGCCTTCAATTTTGGTCAACATTCTGGGCATCTTGTACCTGTAGAAGGCATCATCCTTGTTCGAAGCACCAATGTTTTGCAGCGCCATCTTGAGAGAATCTTTCTGCTGCAGATGCTATCAGATGTGGCAAATTTCAGAAGCAATAGTAGCTGCAGGGAGATTACTTTCAGCACAGGCAGTGGCAAGTGAACTCTCAGAACCAGAGAACCTAATGGGCTCTTGATGCATGCAGGGGAGCACAAACTTATGCCTTTTTCTCGTTGCACGAGAGTATTCTCCCAGCAATCCAACTGATCCCAAATAGACCAATGCTTGTTCAGACATAAAAGAAGGTTCAGCGTGGCCCTCCACTTTGTCAGATTGCAGCAAAACAGATGCTGCTGCCTGGTTTAAAACAAGTGAAAGATGAAACATTAGTGATTATTCATGTAATGTGAAATTACAGAAACTAGCTGAAACAAATGTATAATAACATTGAAGAGAAAGGTCTACATTATTAATTCATGACACAGGTTGCTGGCTGAACTAAGCATCTTTGAAGAAAGGAAGCTAGCAAAATGCACAACCAAATCAGCAGCAGCTAAATAGACATTGGAAGTGAATTAGGCATCACTGCAGAAAGGAGGATACACTTCTTACACAACCAAATAAGCAGCGAAATGAACATTTATAAACAGCACTTATATGGCAAACTTCAAGTCAATGAGACTAAACTTCCAAATTAACACTAACTGATTACACCTACTCACAATATCATACAAGGGGCATGTATCAGAAGTACATCTCTCCACCAGCCAACATATTTTACTAGCAAGATGCAAAGATGATGTAATCACAAGTGCAAACACTGAATCAGGACATACGATAAAATAAAGAAGTTACAGTAGAATAACTGCTAAATTAAGTACAAACAATCTCCAGGCATGCAGATATAATTACAAAGTTTGCATAGTTTTAAACAACAATGTGCATGCCTCCATGTAGAAAGATAAAACTGAATTTGTAGAACCCAACGACCTCAATCCATTCAACTATATTGGAAACAAATACTGAGGAAGGGAAATCTAGACCATATAACAGACAAGAAAAGGATAACAGTCTCTACCTATGATATTGACCTGACATGTAATATCACCAACAAAATATGCAACAATGATAACAATCCATATGTGTAGCCACAAGTACAATAATAACACAGGGACAGGATACTCCATCAAAACTGGACTCAATCTAATACTAGAGTCTAGAAACTGACAGTACTAAACGAGATCAAACAAGGGAACACCACATGACTAAAACAAGGAAGTCTAATTAAATAGGCACAGTATTGCAACGTTTATTTGAGCTAATAAAGTTGCAAGCACCACCGGATCCTAATCGAGATGCAAACCCTAACGTCGAGTAGACGCCACCGGCAAAGGAATCGTCCAAGCAAACCCTAGCCGACGCCGAGCCCACAACGACCGGCGACAGCAGATCACCAGACCCCCAGGCCTACCAATCGCAACACACATCCAGATCGGATCCTCCCACCCGGACCAAACCAACCCCCAGATACATCGCAAATCTAGCAGATACATAGGTACGGGAGCACGCGAGAAACGAAGAGCGGGACGGGAGGGGACGGCGAGCGTTCTTACCTCGTCGGCGGGCGGGGTACGAAACCGCAATCGAACCGAAATCGATCGGAGGGTGCGGGCGGCGGCGGCGAGGAGACGGAGTGGTTGGGAGGGGGAGGAGAGGCGGGCGGCTTTTATAGGCGGGGCGAGAGAAGTAAAGGAGGCTCCGCTAGGGCTGCCGTCCCCGGCTCGCCTTCTCCTACCGCCTCTCTTTTTCGATTTTTTATATTTTATTTTTTCTTCATCGTGTCATGGTCTGGCTTTTCGTCCGGTGCTACCACCCCAACGGCTTTCCGCGTATACGCCGAAAAAGATATAAACGGAGGAGAGCTCGGCACGGAACAAGAGGTTCAGAATTCTTGTATTCGCAAGCAAAAACAAAAAAAATCTAGTCCACGCGTTGTTTTGATGAAAAATCTTCAGCACACAACCAACGGGAAGCAGGTGCCATGTGTGCGGATACGTGCATTTTCTTTCTTGTCGAGAAAGAAAGAAAGGCAATCTCCTTTATCAAGAGAGACTAGTCTTTCACCGCCGTCCTTCACCGATGACGTCTCGGTCGTCGGTGATGAAGGGGTGTCGCATTTTTTGGCATGCAGATCATGTAGTTTTATTAGGTTTTAGGTCACTGCTAGCTTAGGATTTAATTGCTTAACATCTTAGCTCTAGCAAGGATGACGACGAAGCCAGATCATAAAGCTTTAGCTTCTTTTGTCGACACCGCGTTCTGCTTTTGGTGGGTGGTTAATGGATGCTAGCATGTTTCAAGCATGGATGGTGTGGCGACAGTAACATACCTATGATGGACTTGTGTCCTTGGGTTTCGTCGTTCCGACGGCGTTCGCTCTGGCGTTGGCAGCATTCCTATGGTGGACTTGTGTCCTTATGCCCCGCCACCACGATCCCACTTGCTCTAGCGTCGATGCAGAGCACGAAAGGTTGTTCAGGATTAGGTGTCGGTAGTTTTCTCAATTGGTGACAGCTGGAAGACGGTGGATTCGTTGTTGATGGTTAGTGGGTCACGTTTTCTCCTTCGACATTGTCGCGAGGAGTTGCCAGATTTGGAGTTCGGTGGCGTGTCTGGGGTGCTGCCCTGGCTAGATTCTTTCAACGGGAATGGTTTTGCCTTTGACGAGCTGCTTTCGAGGTCTGAAAAGCTGTAAAATAGCGGCGGAGTCGTGTCAAGCTCGGTGAAGAGGTGGTATGTCCCTTTTTCCTTCTATGTTCGCTATGGTGGTGTCAGAGGCGCATGATGGAAGTTGGCATCAAGATCGGGAGATTATTCGGTCTTAATTTTAATATCCTTTCTTAGATGAGGTCGTTTGGGCTGAAGCTCGGATTTTGTTGTCTTTTGGGTTTTATCAAATCGGTGTCTACGTGCACTACTAGGGAAAACCCTAGTAGTAGCGCGGGTTTTGATGCTATCAGCAGCGCGGGCAGCTGCGCTACAACTAACAGTTAGTAGTAGCGCTTTTCTATCCCCGTGTTACTGCTGTATCTTTCATCATTTTTTCATGTTCCCTACCCCATTTCAATAAACTGTAGTTTCACATGTACCAGATAACAATATCATTAACCACAATACCATATAGTCATACAGTAGTCATACAATATCATAAAGCATTATAGGTACTCATACATAGTCAACATGCATCCTCACATGAATATAGCATATATGATAAGCAGTACTAGGTAGTCTAACAGCCACACATATATAGCAGTTGTACTAGGTATATGTAGTTATACAGCCACACACACATATGTAGTTCTAGATGATATCGACGATGATCATCATCCTTAAGCCTGGGCGGTGGGTGTTCCTGATAGTAATTAGGATGGCCTGTCCAACACGAAGATTCTTGCCAACGAGGAATCTCTTCCACCCAAGGGAGTTTAAGTGTGTGCGACCGTTCGTGTCCACGTCGTAAGTACAGGTGGTGACGGAGCCCCTTGCGGTAAGGCGTAATCCATTTGAGCCTTCTTCATCAGGCTCGATACCACAACTCACAGATAGGCTCTTTGGCAATTTCTGAATAAGAAAAACATATCAATTAATAAGTAGCCTCACACATACTCTTGTAAATATATTTTTACTAAGTATAGATTTCTACACTATCAAAAGACACAGTACTACGCATTTCTCTACTAAGCATGAGTTTTACTAATAAGTATATATGGATTATCTACACTATTAATAGTTCCTTGGATTCTACACTAATAAGCATGTGATCGGACTCTACACTAAAGCATATCATCGACTAGATTCCACACAACATATCATTGGACTCTACACTAAGCATATCATCGGATAATTTGCATTTGTAAGTATAACAATAAAGCATATATATATATATATATATATATATATATATATATATATATATATATATCATCAAATTACTACAGTTAGTATAACATACCATATCATGCCAATCGACCATGGTACTTGTCAGGCGGGTCACGAATGGCACCCCGACAAAGTCATCACGTGGCGGAATTATGTCTCATAGGTTGCACACCTCCTCCTCGCCCAGCCTCATTCTTTGAACTACGATGGCTTCATGAAATGGGTCCTCATCATCTTTATCGAGTGGGTCATCATCTTCCACCTTGTTGATATAAATGACAACCAGCTTGGGTCTTTCTGCTCTATAGGAGAAGCTGATCAACTCACCACCAGTAACACGCATGCGAGCGAGGAAAAGGGCCCATCCATCTCCTCCAATCTGCGACATATTGCGTCCTTTCTTGACCTCCATAGTGTAGGGCCCCCAAGAGCCTCAAAGGTCACAGCGTCTCCTGTCATCTTGTTGAATTTCAACCTCACATTGCATGGGACGATCTGTGTACAAAAAGCAAAATGACACAATGCATTAATGTCAACACTAAAAACAAAATAGTTGTTACATTTCATATAATTTCTTACTGCCGCATGACGAAAACTCGGTTGGAAGTAGATGCCGAATAGCTTGCCAGTTGCAAGGCTGCTGGCGCACCTTAACTTGCACAGTCGACATGGTGGTGGTGGTGGTCGCGCCATTTTCCTAAAGCAATATGAGCAAAGATGAACGATCACTTCACAGGAAATAAAAACAATAACATAAAGTTCTCAATGCATCGATCTTAATCGGAAACTAGAATATTCAGGCTTAGTAACTAAAATTAACATATAAGATGATATGAGGTTAGCAACAGACATTATATAACAAGAATTGCCCTGCTACTGTTTTCAATCTTTGTTGTTTATCTTGCGCATATAATTTTTTTTCAAAAACAAGTGTTATGCCATCTCAAAGGTCACAAATGTGTTATGCCATCTAACCTAAACTAAACAACAAGATATCTCAACACAAGCCAAACTGAATATATTCAGGTTTATATGTGATACTAACAATAGGATCTAGAGATGCTGGAATTAACCCAATCAAAAAACAGTGGTACACCAACTTCATGTTTATATGTCTATATTTTTACTAATCAGTTAATCATATCAACTAAAAACTATCAACTATCATATCTCTCTCTCTCTCTAAATGTTGCATATCAACTAGCCTACTAAATCAACTAAATCAAAATGTTCTAAATCAACTAAATCATATAACTGATGACTACTACGCAACCTTCTTCTTGTAGACGTTGTTGGGCCTCCAAGTGCAGAGGTTTGTAGGACACTAGCAAATTTCCCTCAAGTGGATGACCTAAGGTTTATCAATCCGTGGGAGGCGTAGGATGAAGATGGTCTCTCTCAAACAACCCTGCAACCAAATAACAAAGAGTCTCTTGTGTCCCCAACACACCTAATACAATAGTAAATTATATAGGTACACTAGTTCGGCGAAGAGATGGTGATACAAGTGCAATATGGATGGTAGATATGGGTATTTGTAATCTGAAAATATAAAAACAGCAAGGTAGCAAGTGGTAAAAGTGAGCGTAAACGGTATTGCAATGCTAGGAAACAAAGCCTAGGGTTCATAATTTCACTAGTGCAAGTTCTCTCAACAAGGATAACATAATTGGATCATATAACTATCCCTCAACATGCAATAAAGAGTCACTCCAAAGTCACTAATAGCGGAGAACAAACGAAGAGATTATTGTAGGGTACGAAACCACCTCAAAGTTATTCTTTCCGATCAATCCATTGGGCTATTCCTATAAGTGTCACAAACAGCCCTAGAGTTCGTAGTAAAATAACACCTTAAGACACATATCGACAAAGCCCTAATGTCACCTAGATACTCCAATGTCACCTCAAGTATCCGCGGGTATGATTATACGATATGCATCACACAATCTCAGATTCATCTATTCAACCAACACAAAGAATTTCAAAGAGTGCCCCAAAGTTTCTACCGGAGAGTCAAGACAAAAACGTGTGCCAACCCCTATGCATAGATTCCCAAGGTCACGGAACCCGCAAGTTGATCACCAAAACATAGATCAAGTGAATCAATAGAATACCCCAATGTCACCACGGGTATCCCACGCAAGACATACATCATGTGTTCTCAAATCCTTAAAGACTCAATCCGATAAGATAACTTCGAAGGGAAAACTCAATCCATTACAAGAGAGTAGAGGGGGAGAAACATCATAAGATCCAACTATAATAGCAAAGCTCGCGGTACATCAAGATCGTGCCAAATCAAGAACACGAGAGAGAGAGAGAGATCAAACATATAGCTACTGGTACATACCCTCAGCCCCGAGGGTGAACTACTCCCTCCTCGTCATGGAGAGCGTCGGGATGATGAAGATGGCCACCGGTGATGGACCCCCCTCCGGCAGGGTGCCGGAACAGGGTCCCGATTGGTTTTTGGTGGCTACAGAGGCTTGCGGCGGCTGAACTCCCGATCTAGGTTTCTTTCTGGGGGTTTCTGTATTGATAGGAATTTTTGGCGTCGGTCTCACGTCAGGGGGTCTCCGAGTCATCCACGAGATAGGGGGGCGCGCCCTCCACCCTCGTGGATGGCTCGGGACTCTTCTGGCCCAACCCTTTTACTCCGGGGGCTTCTTTTGGTCCATAAAAAATCATCAAAAATTGGCACGTCAATTGGACTCCGTTTGGTATTCCTTTTCTGTAAAACTCAAAAACAAGGGGAAAACAGAAACTGGCACTGGACTCTAGGTTAATAGGTTAGTCCCAAAAATCATATAAATAGCATATAAATGCATATAAAACATTCAAGATGGATAATATAATAGCATGGAACAATCAAAAATTATAGATACTTTGGAGACGTATCAAGCATCCCCAAGCTTAATTCCTGCTCGTCCTCGAGTAGGTAAATGATAAAAACAGAATTTTTGATGTGGAATGCTACCTAACATATTTATCAATGTAATCTTCTTTATTGTGGCAAGAATATTTAGATCCATAAGATTCAAAACAAAAATTTAATATTGACATGAAAACAATAATGCTTCAAGCATACTAACAAAGCAATCATGTCTTCTCAAAATAACATGGCCAAAGCAAGCTATCCCTACAAAATCATATCACTACAAAAAAAGACACATCCGTGACATGTTGGGCCGAACGAATTTTTTTCTGTCATACATATGACACTTCTATGACGATAATTGTGACAAAACCCAGTATCATCATAGATGTGGTGGGCTCCTACTTCTATGACAAAAAATCATGACAGAAAATGGGCTTTTCGTCCTGGGCGGGCCGGAGACGCAGCTGCATGACATTCTTTGGGCCGTCCATGACGGAAAAAACCATGGTAGAAGCGAGGGGGAGGACAATTTCGGGGAGTTCCCAGTTACGGTGGAAGGTCGGGGGCCGAGCGATGCGCGTTTCTCTCATACAAGTACGCGCGTGTGTGCGAGGCGTTGGCTCTAACTGAACCCGAGCGAGGCGTTGGGCTCTAACTGAACCCGAGCGATTGCACTGCAGGCTACGCGTTACTGAACCCGAGCGATCGATCGATGGCTGTTAACTGAACCCGATCGAGCGATTCCTTCGCTACTGCTGCTAACTGAAGCCGATC